>NC_073355.2:22618500-22927500 GCF_027580225.2 Misgurnus anguillicaudatus
TTTGTCTCTGACAGTACAGACGTTCACCGCAGTACCTGTTTGCGGGCTTGGCTGAGTCCATGCAGTCTCTGCTGCAGCTCGCTCCTGTAGTTTTGGGCTGCCTCTATGCTCTCCTTAGCCTCCTGCAGCAACGCCTCCGCCTCTATTGACATCCTTGTGGTCTCTGCCAAAGCACAAATATTAAGGTAAAGTGTAGAAAAACATTTTCGTTGACAGAGATTGGAATACAACCCTTAAGAGACAAAAACTGGAGCCACCACACACCCACTTCGGAAAATGTCACGCTAACAAAGCTAAAATAACAGGAGCATGAACTTCCATACAAGCCCGAAAAGCAGAGGGATCATATGGAAAATTCAAAAGGGACCTTTGTGATACATTAGCAGATATCTTTAACCACGTCATTTCCACGTCTGTTTTGAATCATAACAGCACGTCCAACGCTTTATCTGTTGTTTTCCCCATTCCGAGCTCAGACTAAAAGGCTCAGCTAATACGCAGCACTCTAACCTTGAAAAACCACATCCATGTCATCTATCACATCAGTGCAAATATCAAAGGAGTCACGGAAATGATTGAACGCTACATTCTGCTTCATCTGTTGAAACTTTATGTGAAGTGTGTGCTGAAAACTCATACTGCTTGTGTGAAGGCAGACAAACAACAGCACGTGAAAAAGGAAAACAATAAATATGATCCAATAAATTTCTGTTAATGAATATCGTCTGCTGCTTTACTGATCTGGTGAAAGCTACTTTTCGACTAGAATGCTACAATGAACCACTTCCTATAAGGTTGAAGTGAAAGTAATCGCATGTGCCCATGTGGTTTAAATTCACAGGCATGACTGAACTTATCCATACAAAACTACACCTTCAGCTTCTGTACAATAGTGCCTGTATTACATTTGTGCCATTGTGCAGAAGAGGACAAAAGCTGGTTTTTTTGTGTATGGGAACATGAATACAGGTCAGGTGGGTCGGTAGGGAACAAAGCTATGCGACTCTCACTGTCATCCTCACACCTGTGAGAGTAAGCATAGATTTTAAACCACAGCATATATTGTGACCTGCAGGAACAAGCATGCGAGTTCAGATTACATACTCATATTCTTTATCATTTGTTACAAAAGTTGTAAACTGGAATAACTAAAATTATAGGAGCCATGAAAACGGATCAGGAAAGTGAAGGGATCTTTAAAAGCAAAACCTAAAGAGCTTCAAGACAGGCAATTATATTATTTGTTGGTGGTGTAGATTGATACTTTTCCATAAGTAAATACATCAGGGAGTAGAGCAAAGGGCTGGCTAACCTACAAAGGGATGCGATTTAATGGAAAAATAATAAGATCAGAAATTAATTTTTCCTGCATCACAAACTGTGACCCACCCACTGATGAATCCATAGTTTAATGCGCTTCTTAGGATGGAGACCCAAATGTGCATTTTAACAAACATAAGTGTTTTTTCACTCGCAAAAAATCGTGTCTTTCTGTCAATCAGCTTTACAGTCTCGCTTAAGTTACTCCTTTAGGTCAAATCTCGGCCCCACGAGAACAGAATTGTAAAGCAGTACAGTAATTCTCTATGGGCTAACTTACAGTAGCATCGTACACAACACTCAACATGTTCATACATGCTCAAAACGAGTAAACAATTCAAGGCAGACAGAATGACGATATCATATAAAAGCAACATCAAAGACACTTAAAAATTTTATTGTTTTTACTTATTCTGAAACTATAACAGAGTAGCATTTCATTTGGCTCTACTATATATTCGCAATCGCCGCACACATCACTTCATCGGAGTTTTACAGTAAGATCATCAGAGTGCTCCACCCATAAACCTCATCATAAAGAGTCAGCGCATTTAATTAAACACTAAATAATAAACAGTGAGAAATCCACAAACTTTTAGTTTAGTGAAACTTGCATTCTAACCTTATGCGATCTTGTCTTGTGTCATATTAACTTCTGCAGCGGAGTTCCGCCATTGAAGATGTGGTAACAGTAACGTTAAGCAGCAGGCAGGCGAATATTTCACTTTAATACAAGCCTGTCATCCAATCAAATGGCGAGTCAGTTTGTTTTCCTACCGTCTCCTGTCATTTCTAGCCAATCATATGGTTTAACCAGATTTAACTCCCGCCCCGTTTTGCGTATGGTAGACAAAAACTGAACTTTAGGCGTGTTCAACTCGGCTTCATTTAGCTCTGCGCAGATTGACATCGCGGCATGACATCAAAATACCGCGAGAGCTATTCGGACGCAGGTTTTCACGCTGTAATCACAAAATAGTTGTTGCATTGTTATATATTCATACATTTAGAACAAAAATACATAATTTCCTTAATGTAAACTATAAATGTCATATCATAAAAAACAGCATTCATGCTGTCAGTATTTAACGTTAGTCGTATCTGTACAGGAAATTCAGTATCAATAGTCAGACGCCGTACAGTTTAAACAACCGCAGTGCAAAACCACAGCACAGTGCATTTGCCTCTTAATGAATCATATATACTATTATTGACAAATTGTTATAAAATATTCAAGGCTTGTTGAGGTACCATTAAAACATTTACTGTCACCTACAGCCTACGTGATTTACAGTGTTTAATATAGTCGTATTTTGCCCTATGGCTATTTATTGTACTTATGCCTGCAATTATGCAAAGATGGATGCAAAATTGTCTGACTGTTATTTTAGCACTATCCATTCATCCATTCTATGTACCGCTTACCCTTACTGGCCTCGCGGGTTATCTCTGTATATGCACCTCTACGCATGTATTGCAGAAATTATAACAAATATACAAATGTGCAGTTAGCTATAAAACAATTACTTTTTTAAATTAATATAACGTGTGACGCCACAAAGTATATTATTTTTATCTGACATTTCACATGTCCCAGTATGTATAAAAAATATTGTCTTTTGATTGCATGGTATCCACAATCGGTGCCAAGGCCCGTCTCCACCCATTCATTGCATCTATTTATAAAAATTTGTCAGCCTAATCCAAGAGTAGTGAACTCTAGAGGGCAGTGTCTGCAAGATGAACAGTCCATGATAACGCGTGTTAGATGTTTTATAAATTACCACTGGAGGGCGCTGAATCGCACAACAGGGAAAAGTTGTAGGGTTGACGGATGGTGTTGACGTACATGTTGAGTGATATGTTAATCTGTACGACCAAAGTGATGAAAGCAGACAGGTAAAATGTTTCGTTTATAGTTAAAACATAAGTGCATTGTAATGCATTTATTTGCTTTCGTTATATATTAAAATAAAATGTAAAATATTTGGGTTTTTATTGAATTTTTACTGCTAAAATAGTGTGGCGACCAATGTTTGTTTCGATTAATTTGCATATTTTAAAAATATTTTTTGTGCCAGCTTATGGTCAGATAACTTAACAAATGAACAAATAAATGGCACCCTAATGCTTACCAGTGCATGCATATACTTTGGTTTTGAAAGTGGAGGGCACAAGATTGGTTTATGACATTTCATAAAATACATTCATTTATTTCATTTATCATAAATTCTGTGTAATTAAGATAAGTAGGCTACTAACAAACATCACTACATTGCATCACTTAATATATTTTGTTTAATTCAAATTGATGCACCCTGTATACCCAAGGGGGACACTAAAAAGTTTGAGAACTTCACTGCCACAGTTAAAATACAACTGCAGTTATAATCAAGATGTAAGAAACTGTGAACAGGCCATGTCTATCCAAGACTGGAAAAATGGCAAGCTTGACTCTAAAAGGAGGTTCAGTGAGGTTCAGCGAACAATTTTGTTTTGTAGGCATCATGCCACCAAGCTCTTTTTTCTATCTCTACACTCCTTCATACTGAAGAACTGATAGTATTATTTAAGACTAAGAGGTAAGGGAAACCACAAGTGTTAAGTATCATGTTTAAGCCTTTAATTAGTTTGTTATGAAAGGGCAAAAGTGCTGGCAGGACCAGCAGTTCTCAGTCTTGCTCTTGGAATGAGATCCAGGGCCCTTGCTGCGTCTATAGTGCACACGTGAGATTTCTTAATTATGCTGCAGTCCATCATTGTTAGGTGGAAAAACATAACGAATGCCCTTGCTAGTGCTAACTACAGAGCAGGGCTGTTTTAACATCTTGCCTTATGATTCAGCAGTGCTGAATTGTAGTATAGCAGCATGTGGCTGTCAGCACTGGAATGGGGGGGTGTTCCTACTCTCAGGGACCGCCCTCTGGATGAAGCGGAGCCATTTACCACAGCAATGTTGTCAGACCAATCCATGGCTGGGGTAATGCACACTGCACTCTGCTTGTGTAAATCCATCACAGGACAGAAAATAACAGCGCGAGTACTACGCGCGCGGAGCTATGGCATCACCGACTGACGTCTCTTCGGATCCCAGAAGAATTTGAAGCATCACTGAATTTGTATTTATTTTTTATCTAACGCTTCTCGTTCACGCCAGCAAAACGTGATTGGGACTGATCCAACTGATGATTTTCCAGAAGGGACCGATCACAGTTTGATCACGCAGATGTCGGACTGAAAACGCGATTCAACCCTAATGTACGTGCGATTGCAAGTTCGATCTCGGCTGTGAAGCGAATAACAGCATTTGACGGCTTCACGAAGTCGGAATAAAAACATCTGTGATTCATAGGCTCCAGCTGCAGCAGCTCTATAGTATCCGAGCATCCTTCCGCCAAGTGTGCGTTATCATCATCATCATCCTCGCGCCCTGCAGCTCCATCGCAAGAGGGAGGATCCGCAAAGGAGCTCACTGGGCAACACTACACACACATTCAGAGGATGCTTTGGATGTAAAATAAATAAGGATGGGGAAAGATCAGGAATTACTTCAAGCGGTGAAGACCGAGGACCTGATGACGGTGCAGAAGCTCCTGCAAAGGCCCAAACATGGAAAAGCAAGTAGGTGTTATAAAAAAATCATTGGCATTATTGCATGCTGTCATGGTGGAAAGATCGTAAGCAGTTGGATCACTTTCTAAAGAGACTGAGCACAGCTGAGGAGCACGTCCCTTGCAATACCTGTTAATGATGGCTAGAGATGTTTACTGGTTCGACGGGGTTTTTCTCGAGCTGTTGGGTTTCATAGAAGAGAGAGTTCCCAGTGTCAGATGCTGGTCCAGACAGTCGCATCATTATAGTGCACAACCTGATCCTAATGAGCGTCGCATCTGCATGGGATTTATTGCGCGCGCATCAATCTTTTATTTGCATCCCTTCTTTGATTTTCCCAAAACGTGCACATATTCTGACGTATTTACCTCAATACATATATAAAATTTGTGAGGACTTTTGTGCATTACATATGTAGATTAATATTATTATGAGGTTGATTCAGTAGTAAACGTCTTGCAGATATATTTTTATAGTTATTTCTAATTATTCTATCTATCTATCTATCTATCTATCTATCTATCTATCTATCTATCTATCTATCTATCTATCTATCTATCTATCTATCTACCTATCTACCTACCTACCTACCTACCTACCTACCTATCTATCGCGCGTGTGTGCGCGTGTGCGCGTGTATACACATGTATACACACACACACACACACACACACACACACACCAATGGATAGTTTCTGGGGGATGATTTTATGACATCATTGGGGGGGGGTTGAGATGGGATTATTGAGGAGGATATACAATGATTCATAAAAACAGGTGTACAAGACTCCAACCCACTCTAATGCCCAAATCTATTCCAATGCTCTTGTACACACACACACACACACACACACACACACACACACACACACACACACACACACACACACACACACACACACTCTCTCTCCCTCAATTTCTCACACTAAGACCACTGACCACAGCCATCTTCTTTAAACAAGTGTGAACGTTCACCTGGATTGAGCTTCTTGATAGTGCTCTATATTTTAAATGCCAGTTTGTAAAAAAATGTCTGGACTTTGAAGTGCAAGTCTTTGTTACATCTCCTCCATCACATCTGTGACATTACCAACAGTGTCTCCAGCGCAGCGGCTCGCTTTTCTTTGTCTTAAGTGTGCCCGAGCGCATCTGGATTAGAATAACCCTGGGGGCTCGAGGCAGTGCGCCACAGCCATGATGTTGTTCATCTGAGCTCCGGGCTCTGTCTCGACACTCGTCTTCTATCCTCTGCCTGTTCTCCGGTGTGGCAGCATCACGCTCTCGCTCAGCTGAACACCGCCCCCTGTAATGATGGGGTGAGTGAGCATGAGGTGCATCCACATCACTGCACACCCACATAGGGGAAACGGCAACGAGTTTCATATCTTGGCTTGGTGCCACAAAAGCACATGTAGATGTGCGCTGTAAACAATGCCAACTTTTTGTCATGAAATAATAACAAGTGGTATTATGTCAGAACGCAATGGTTGCATGGCTATGATTTGTATATTTAAATATTATTCTGGTGGATTGCTCTGGTCATGGACCTGGTTGATTATTATAGGTTTTTTTTTTTGGATTTTGGGGTAAATCTGTGCCTCTATAAATAGTGTTAATTAATAGATACTGTGTTTATGAGTTGACAAATCAAAGCTCGTGCAATGTATTACAGAGTGATATAAGCCATAGGGAGAGTGTTTGTTAAGGTTAACGTCAAGCTCCACCTCTGTATTGGAAACACAAAGCTACCCAGAAGCCAATTAGTTCCAGTCACAGCAACTGCAGTCTCATGTCTGACAGTGATCGGTTGGGCCGGATGCTAGCTGGGCTTTGTAACAAAGTTTTGGTCAATTGATTGAAATACACTATCTGCATTTGTTTTGATAAAAATCTTACTAGGGGTTAGAGGAAGGACATTTGGATTTGAAGTGCATGACTTAAGCACTTAAATATTATTTGCTATGATGCCTAAACACAGTGGCGCGCTAATTAAAAATATGTGTTCTGTTCTCCTGTGTGCATCACGTGTTTTGTCAAAATAAGTGCCTGCGGCACTCGCGTCAAAACCGTTTATGATAAAAGAGACGCTCACGTTCACAAAATACACACAAGACACTCCCTTAAAGGAATATTCCATTTTCTTAAAAGAAAAATTCAGATAATTTACTCACCACCATGTCATCCAAAATGTTGATGTCTTTCTTTGTTCAGTCGAGAGGAAATTGTATTTTTTGAGGAGAACATTGCAGGATTTTTCTAGTTTTGATGGACTTTGGTGGACACCAGCAGTTGGCACTTGACTCAACACGTAGCAGTTTTTTTCGACGGAGTTTCAAAGGACTATAAACGATCCCAAACGAGGCATAAGTGTCTTATCTAGCGAAACTATTGTCATTTTTGACAAGAAAAATAAAAAATATGCTTTTTTAAACCACAACTTTTAGTCTAGTTCCGGTCCAGGGCGACCTAACGTAAATGCGTAGTGACGTAGGGAGGTCACGTGTTACATATATAAAACATACATTTGCGGACCATTTTAAGTAATAAACTGACACAAAGACATTAATTAGTATCATTCCACATACAACAACGTCGGAACGGTCCTTTTTCAACACACTTGTAAACACTGGGGCGGAGTTTCGCGTTCGTCTTCTGTGACCTCTTGACGTCATGACGTATTGCGTGGGGTCACCTGGCGCATCACGACCGGATCTAGACGAGAAATTGTGCTTTAAAAGTGTATATTTTTTATTTTTCTTGTCAAAAATGACAATCGTTTTGCTGGATGGGACACTTGTGCCTCGTTTGGGATAGTCCTTTGAAACTCCGTTGAAAAAAACTGTTACGTGTTGAGTTAAGTGTTAATTGTTGTTGTCTATTAAAGTCCATTAAAATGAGAAAAATCCTGCAATGTTTTGTTTTCCTCAAAAAACAAAATTTCTTGTCGACTGAACAAAGAAAGACATCAACATTTTGGATGACATGGTGGTGAGTAAATTATCTGGATTTTTCTTTTAAGAAAATGTAATATTCCTTTAACAGAGCTTTTTAGTCAGTCTCTTTTATCATAAACCCTTTAGACGCATCTGCAGCAGGCACTTATTTTGACAAGACACATGATGCACACAGGATCTTTCAACGCACAGAACACATATTTTGAAAAAAGGAACCACGCACACATGATGGGCTACATACATGTTGTGACGAATTCGCATCGAGCGCCCTGGAAAAAGAAGTCATCGGCCGCCACTTCCTAAACATTAAATTGTGCAGTGTTATTAGTGGTTTAATTTAAACATCATGTGAGGTGTTTTTAGAGACATTGTGAAAACATTGCAAACAACATCTACATTTTTTCTAAAAAGTCACTGGCATGGCTCATATTCACACTCTCTGCCAGTCAATATTAAGATAGTGGCCTAGAGTCCTGTAGCTGATCCAAGTAATCATTATTTCCAATAGTTAGGGTGATGATTGAATTACGGTGCAGATGGCTTTGAGTGAGCCAGGAATGAAAGGAAGAAAAAAGAAAGAGAGGGAGAGACGGTGGAAAGACAGAGAGGCAGAAATGAGACACAGCCAAAATATCATTGATTTTGTTGAACTTTTGCATCCCACTGATAGTTGGCTACTTTGGGGGAATTAAGCAGGAGCGCGTCTATTGTGCAGACAATCAGCGCAGACGGGTTTGTTTCTCAATGAACCCGTTTCTCTGCTCTTTAGCTGCAGAACCGAGGTCTGCATACTGAGACGCGAATGTGTGTATAAATCAGGGGGGAGAGTGAATAAGAGAGTGTTTCCAGACGATATCTGTGCAACATTTGGTCAATTTATTTCCGCATATTCAGCACATTCTCCATCTTCCCTGCAAGAATTCACTACGGGATGAACATCTGGAATACCGTATATCTTATTGGAGTGAATTAACTGATTAGTTTCATTAGAGGATTAAGTGAATTGAACATTGTTGGAACAGCATGACTCGACATACTGATAAAGATGTGATGGAATGGGTTATCCATTCTCCACCTCTGCAACCTGTTCGCAGATCCCAGCAGCAATTAGAGCTGAGCCATTTTGACTGAGGAAACATATGGGGTCCCTCAGGGTAAAAAAAAATCGTTGGGGGCCTCTCTCACTCTGGTTTCCTGTCTAAAGTTTTAAAATAAAATAAATCTGGTGAGAGAAGGGATGCTCTGGGGTAAAAGTGTCTGGATTTATGGCAGGCTCTCTGATTACCAAAGTAATACTATTGAAATTGATGCTTGCAGGTGGTTGAAGGAGATGTATATATTCTCTCTCTCTCTCTCTCTCTCTCTCTCTCTCTCTCTCTCTCTCTCTCTCTCACATATATATATTTTGTATATTGATAAGTTCAGAGAAGCTGATAAGTTCAGAGTGTGACCATCTAAGACAAGTGTAAATGGAATGTGGTTGACATTGCTTTCCTAAAATAACTAAGACAAGTCTTGAAAATAAATTTTTAGGTCACTTTAGTAAAAAGTGTCTGAGAGCTACTTGTGAATACCTAAATCAGTGTTTCCCTATCTTGGTCCTCGATGCCCCCCTGCCAGAAAGTTTTAGATGTCTCCTTATTTAAAACACCTGATTCAACTTATCAGCCTCCTTCAAAAATGGTAAACATGTCTCCCTAACAAGCTGATGAGTTAAATCAGGTGTGTGAAATAAGGAGACATCTAAATCTTTTTGGGAGGGGGGCCTCAAGGACCTGGGGCCTCATGTATAAAACTATGCGTAGGATTCTTACTAAAAGTCTACTTACGCACAAAAGCCAAAAATGGCATACACCAAAAATTATGAAGACTTATAAAACAAAGCAATGTTCCCTTTATAAATCACAGATCACCTGCAAGTGTGCGTACATGAATCATCCTAATATCCCACCCTGCAAGCCCATTCTCCCATCAAGTTTGTTTTTTTTATAAATCACAACCTTTGCGTGGGAACTGGCGTACGCACGTTTCCAGCCCTGTTTTGTGCGTACGCATGCTTTATACATGAGGCCCCAGGATTGGGAAACACTGACCTAAATAACTTTCAAATTAACTAAAAACCAAACTGATATATAACTGAAAGAGTTTTTGTGTACATATGTATCATGAGAATACAGTCCTTTTTAATTGAAAACATTAGTTGTTTATACATAAATACAGATAATCTAATAAATCAAAAATCATACAACATAATAGCAAAATATGGATTGCCATAAAAACTTATCTTTGGTGGGAAAGCATTTTCTCCTAATTGACAATATAACTCAACAATGGCTGGGAAAGAGTTAAATTGCTAGCTACCTGTAATTAAGACACAAACTACCATTGCACCCCATTTTAGTTCCTGCAAACGTTTCCAAATATCAATTTTTTCATTGTATGTTGGTTCCACATATTTGGTCTTCGAAACTGGCAATGCACGATACTATATTTAAAATAGCCATTAATTCAGTCAGCTTGTGTAGAAGCAGCATTTCTCTTGCTGAAGTATGTGTTTTGTTTCTTAAGAAAAAAAATGCAACCATTTTGCATTGGTATAGAAAGTATGATTTGCAACATACAGTCGTGTCGTGTGTAAAAGTTTGGTCACCCCTGACAGTTTCCATGATTTTCATTTATAAATATTTAGGTGTTTGGATCAGGAATTGCATTTTGATTGATCAAATAACTGAAGGACACAGTAATATATCAGTAGTGAAATGAGGTTTATTGGATTGGAAATATGCAATATGCATCAAAACAAAATTAGGCAGGTGCATAAATTTGGACCCGACAGAAAAATCACATCAATATTTAGTAAAGCCTCCTTTAGCAGAAATAACAGCCTCTAGATGCTTCCTATAGCCTGTAATGAGTGTCTGGATTTTGGATGAATGAATGGGACCATTCCCCCTTAGGTTTGATAGTGCTGAGCATGGACAGCATGCTTCAAATCACCCAACAGATGTTCAATGATATTCAGGTCTAGGACTGGGATGGCCATTCCAAAACATATCAGAATGTACTTGTTCCTCAGCATAAATGCCCGAGTAGATTTTGAGCGGTGTTTTGGGTTGTTTTCTTGTTGAAATATTCAGCCCTTATTCAAATTTTCAACTTTGTGACTGATTCCTCAACATTATTTTCAAGAATATTAAGTGGAATCCATGCGACCCGCAACTTTAACCAAATTTCCTTCACTGAATAGGCTTTATGCCCAGCTGCACTACTTCCTGAACTTCAGCCAGCTCCTTGTTTCCTGTCTGCCATTATTGGACAAACGGATTAATCCAGGTGTGTCTGATTATTGTTGTGACTACTGAGGTCAGGCACACCTGGATTAATCAGTTTGTCCAATAATGGCAGACAGGAAACAAGGAGCTGGCTGAAGTTCAGGAAGTAGTGCAGCTGGCCATAAAGCCTATTGTTGATGCACAGTGACACCATCTGCAGAAAGTTGATGTTGTAGGTCTTTGGAGGTGGGCTGTGGGCTGTTTTTGACCGTTCTCACCATCCTTCGCCTCTCCAATATTTTACGTGGGCTACCACTTCTGGCCTTATCAAGAACTGTGCCTGTGGTCTTCTGTTTCCTCACTATGTTCCTCAGTGGACACTGACAGCTTATATCTCTGCGATAACTTTTTGTTGCCTTCCCCTAAACCAGTGTTTCCCAATCCTGGTCCTCGGGCACTCCCTCCCAGAAAGTTTTAGATGTCTCCTCATTTAAAACACCTGATTCGACTCATCAGCCTCCTTCCAAAATGGTAAACATGTGTCCCTAACAAGCTGATGAGTTAATTCAGGTGTGTTAAATAAGGAGACATCTAAAACTTTCTGGGAGGGGGTGCCCGAGGACCAGGGTTGGGAAACACTGACCTAAACCATAATGTTGAACAATCTTTGTTTCAGGTCATTTATGAGTTTTTTTGAGGCCTCCATGTTGCCACTCTTCAGAGAAGAGTCAAAGAGAACAATAACTTTCAATTGGTCATCCTAAATACGTTTTCTCATGATTAGATGCACCTGATGTCAAGGATTGAATGTCAAGGATTAATGAGCTCACCAAACCAATTGTTTGTTCCAAGTAGTTACAGATATTCAAATCAACAAAATGACAAGCGTGCCCAAATTTATGCACTTGTCTAATGTCGTTTTGATGCATATATTGCACATTTTCTGTTAATCCAATAAACTTCATTTGACTACAGAAATATTACTGTCCTTCACTTATTTAATATTTAATTGCTTATCCAAACACCCAAATATTTATAAATGAAAATCATGGAAATTGTCAGCGGTGCCCAAACTTTTGCATACGAATGTATATGTCAGTTTCAAAGTATAATTTTGAAAAAATAAAAATAAAATGCTGGACAGATATAGACATTTCAGGTTTTAAATAAGATAATTGTCAAACAACCCATCCATTGTCCTGTTTTTGTCTTGGTCCCCTGGAGCATTTACAATACATGACCTTAATCTGGGGACCTGACCCACATTATACTGAAGGTATAGAAGGCAGAATTCTTAAGCACACTAACTGTTGTTTATTTCACTCCAGCACGATCCTCTGTTACTCCTCCCTGACTAAATACACTTACCACAGACACTTTATACTAGCATATACTAAACCATTTAGTTTTGATAATGTAGCCTTAAGTAGATAAGTGTTATTTTGTACGTTGCAAAACACAGCATTAGAAAACTACACATAAACATTTGCTAATTAAAGGTTTGGGGACAAAAACAACCATACAGGTCTAAATGTCTATAAAACCTTATGGCATTATGAAGATCTAGAGGTGTGAAAAGAAACATAGTATGAATGCTGACAGCTGTTATGTAACCTCACACAATGGAATCGTGGGTACAGTAATAGTGGGTGGACAGAAAAAGAGAGGCTGGAAAGTGGACGAAGTATTTTGTCATGGCTTAAAATGCTGCAGAAAGAATATTGCATAATATGGCTATGAAATTATTTGAAATGGTGCCACATTTTTTCTTTTGTGTACAGGTAACGTTAAAATATTACCACTCAAATATTCACTTAACTGTATCCTTGCAAGCCTGCACTTATTTCATGTTGGTTATTTCTTCGTGAAATACTTTTGCTAGTCATTTACACGTGCAGATTATTATCAGTATGATTTTCTGATAATGGCCACTGCAAGAGTCTTTCTCATCATAATGGCAAAAATAAACAGGTTTAAAGAGTGACTCAGTAAGCCTTATTCTATTGGAGATAAAGAATGGTGTGATATTTTGAGAAGGTTTTTTAGATCCAGATGGCTGACGTGAGCAGACCGAGAGGCATCTGTGTTAAGAATTGCAACTTTCTACGCAAACAGACTGCCTTCATCTGAAAGCTGTTTCTGCCGGGCTGTAGCTTAGGTACAGATCAGATATCCAACAAACCCAATTCTGAACCTTCTGTCTAGATTTGGCCGTGATAATAGTTCCAGTTGAATTTTTGATAAAGAAATCGTACTGCATACATGCTCATCTCAGTGTCAGTGATTAGCCATATACGCTTCTGCACGGGAGAAATAAAAATAGCAACATGCAACAAAATTCATTCATGTCGCATAAGAGAAAATAGCAAATATTGCAATTTTAATTGCACACTTTGGTGTCTTTCGTTATCTGCAAATTTAAGCACCGCCTGAGACATTATTGGGAGATATTTATTTATCAAGGTTACTCCTGTAAGTAGATTTTGTTTTGTAGCGAAATACACTAAATATTAAAAAATAGGTCTATGCAGTGAGCATAATATTTTTCCAAAACAGCATCCCACACAATCTCCATGGGAAATATCTCTTTTCTGGTTGTTGTGATTTTTTTTCTTTTTCCGCTCACTAGATCACTTCTTCAGAAAATAGACTGGAGCAAGGCTTGTGTCTCTCTACCAGGCACCCGGTCTGTTAAGGAAATGGACACTCCCCCCGTCCTGACATTAATCTTCCTCTCAAGTGCAGCTCCAAGTTATTTCAATCCAATCTAGTCTGTGAATTAATTTTCCCACTCAAGCACACTTTTAATAAATTATAACTTGCACATTTTAGTTCTCGGTGTGTTAAATGATTCAAGCCTGAACTGTTTTCTTTGTATATTCTCTTTTATTATTAATAATGAGTTTTCAGATGAATTCATTCATGATGATAATCATGTATTACATGTCTTTCAAGCAGAAAGGCACATTTTCCATGACCTATTTTATTAGCCCTTACTTGAAAACGCCAATGAACATTTGTTTTAAATTCTGTTGTCATTTTCCAGTAATATTTCACAGGGAGTTGCTTCTTTGTTTTATTTCACCATGGAAAATGGGAACAAACCATATGGGAAAAAGTTTGTGCTCTTTAACGTCCACCTTTTACTTGTTAGAAGTATATTTTGGCACAAAATAAAACAAGTCCTGGAGCACATATTGGTTTTAATTAAGTTCAAAGAGTTATGCTACTGCTATTGTTTCTAAAATAGTAAAATGACCCTTTGATCTGATTTCAACTGAAAACAATCAGTAGGAAGTTTGCAAAAGGACCACTTACTTTGGGTCGTCTAGACACTCAAGGTAAATAACATACATCTCGAAGAGGGTTACACGTTTCTAGATGCTAAACACGATTATTCCCTGTAAGGTTAGTTTGTTGGAGTGCTTTGAAAATAGATCTGCCCATCAGATCACCACTAAACCCCTAATATTGATGCTGATGAAATTAAGTACATCATAAATTATACTTTTTCATATGTAACCATCTGTATCTGCACATTTCCATACGATATGTGGCTACAATTGGGATTCATAATATTCTGCATTGCCAATTATGACCACTGGCCAAATGACTGTTTGCATTGCGCTCTTTATTTCAAGTCCCTGAGCCTCATTCAGACCACCAGCGAGTTTCTCGCTGTGTGTTGCCCGTCTCGTTACATGAGGCGTTCTCTTAATTTGGTTGTCATAAACAAATGAGTATCATCCACTCAAGTAACTGACGAAAGAAGGATGATGTGAACTCCTCTGCTTTGTTCCCATAGGCAGTCGCTCCAGAAAATCACTTATTATTTGCATAAAGTTAAACTTTTCTTAAAAGGCAGGGTATCTCATTTGATCCTGAAACATTTTTAGTTATGCTGGTTAAAAGTCTCCTCAAATCCTGATAGCAATCACTATGTTAAGTTGTTTAAATGTATTTGTAGAAATTTAACGGACGTTGCCTTTTTTGTCCCTCATCCATAAGCGTAATTTGAATGCCATCGCACAGCCTGTTCACGCAGACACCATACGTCATCGGCGCATTTACGTGGTGCACTCACCTCCCGTCTGTAAACAGAGGGAGAACGGCAAACTTTCCTGAATTGACAACCTGCACAGGAGCCATAAAACGAAAGACATCTTTTATAACAACAACATCAAAAACTGCCTGATCAGCAAATAGCAAAAACCCAAATGAACATCGGTAATTTTACTGCTTTACCACGAGATGCAAACAGCTGCAGGAGGCAAAGAGTCCGAAAGGGTCGTTGCACTGTTTATTTTGGTAAGGTAGGTACGCGATATGTTTGTATTGTGATGGATTCAGATATTCCACTTTGATGAAACATTGTTTTGCTTATGAAATTTGTGTTAGTTTACGGATTAGCGTAACGATATAGTTACTACATCTACACAACCGAAAGTGTGCTTTAACTAATTCTGATGTAAACCAGTTGTTTATGTTGGTTATTTTGGTAATGTTATTCACTTTGTACTGCAAAGTTTTCTCACTGGTGAATGAGACATGAGATGTGACCGTCTGATCTGTGCGTGTTCATGTGTTTTAAAAGAGGCGTGACTTTGGATGGCGATTTGACAGGAGGGTGGGATCGTGATTTCATTGCTAGGCGGCTACCGTTAGCATTTTTCAAAATGTGATACCCTACCTTTAACTTTCTTGCATCGCTGGATATGCCCATACACCGCCAACGGTCACTTTCGCTTGTGTCGACAAGTCTCCATTGAAATGAATGAGATCACATCACTCTGTCTGAATGGGGCGTTAGAGGGCAGGTGAAAAAATTAAGCTGCTCCTTCTGTGTGTTAATGGTGTCCAACAGGGCAGCATAGTGCAGGCAGATGGTCCTTGGGTTTAAAGGTATCACACTGTGACAGTGAGATAATGTCTTGAGAATGCTTATATTTAAAGATAAAAGTTGCCAATTGCTTGACGTTGGATGTGTTTTTGTCTGGTTCACCTCTGCTGTTGAACTACAATGAGACGAGTCTTGGTTCATCAAACTGAGACTCCTCACATGTGATTAAGTTTAATGCGTACTGCATGGAGCTGTGCACATTGGCCAGAGTTATACAACATTAGTCAGGAGCTGCTCTGGATAACACATGCCGTGTCTTAGGATGGATATTAGATCTTGTTTTTATCTTTTCTGCTGGGTTTGTGCACCAGTAGGCCCTTGTTGGTAGATGATGTAATCAATCAAAAAGGCAAGAAAAGCATCTTTCTCTCAAGAATGTTTTGTAGTAACAAACAACATGTTTCAAGTCCAAGAACCGAACTGTTATGTATTTTCCTGCTCATTTACAACAATTTACCTTGCCGTTTTTGGCAGATAACATTATCTTTTTAAAGATTATCTTATTATACTCCTATCTATTGCCACCCTGAGGCCTGTATTTGTGACTTAATAACCAGGTTGTTTTGGCAGCTTGAATGCTCAGTTTGGGCCACAGAGAGTTTTGATACTCAATGGCCTTGTTCGGCTAGATGAGAAACCACACTGATAGCACTGCATGAATATATGATTAGTAAAGTGCTGCTAGCTTCTTCCCAGCATCAGACTATCAGCATGCGTTATCTCAGTGCAGTGTTGAATGTAAGTGACTGCACTTGACAGAGTCTGTGAGCTGGAACGCATAGGGATGGATCGGAGTCGACTGGAGATGAGGGAATTCCACCCTTTAACTACACTTAACACTTATTTTAGCTTAATTCTTAACATGTGGTTCTCTAATAAGGCGTTATTCGCCACACAAGATCACATAACACAACCATCCTTATCCTGCTAAAGCCTTGTTTGTGTTGTGTTTTGGGTGCCGATCCCCATCATGGAATGTTTGTGTTTGCTTACCAGTGAGAATTTCTCAGTCAACAAGCTTTATTATGAAGACCATGGTTCACCAGCACTAACCACCATAAAATTTAGCTGTTCTTTTCTAGGGCTGGTTGCATAAACATAGCTGGTAAGTTAAGACAGTGTCTTAAGAACTATAGCAACAGTTATTAATAAAAAAATAGACTAGTCTAAACTGTTTATGCAACTGGTCACTGGTTCGTTCTATTTACAAAGCATAAAATGTTCATATTGGAGAGTGTGTAATACCTACATCTCAGGATTTCTATTGGTTGATGTTTGGAGGGTGAGATGTGTTCCTCAGACCTCACAGACGTCCATTAATCAGCTGTGTTTGAGTGTCGGCTGTGCTGATGCAGCGTTATAGCACTTCATTACACGGATGAGTGGTCTTAATCTATCCTGCCAGTCCTTAAACCTCAGAGTCCTCATTATTGCTACTCCACGGGCTCAGCCTTCTCTCTCAGTTCCTCTTCGGTGAGACCCCCGCCTTAATGTCAGTACAATGTGCCGTTTCCTAAATGAAAATATTGGCCAAATTCCATATTCACTGATCAACTGCGTACTCGGAAAATGGGAACAAGGACGAGAAGTTCTGACCCCTGATCCTGTTCAGCACAATGCAGTCCTATCGGATTCAGGAAAAAGTATGGGGATCGTGGAAAACCTTTTTGTGTTCCCAGTGTAAGCAAGGAAAGTAGCTTGAATCTTCCTGCTGGAGAAGATTAGGGCCTGGAAGAGTTTCAAGGGTTGGGCGGTTTAGTTGCACTGCCGTTCTGGAAGTCAGTTTTTTTTTACAATTGTAAATATCCACGTGTTGAATGTTGCATGTTAACCTGTAATTGACACAAGCTGAAGTTGTAGTAGTTTGCCACTGCAGTTTAGAAGGAAATAAAGGGTTTTTTCTATGCATGCATGCTTTAATTTTTGTGTATGTGTTAAGTTCAAATGTGCACTAAGTAGTGTGCAGTGAATATGATGTGAATGTTGCCTATTTTTATGTAAATAAGTTGTACAGCAGCCTATAGTGAGAGACAGAAATCAAACATCTTTTTCATTTCCTCCCTACCCTTCTCTTGCTCCAATGATTTGACTGCTATAAGGGTCTGAAATTAACTTTTTCTATGCAGGTGAAATGAGAAAATGTTACTTTAGACCTTACATTTTTTATTGCCAATGAAAATGTCTGCTTCATTATTATTACTGTGTGCTCCATTGATGCATTTGCCAGACACCTAAGTGATTTACAATGGATTCAATTTATAGATGCCAGGGTTTCCGCAGAAAATTTGTTAGTTAAGGTGGTAGGGTTGGGCTGGTGGGCAGGTTCCAGGGGCGTGGCAATCAAAGGGGCGGAGTGTACGCGTCATGATGAATTTTTTTTATGTAAAACACTCAAATAAAACTTAATTTTGAAGAAACTATGACAGAAAATGAACACATACTAGATTATTAATGAATTAAATGTTTTTACCTCTATAATAGCTGCGTGATGAAGTAAAACTAAAGGGTTAAACTAAAGCAGTAAAACTAAAGCAGATCGTCTGGTGAACAATTATAGATAGCGCAAAACTTGTAAAAACTGATTATTTCCCACTTTATTAATTACATTATCTTAAAGGAGTGTAACTACTGTAGGATGTAAATAATGCACATAAATAACGTGAGCAAGAGTGCTCAACAATTATATCTAATCAACAGGCACGTGAAACCTAGCTAGCAGGTTGCTCAAACAACAAAAATCACCAGCTAACTTACTTTAAATGAGCAAGAACTAAAAACGAATACAATAACATGTTTAAATAAACTCAAAACATGGACCACTTCTTTATCTAATTTCGGCCGTATGGCACGCGTGCCCGCTCGCGGTGTAAGGCGCGTCCGCGCTATTCTCCGAGATGCAGTTGATGGCCTTTTGTGCAGCGAATTTTTTGTTTTGTTTAGTTTTTTTTGACGACCTAGCTAAGGTGGGCCGCCCGAACTGCAAAGTGCTGCAGAAAACCCTGGCAGTTTTTAATCATGTTTTTGTGTGTATATTTATGCTGTGTTATTATGATTGGTGTCATGCGTCAATCTCTGTATTCAAAACCGGATTGGTCACAGAAATATAAAGTTGTGAATTTGTTCCTCCTATTTTCATTTAGTGGCATGATGTGAGTAATATTTTACATATGTTGCCACATGGAGTTCTGGAGAAAAGCAAAACTTTTAATATCCCAAATAACTCAAGGATGAAAGTTGTTGGAAGTTTTGTGGGTCCTGACATGTTTTTTATAGCAGACTTTAACTAAAAGCAGGGTCTTTCATAAGAATCATGTGTTTCAGAACAGCATGGGCCAGACTGTTATTCTTTCACTTTTATTCAAACAATGCATTGTGTTGCAGTAATCAATAGTTGCCTGCTAGCAAATCATTTTAACTACTTGTCCAAATCCAGTCTACTTTTTTGGGTAGTGTTTGTGTTAGACCCTGCCAGCTTCTATCACTGCTTTCACTAATAGTCCTGCTCCTAATCGAATGCCATTAAACAGATCTGCTACCATGTGTTTAATGCAAAATTAACATGTGCTTTTCCTTAAACAAATCATGTTATGACACTAATCCACGTGGCTTTGTATGTTTTGTACAGTGGAGATTCCCTGGCATTTAGCCGCATTACAAATCGCTGCAGGAGTCGCCTCCAGATGGTGTGCATCACAATTACTGTATGCATTTGGGCAATCTGCAGGGGTAAAAATGAAAGAGACAAAATTATAAGCTAACAAGTGGCGCCGCAGGCCTCCCCAGTTCAGAAATGATTTCATCTTTCCCCAAAAGCTTTTGTACCTGTTCACCTTTTAAGGAATTAAACATTGACCTGGATGAGAGAGATTCTTCCCATTTTTGGATTTTCTTTGGTCCAAAGATGTGAGTGATCAAGGTAAAGCAGTCACTTTAGGGAACATCCGATCATAAAGAGGTCTTAGAAACGCTGAGTGCCCATTTTCATTCGCTTGTCCCTGTGAAAGTCTCTGCTTTCTGTTTGGCATAGGACATTTTTCTGTCCCCATCTCACTGGAACGTTCCCAACACAATTGCCATTAAGTGGCTGCTTTCATTAGGACAATAGTTTAAAGTTTCCATACTTATACTGTCAACTAATGGAATTTATGATTGTTGATGGATGGGTTCCTTGCGCTGGGAGACCTGCAGTGTTGGCGCTTTGCTGACATTTGTCAACTGCTCTGTAATGGAAACGGAGTGTCGGTATTTTGAAATAATTCTGACAGATTGCAGATAACAAGCCAAGCTCTGCTAATGTGCATTTCAGGATGATATTATCCAGCTGCTGCATAAAGAAAAGGGGCTTGCTGCATAAAAATCTTAAAAGGGGTCGTATGAAGTAACGAAAAACATTTGTTTGTGTATTTGGTGTAATGCAGTGTGTTCACTTGGTTTAATTTATTTTCCACATATCGTACACTATTGTTGCTCCTGTATGCCCCATCATTCTGAAACGCGTTGATTTTTTACAAATCTCATCGTTCTGAAAATTACAGGTAAACATGAAATTGCATCATATGACCCCTTTAAACGTGTGGAAATTGGCTAAATAAAATACTGATTGAAATAAAATGGGACAGGGAATCATCTTTACCGGAATAATTGTTATGTTAATAGTTATGTTTTCTGTTTGCTGCAGAATAATGATTTAATTTCCACCAAATCAATCAAATTTCGTTTTGTGTCTGTATGAAGTCATTCATTTGTTTAAATGCAGTGCAATATTGCTTATAAAGAACACATACTGTTTAATAATGCTTGGTTTATTATATCCAGAACTTAACTACGAATTATAAGGTTACAT
This sequence comes from Misgurnus anguillicaudatus, assembly GCF_027580225.2. Lineage (NCBI taxonomy): Eukaryota > Metazoa > Chordata > Actinopteri > Cypriniformes > Cobitidae > Misgurnus > Misgurnus anguillicaudatus. Next base: position 22,639,402 of record NC_073355.2, read on the forward strand.
ACATTTTACACTACCAAAACCAAAGGTGCCTTAGCGTGTGCAAATTCACACACACACAGGCCTCAGTCATTTTAAGTTGTAATTATAATTAGTATGCATTAGTGCTACAGAGGAGCTGTAATTTACTGGTGGGTAATACATTTGTGAAATTAGTATTACATCTTCATTTTACTAGAAGAAGAGATTCAATATTTTTTACAACACCTTTTGATATGGTGCATCTATGGGCATTAAAGATTTTTATTATTATTGACATACTGTATGTACTGTTTTAATTTTATTGTGATACTATATACATTTAAATGTTGTATACATTTAAAAACCTAATCTGGATTACAATTTCATGTGAAACAATTACATAATCACCAAAAGCCTCAATTACAGCTGTCTATTAGTGCTAATTTTTGTGCGTTTGGACAGTATGCTTGGACACCAAATACAATTGATAAGTTGATGTCTTTTAGCTATTAGCTAACTAACAAAATAACTCTCATAATTATTTGTTATTTATTAACATTATAGGCTATTAATTAGTTTTGGATGTTTAGAATTTACAATTAAGCTGCTTTACAGAAAATTATAAAACATTTCAAAACTTTAATGTAAAATCTATTAATCGACAAGAATAATTGCAATTACAATATTAACGTGAATCAATTATGTTTTTTGTCAAAATTGTGCAGCCCTACTGTGAGCCCAAGACAACTGACCTCATGGGATAATAAGTATACTTTACTTTATTAATATATAAGTTAAAAGTATTTTGGCAATATGTTTTATAATCATAAGAGAACTGACCCCCTCAGCTAAGCCTAGCTTTTTACAGTTTTTTCTCCTCTGTTATCATCTTACAGCATTTTTTGTTCCTTGTCACAGCCACCTTGGCTTGCTCACTGAATAGCCTAACTACAAATAAACAAACAAATAATGTGTATGAAGTGCTATTGAAATTAAAATGACATGAAGGTAGAGCCAGGCAATGAAATGTTTCAGCTTATAAATAGACACAAAAAGTCACAGTTGTAACACCATGGAAACAATTCTCATGGATTCAAAGCTTACACAGTGTAAAAACATGCATTATCAACACTGTGTCATCATAAGTCATAGAGGTAACTTTAATAGGGCGCATAACACTCAAGACAAGAAACATTCAGCAGTGACTGCCCCTCTTGTCAAGGCTGGTTCTGTGAACAATTTAGGTCCCTAGTCAAAAATAAAGCCTTCTTCTTCCCCGCCATTAACGCGTTATTACCCAATTTATGAAAAAAACTGAAGCCAAAACCTTATTTACTAATTTTAAACTCTGTGTATGTTTTGATAATCGTTATGAATCTGATCTCTAACAAAATTCATTAACAAAAATGCAGTTATTTCAGCTTTTTGCTAAAAAATATTTAAAAAAATACCCATATTTTAGAGTTTATAAGTAAGGAATAATTGACGACGGGCCATTGAATTATAAGAAAATAATGCACACCAAGGTGGTAATGCGGCGCGAAGCGGAGTGCCGTTACACCGCAGGTGTGCATTATTTTCAAATAACTCAAAGGACCGGAGTCAATTATTCCGCTTATACCACGGTTACCACAAACATTGCTCTGGTGCCTATTTTTAAGACATTTGAAAAATTAGGTGTGCGGTTTACAGAAAAATAATCAACACCCATAGAACATTTCTCAGCCAATCAGAATGCAGCATTCAACAGACCCGTGGTATAAGCTAAAAATATAGATAGGTTGAAATGTTATTTTTTTTCTTTTGTTTGTTTGTTTATTGTTTGTTTGAAAGCAGAGGGTCTGTTTTTCATTTTATATATGTGTATGTTTATATATTTATAGAAGAAAATTTACCTGGAAGGCATTTTGTGAAATCACAAAAAAATGTTAGCAGGCAACTTTTCAAAAATGGCTGACGGGAAATTAGTTAAAACAATTCCTTCATAAAATAAAGAAAATGTTAGACAAAAATTTAAACTTAAAGGTGCAGTGTGTAAATGTTAGCGGCATCTAGTGGTGAGGTGCTGGTGAATTGCAACCAATGGCTCAGTGCACTGCTTACCCCTCATTTTTTAATCACATAGAGAAGCTACGGTAGCTGCCACCGGACAAACATGTCATCGGAGACAACTTAGTAAAAAAAGTTTGTCTATTAAGGGTTTCTGAAGAAACATGGCGGCACAAAATGGCGACTTCCATGTAAGGGGACCCTCTGTGTATGTAGATAAAAACGTCACATTCTAAGGTAATAAACACATAACGGTTCATTATGAAAGGTCTTTATACACCCCTGATTATATAGTTTTGTATATTATTTTGCATTTCTGTCAAGATATTCTTCTAAAAATTACACACTGCACCTTTAAAAAACATTCTTCAGCATTTGATCTTATTGTGTTTTCCACCTTCTGCCTGTTATTCTCCCCAGTAATTTGTGTTCTCTTTATATGACTTCCTGTCTTATCATCAGTTCGCTGGGACATTCCTGCGCAGATATCCTAAACCATCAAGTGCATTACTTTAACTTTCCTCTTGATCTACATTCTGAACCTATTTAGTTATTTACTCCAAAACCATTTGGTTCTCAAGAAAATTCCTTGCCACAATTAGATGTAGGGTAGCATGTTTTCAAAATGCCCATTTTACCCGACAGGCTGCAATACAGGGAACTGAATGCAGTTTAAAACCGCAGAGCATTTGCTTTTATGTTTGTGATGATTGTGTTTTCTTTATTATGTTGTGCAGTGAGTCTAAATGGAAGTCTAAATCTATTTTAAGTCTATATGTCTTTACCAGGCGGCTTGTCTCTGTCTGGGCCTGGTTTTCTGGTGAGAGCAGCGAGAGTTTCATTGTTAGACATCTGTTTACTTTGCCCACCACTCTGTGCTTGTTTGTGTCCATCATTCCCCAAACAATCTTATTTGCTTTTTCACCATGCTGATAATTTTGGATGAGAGTGGTAAATGGTTGCGACCTGTGGCAGTTGTTTAGAAAAGATGTTTAAGTAGTCTGGCATGCAGGGGACAGTTTAATTTTAGGCACAACTAACATTTAACCGGAAATTCCCCATACTAGAGAGATCTCAGAGGCAGATATACCTATCGGCTTAAGCCTTTATTACAGAAGAGCATTCAAAGTTTTAGTTAAAGTTTAGGTTTGCCACCAAAGGCAAGAATGCTGCAGTAAACTCTGTGAACACCCATGGCATTGTGCTTTCCCAGTGAAGTACTTAAAGGGGGACATTTCACAAGACTTTTTTAAGATGTCAAATAAATCTTTGGTGTCCCCAGAGTATGTATGTAAAATTTTAGCTCAAAAAACAATATAGACGGTTTCATCGGGCGCACATGCAGTGACGCGGTAAGCGTCTGGTCCGAACTTTACTTCCGGTTTCTGTTTGTTTAATGGTCTGACTACTTGCTAAAACTGAACTCTTGAACAAATACCTCGTCGAAAATAACAAGTGTTATCTATGTGTTGTTTATTTTCCTTGTTATAAATAAACTACTTTAAAAGGACTTTGTTGTTATTTATTCTTTGCGGAGTTTACCGGAAGTTACGTGATGACCACGAAAGCCGCTTGTTTATGTTGTTACTGCTGAAACCGTCTATAGATAATTTATTATAGCATGTTAAAATTGCCACTTTGTAGGTGTGAGCAAAAATGCAAACGAGCTGATCTCTGCACTAAATGGCAGTGACGTGGGTGGATAGTGCAAATTAAGGGGAGGTATTATCCCCTTCTGACATCACAGGGGGAGCCAATTTTCAATGACCTATTTTTCACATGCTTGCAGAGAATGGTTTACCAAAACTAAGTTACTAGGTTGATCTTTTTCACATTTTCTAGGTTAATAGAAGTACTGGAGACCCAATTATGGCGCTAAAACATGGAAAAAGTCAGATTTTCATGATATGTCCCCTATAAGTAAAATTTTTTTGTAATTCTCAGCACCCCTTATAGATCACATCACGTTCACCATCTTCTACAGTGCAACACCAATATCTTGTAGGTCTAAGCTGGACTGAAATACTGCAGGTCTTAACCAAGCCAAATGCCAAGAGCGCTCGCATGGAGAGGCTCCATTTATATGAGGAGTTAAATAGATTGTTGTCCTAGTTTGGATGCTGAAAAACCATCCCATGGTGAGGAAATATTGTGTTTACCTGGGCAATGTACATCATACAGACAGCCGAGAGAGATAAAAAATGATCGAAAATAGAGCAGAGGGGAAAAACCGTCGATACGCTTGTAGTTTTGTCCACCTGTCATTGATATTGAGCTTCGCAGACGGTACTGTTCAGAGTCTGTCTCGACATCCTTCCTGTCACAGATTTTTGGCTCATTATTGCAGTGTGTTCAGTATAAGAGAGTCGACTGCTGGCTATTACTGTCACACCTGGCATTTACAATGATGAGGATACTTCTTGAAAACCACAGGTCTTGCTTTTACCTTGGAGTAACACACACTGAGAGAGAGAGATATGGAGAGAAAATAACTAGGCTGCGGTCGGCACACAGAAGGTGCTCATACTTTGCGCTTCTCTAGTTATATGTTAAGCACAGAAGAGTCACTGTTATCAGAATGGATCAGTCTCCAGCATTCCCATCGATTACAAACCATGCAAGACAGATTCAGAGATGCAGATTCCAGCTGGGCTGGCCAAGACGATGTTTCTCTAAGGAAAGTAGAGTCGTGATGAGGTGCTTTAAGGCAGTAGTTTTCAAACTGGGGGACGGGGCCCCCAGGGGGCCGCGAGATGGTGCCAGGGGGGCCCCAGTTTTATGACATTTTATAAAATACATTCATTTATCATGAATTCTGTGTAATTAAACCTAAAAAATAATAAGCCAACTAACCAACAGCATTACTAGGTATAATTTATATGTTTTGTTTAATTAAAATATTACATTTTAAAGCTGTTTTTGTCATAAATTTTCTTTCGGGGGGCCGCAAAATAATGCACTGTACATGCTAAAAAAGTTTGGGAACCACTGCTTTAAGGAAAAGACCTAAGGAAGGTCTGGCTGCCCACATGGTTTATTCTGTAGCTGTGCTGTTGACACATGCTATGCTAATGTGCTCTTTTTATCTGCCATTATTAGTACACTGTGTGCCCGAGACCTCAGCATAACACAGCAGGACTCTGACTGACAGATGAGAAATGTTGAAGATGCTGTGCAAGTGTGTGTTTTGGGTGTCGTAACAAGTAGTAAACTTTTAAAATATGTATGGATTGCTAGTCAAATAGTACGTTAAACGTGTACAACGTAAATTCAGTCAGTATTACCTATCCCTTAAAGGTGCAGTGTGTAAATTCTAGCGGCATCTAGTGGCGAGGTTGCGAATTGCAACCAATGTCTCAGTCCACTGCTCACTTCTCGCTTTTGAAAAACATAGAGAAGCTACGGTAGCCGCCACAGGACAAACATGTCATCGCTGGAGACAACTAAGTAAGAATATTTGTCTGCTAAGGGCTTCTGTAGAAAAATGGTGGCACAAAATGGTGACTTCCATGTAAGGGGACCCTCAGTGTATGTGTATAAAACGTCTCATTCTAAGGTAATAAAAACATAACGGTTCACTATAAAAAGTCTTTATACACCACTTATATCATTGTTTTGTATATTATATTGCATTTCTGTCAAGAGATCCTTCTAAAAAGTACACACTGCACCTTTAAAGGTGTATCTAATGTGGGTTTTGAAGCAGCATCTAGCGGTCATGTGTCTCTGTTGTTTGACAAAAGAGCATTGCTGTGTGAAGACATGAGATGAGCATCTCTTTCTCTTTCTTTCTCTCTTTCATACCTTTTCTTGTCTTTGCCTGAAGGAGAATACTATGAGCAATATAATAGCAAGTTAGTTGCCTGTTTAATCTGATTATACTAACGCTGGATCCAGTTCAACATGAATGACCCGGAGAAATGGAGAAGCTCAGATCAGTGGCTCGCTAGACTAAAGAACCCCACCTGCCTGGTCTTTCAGGCCCGAGTGTCCTCTTTACCTTCAAAGACTCTGAAGTCTTTGAAGCTTGTGATGTGACTGTGAGAGCCAGCAAGCTGTTTAGTTTATCACGAGCCAAGAAGAACAAAAATGAAACCACAATGAAACCCAACACATATTGGGAAGAATAGATACTTTCATTTCATTCTATTATAGCCATTGTGGTGTCATCCAAATCGCTACAGCACAGTTATACCTTGGCTAAGGAGACGTTTACCAGGTTCTCTGTATGACCTAAGGTGTTTTGGCTTAAATGGTTGATTCTGGGTTTTATATCAGGTTTACAATGAATGTCAAAAAAATGATGTGTGTTGTCAACAGTGCCACCTGCAGGCTGGATCAGATACTGTATTGTTTAACAACTCGACATAACGACATTAAAATATGCTCAAAATACATGCTGATCTATTGCAAACAGACAGAATTTTACAAGGAAAACAAATTTAAAGTAATAATAATAAAATCGATTAAATTTGTGAACTAAAACCTAATCCTCAAAAGATTAAGGGCTTTTGACAAAACGTAAGGGGCTTAAGCCCCCCAAACCCCCCTCATCCATCGCCACTGTCTTAAGCCCTGTATAAAAACAACAGACGTCAATAGAAAGTCCTAATTTTTGTAGAAAAACAAATGTGATAATAGTAAAGTGATGGTTTTTGAGATGTGATCATCCGTAGCGCTTTTTATTTGTGCATGATGTGCAAAATAATTTCTGTGATAATCTCTTAGATAGTCCACATACAACAAACCTATTGCTTTACAAAGTGAGCTAGATGAGGCTAAAGTTTACCTTGGATTGTTGTTTATTTACCTATTGGATCTTTAGTAAACAATGATATTATTCATAGAGTTTCCTAAACCTGTCACAGGCCCTCTCTAAGTTTACTATAGCACATAAGCGATTATTTTCTTGCTAGTTGACATATCCACTGTCCTGTGTTTGACCGGAGGCCACTGTTTGTCATCAGATGGGTGCAAAATGTCCTTTAGTGTAGCAGATGGCTATTTATAGGAATACTGTATGTTTTTGGTTCTTTAACAGCTGGACATGTTTAGGGGAGGCCTTATATAAGTCTGACCTCTCAAATGTGAACCGACATGTGTCTTGAGATGAATATTGACGATATAGACAGAGGTTTGTGGGCTGTTGCTTTATATTTTTTTGCTATATCTAAACTGAAGTGTGCAGATGCCTCCTCTGGATGGGTCACTGTTTTCTGTGATCACTGGCAGCTGCCTCACCACACTGGAGTCATTTTGTGCTCCCTGTGGCCCTACTGCATCTCCTGCCTCCATCAGAAATGACAAAAGACTCCCTTACCCCCATTAGAGAAAGTGCAGAGAGGGGAAATGTGGGCTGAATAGTAGTTCAGATCTTTTGAGGTCACTTGTTGACCATTCGACCTCCTGAGTGTCGAATGCTTCTGAAACCACTGTACTGTATGACTTTTTATAATGAAGTAATAAAAACAGAGGGTGTGCCTTATAAGTCTTGAAAAGTGAAGCCTCTGGCTCTTTGATCGCCCCCTGGTGGCTGGCTGCAGTACAAGTCATAAAACCCACCCTCTCCATTCAAACGAATGGGACTCTGCTCTAAATAAAAAAAAAATAATTTATACTTTCAATAAAAGTTTACGAAAGACGGTTTTGGTCCTTTCAAGTAGTTGTTATCATGCTAATATAAGTTCAAGTGTTCATTTTTGTAATAAGTTTCATTTTAGCTAGTAATTTGATGCTATAGAAACGGGGTGTGTCGTTATGATCGGCGTAGTTGAATTTGCCGCGTGAGCTTTTGGGCAAGAGTTTGATACCGCTGCTCCGCCTCTGGCTCCACGGACGATTCCTTCTGCCCATGCCTTGGCTCCAAACTGACGTTTTTACGTAACATGGCAGCGACCATGGTCGGACATTTTGGCTACAATTCATTACAATGGAGGGAGGCGACGTCGCGTCGTCCATCTTTTTTTACAGTCTATCATGTATATGATGTAAGGTACATTTAAAGGCGGGGTGCATGATTTTTGAAAAAACACTTTGGAAAAGGGAGTCGGGCAGACTACCAAAACACACTTGTAGCCAGTCAGCAGTAAGGGGCGAGTCTACTAACCAACATCGTTGACTGGGTTGCGTATGTGTGGTGAGGGTCTATCAAAAGAAGGTCAAGATTCTATTGTGGTAGGGGCGTGTTTGTTTAGGTGATTTTCAAATATCAACATTGGCTTTCAGAGATCATGCACCCCGCCTTTAACCTGATAAGGAACACTGTGCCGTACACGGTACACCCCCTCCCTTGCACGTGAGGCTGCATTACGTCATTGTAACTTTGAAGCATTAAATCTTCAAAATATACGGTTATGCAGCACATTGTTGGAAAGCTTAGACTTTCGGGATTCCATTAAGCGCACACACAAAGCATTATATGAATTTTAGCAGTCATAAAACTGTAATCTAGTTGTTAGTTACCTGAACCAGTCGGCGCCGATTTAGGATATTTACTTACCTTCAAAATCTTCCCTTTATCCGCTTCGGTGAAATTGTCCAAAACAAATTGTTCATAAGTCCAACGAAATGGAATATCCAAGCCTTTTAATCCAAAACGATTTGTTCATCTAACAATCTTGACGTTTCTGACCGAATTACGATATAAATAGTGTATACAATTAGTTCACTAACGGACATTCGTTCGAATCTCACTTTTCATTCACGATTTATAATGAATATATTCGGATGTCATGTTTATTGTGCAATGTCTGAGGAACAAATACGCCCCCTTGTGGAATTTCAGGCTACACTATGCAATCATGTGTTTCCTATGCTTTGCTAATACCATGCTTTACCTGTTGAGCTACAGAGATTACTACAATGTAGCGGCCGGTGACTTCCCCTCCGAGGGGCGCAAATTCAAAATATGTGTTGGAAGTGTCATGTGTGTTGCTCGTAATGTTAGAATATGTGTTCATTGCGTCATATGAATAATGTGCATCATGCATTATTTTAAAATACGTAGCTGCACACACAGCGAAACAGTTTATGATAAAAGAGTTCACATTCACAGAATACTCGCAAGACACTAAATTAACAATAAACTCTGATTACGCATGAGATTAAGCGAGTATCTGGCAAACATGAGCATCTCTTTTATCATAAACCCCTTCGAAGCGTCTGCAGCAGGCTCATATTTTGACATGACACGTGATGCAAGTTTACATGACGCGCCGAACACATATTTTGACAAGACGAGCCACACATGTGACGGGCTAAATACATGTTGTGACGAGCTTCGCATCGTACGCCCTCAATAAAGAAGTCACTGGCCGTCCCTGACCACATATAGTTTCAAAATCAAATTAAGTTAATTCGGCACTATTAGGAATCCAAAGCAACTTGTTGTGCATATAAAGTATACATTTTTATCAGTATGTGTTTTCCCACAAACCTACAATCATTACATTGCTAATGCAATGCTCTATCAACTGAGCTACAGTAACACTTTATTCATTTAAAACAGCTATTCAATTTATACAAACACTTTATACAGTTAGTAAACACAGTTAGTACACAGTAAGGGTGCTACCAACTCAGTGGTAGAGCAATGCGTTATCACTGCGGAAGGTCAAATGTAGTAAACTGATTTAAACACCACCACTAAATATGTCGTAATGCTCAACCATTATGACCCATGGACTGCAAAATCTGAGCAGATCTCATGTAGTGTATTCTTTGTTTCATTACATCACTCCTTCTTTTATTCGTCTATTCAGGCTTCAAATTCTTCTTGACTTTTTTTGGGTAATTTCCTCTTTATGGCATTTGTTCTCCATGTGGGACTTCCAATGTCATCATCAGTGAGATCTTTTAGTTGAGGATGAAGGAATAGAGAATGATGTAATTGCATTTGATGGATAGGCTCCATTGATGTCCACTTTCACCCTTTGTTGGAGTCATATGGACTTGACAAAGGTCACGGCCTTTACTATTTTCTCCACACTATGTTTCCCTTTTATGCCTTTTGATCGCTTGCCTTTCATCCTTGGAGTTGTAGATACGATTTGATATTATTAAGTGGACACTATTTTAAAGTAATTCGATTAAAACATGTAACGTCGTAGACTCGTAGTCGTAGTACAAGCATGCCCGATAACCTTGACACTGAAATACAGTTGCTAGGAGACCAAATATACTCTGGGCAGGATCAGCAAGATCTAACATAAAAAAATATTATTGAAGAGGACAAGTGCAGATTTCTAATGTGGTTATTGTGTTTGTGTCATTTGTATGTGTCTAATTGAGATACTCTTCTGTAGTTACATTAATTGAGGCAGTGTGTGTTTCCAGCACTTGGCAGATCTGTCCAGTTTGTTTTTTCAGCTGAATTGTTGGATGGATGAAACATTGAAATTATCATCCGCTGCTGTCTGAAAGCCTCTGTGGTTTTGTTGCACTCCATTTTCAATTTTTGTATGCTATTATGATGGAGCTATTCTTGATTTCTGCTTCCATAAAGGCAAACTCACCGGGGATGGCATTTTGCCTAATCAGATGGTGGAGCCAGAATGGCAGAGATGCTATTAAGCTTACGTTGTGGTTATCCTTGTAAAGAAGAGGATTTGTAAAGGTACGATTTATCTAAGATCATGGGAAAAAGCATGCATGCCTTTAAGAACACTTGTTACTGAAGATGGAAAGGAAACTCTATATTCCCATCGCTATCATAGAGAAGCTCAGACAAATATATCAAGGTCGGAAATAAGCACAATTTCTTGTATTTAACACTGATGTTTTATTTTATACTAAACGCCTCAGCTATAGGGTCAAAAGAATTAAATTCTGTTTATGTAAGTGCAAACAAGAAATATTTCGGTACTTTGACCAACATTTGGTTAAATACTGCAAAATTCCACATTCAGATCAAAACTACAACTTCATATCTTATTAGCTGTTGCGTAACCATGGAAACTGCCTCTTTTAGTAGCATATAGGGTTAAAACATAAAGATAACCTCTAGTCAGAGGGTAACTCACAAACACATCGTACACTTTTGTGTTCAAAAACACACCACGTCCACCCCCCACACATACATGAATAATTGACTAATGTGGTTTGATCAGAAATGGAGCCTTTGCAAAGGCAGGCTCTGATTTCACGGCTTGTGTAATAGAAATATCACCGTATTTTAGAAATGGCAGTGACTATCATTATGACTTAAGTAGTTAATAACTCAAAGTAGATGTGCATATTCAGACACATATATTCACAGTGTCAGCTCAGAAGTCTGAAATGTAGCAAGCCGTTGACCCTAGGAGACCCTGACTGCGTGTGAGACAGCAGCTGCATATTAGATGTTCTTCTCTGAGGGGCAGATCACAACACAAACAATATGGCAGAAGTTAGCATGATGGAAGAAGCTCAGGGCCCACCCAAATCTCTGAGCTGGAGCATAAGGCTTTTGGACCCTCACATTCACATGCTAATGGTTTCCTCGCTACAAGGCTACAGAACAGAGACCCTTCAGAGGCCAGCCAGTTCTGTCAATGCATCCACCTGCTGTTTGTTAGCCTCAGCTGCATAGGAATGCTTTGGATTGAGCCCCTCTATCAGTTACATAATCCCTTAGATAGCCGCGGACAGATAGGATGTGATGTTTGGTCCTGTCTGCAACAGATTTTTATTCATTTACTCTATGCACGTATGCGTCAGACAAAGAGATTAACCTTTAACGGTCACTGGCTGCTGAATTACATCTTGCTGTTTTTAAGTCTCTCATTATGACTCTGGCTTAGATTTAATGTCACTCATGAAACAGTTTTATTGCTCGTAATGCAAAACCAATTTTACTTCTATGATTGAACATATTTTTGCATGTTAAGTTATGTATTAGGAATGCACTGATGCAAAATGTCTGTTCCGATACGTTTATTTAACCCGTTAAAGTTTACTTGAATATTTTTAATGTAAATGTTAATCTGTCACAACAAACTACACTCACCTAAAGGATTATTAGGAACATCATACTAATACTTCAGAACTGCATTAATTCTACATGGCATTGATTCAACAAGGTGCTTAAAGCATTCTTTAGAAATGTTGGCCCATATTGATAGGATAGCATCTTGCGGTTGATGGAGATTTGTGGGATGCACATCCAGGGCACGAAGCTCCCGTTCCACCTCATCCCAAAGATGCTCTATTGGGTTGAGATCTGGTGACTGTGGGGGCCATTTTAGTACAGTGAACTCATTGTCATGTTCAAGAAACCAATTTGAAATTATTCAAGCTTTGTGAGATGATGCATTATCCTGCTGGAAAAAAGGATGGTGGTCATAAAGGGATGGACATGGTCAGAAACAATGCTCAGGTAGGCCGTGGCATTTAAACAATGTCCAATTTGCACAAAGGGGCCTTAAGTGTGCCAAAAAAACATCCCCCACAACATTACACCACCACCACCAGCCTGCACAGTGTTACCACAAGGCATGATGGATGTATGTTTTCATTCTGTTTGAAACGCCAAATTTTGACTCTACCATCTGAATGTCTCAACAGAAATCGAGACTCATCATACCAGGCAACATTTTTCCAGTCTTCAACTGTCAAATCTTTCGGCCTATTCTCCTCTGACCTCTAGCAGCAACATTGTCTCAGTGTATATTGTCTATTGTGCTTCATTCACATTGAAGCTTTCTTGTTTTAAAAGACATATCACAACTAAAACAGGAGTTTTAATTGGATGGAGCAAGGTCAAATAAGTCCATTGCTGCCATAAGTATATATGAAGAGTTTCGTTGCAAAACGAGATAACTCCGTTTTTAACATTTTTGTCAAAACATGTTTATTATTATGTTTTCATGTTATTCTTTTGTTTTATGGTGCTACTTAGCTGTATTTTTTAAGCTATGAAGGTTTAAATCAAAACAAACCAACTGCAGTTGAAATGATATTAACTGGAATGCACAACCAAAAAACAAGGTTTCTGAAAAATAAAAAAAACGGAGTTATCTCGTTTTGCAACGAAACTCTTCATATTATTAAACAATTATACATGGGTCATTGTACAGAAAAGGTGGAATTCGGGTGATGGAAATCTGCTTAAATGAAACTTGCATCACGTGTCCGCAAAACGGGGAGCTTATCTATGTTTAACTTTTTAATACATTTTAATAAAGAATCCATGACGTTGTATCTTCAATACCTGACAAAATGAGACTATAATAATAGATAATGAATATGATAACATTTTTCCATCTTGTTTTGTTTTTATGCTTTTATGTTGGTCAGTAAAGGAATAGTGCTTAGGAAGAACTAATTAGAGAAGTAACACCAATGACGGTAACACCAATGACAATTTACAAGAAAAAAATAAAATTTTAACAAAATGGCTGCCATTAGCCATGTGCTATTTCATCAGAGATATAACAATCACATACTTATTCAGTATAATGTATTTTTATGTAAAGATCTTAACACTCCCAGCTATAAAAAAGAGTAACACTAATGACTTCCAAAAATCTTATCTCAAAATTCTTAGATATATCATGATATTTTAGACAAATAAAGTCAGACATCTCACAAACCTTTTGCCTTCCTCCACTGCACTTCTTCCACTGACCTCTTGACCCATGAAAAACTTCAAAAAGCTGATGCATTGTTTAAAATAAAAGTGCTTTGGGTAGGGTAACACCAATGACATAAATTTGGGGGACAAATATTTATTTGATATTATTCATATTAATAGTGTATTTTTTACCATTTCAGTGTTGTAGTAAATTCATACAAGGTTAAAGGTAAATGTAAATTAGATTTGTTTTATAAAAACATGGTTTTAAATAATAAGTACACAGTTCAACTTCCATGTATGATCAAAGGGACAGGGAAATTTTCAGGACCAGACATTTAAAAATAAGTTTAAAAAAAGGAAAAAAAGAAAATTAAATAAATAAACCCTCTCATCATTTTAAGGACAGTCTATATTTATTAAATATATATCATTATGGGATTATTGGGTCAAATTAAATGATTAAGGCGTCTGCAAAAGCAAGGGAAAAGCATTTCCACCTTTTTTGTAAAATGACCCATGTTAGCACAAAGTATCACATAATACGCCAATGTGTTAAACTTCAAAGGTCTTGAGCAACCTAAATATTAATTAATATTGAAAAATTTTTGCCCAATTTTTTTATTCAAACATATAAAAGAGAGCATGAACTTTTAAAAGTTGAAAAATAAGGACCACCCTTATTCACACATACACCCACAGTGCAGACTTTCTATATTATCTGTGTACCTGCTAGAGCAATAACTTTAGATTAGCATTCCCCTCTGAATAAAGTGTATTACAAATGTATTATTCAGAGATTTTTCGTCCACTCTATGCAATCACAATGCTTATTTTAAGAGGTTTATCTTACTCGGATTGGCTATTGTTGCAATTATATACTGACTGTTGTTTTTAAATGTGATTCTTATATAGTCAGTGAAGAGCAACAGCTGGATGTTTGGATGTTAGATGCATTTGCGGTGGAGAGGAAGTAGAAGAGGAAGTTGTTAATGAAATAAGGAAAGAGGCCCGGAGCTTGTCACACTCTGTTTTTCATTTATCTGGATGTAGGCGCCTGTGACAGGCCTGTGCAGACTCGTCTGTGCCATCCTCACTAATTAGACCGCTTTAATCATGGACAAACTATAAAGATCCCAGAGACCACTTTAAAGTACCACTAACCTTTACTGTAAACAACACTCATTCTCGCTCCACAGAGTCCTGATGTTCAGTCATCATAATGTGTGTAATGAGAGGGGACGTGTGGCCAGAGTTGGTTGCTGCATCCGTTCTGAAAGCAAACCTCTTTGTATCTACAACCCACGACAGCCCCTCTAGAGGTAGTCCAGATCCACCTGATGATCTGTAGTAACATATCGGTATGTTGGTCAAGCACATTGTGAACAGTGGACAACAAAGCTTTATGGTTTGCTACATTGGGACTGGATTTTGGTATCATAACCTATAAATATAACCGTGATGTCTTTAATATTGACTGAAAACGGTCATGTCAAAGATTGAAATTAATGTTAAATCAATAGTTGGAATGAAACTTTGATGCTCCTAATCTCATAATTAGATTACAAGACTTTAACCTGGATATCACAGATAGGGTTACATATTCGAATGTTGACAGCCAATCAAAATCCATTTAAATGTAAAGGGGGTAAAACTGCAGCACAATCATTATTGTCAGTTGGTGTGGATGCTAATATAACTGCTATAGTTTTTATGGCAGTTATTCTGCTTGGTGTAAACTGTAAATGAGCCTTTAGTTCCAAAATCTCTCAACAGCCTTGTCAATAGATTCTGCAATTGGAATGGTAAACTAAACTTTTAAAATTGTATGGTAAATATGTATAAAGTATCACTATAGATCCACATTACACAGTATAATTAAATTTTTGAGGTATTAGGGCACGCTCACACTATTCAAACCAAAACGGTTTGGTTAATAGCGCCCTGGCCGGCTTACAGAGCAACCTGATCTCACAAATTTCTGTGTTATAGTCACAGAATATTTTGCTCATTTATCTGTGTCATTGTGACGGATCTCCGTATTTTTTCGTGTCTGTACCACAGACTTTCTTTTCCGTGTCAGTTTCATGTACTCAATTGTTTTTCCTATTTTCTTACCATTGTTGGTTGGGTTTGGGGTTAGAACGACTTTCTGTTACATAAAATGACATCTTAACCCAAACTCAACTCTAACCCAAAGTCAGGCGATAATTTTTTAAAAATCTGGGGAAAAATAGTATAAACCAATAGTTAAAGTGTTCAAACGTGAAACTGACACGGAAATAGGGCAGGGTATTGATTCAGATGTTCCAGATCGATTCGATTTCGATTCACAAGCTATCAAATCGACTCGATTCGATTTTCTATTCCGATTCTCGGGGTGATTTTTATACTCGATTTTCGATTCATCTCAATGAATATAAATTTAATACAAATACTATATTAATAAAAAAAGAACAGTGAACAGAAATTTACAAGTGGGTAATTAATAAAAATAAATTAAGAGCCACAAGTTTCGTCGTCGCTTTGCGAAATCTAAAATGCTTTCATACTTCTGACTTTTTATGTGAAGGTGGCATCAATGTCAATGAAGCACCTGAAACTGTGATTTTGAGCACTGAATAAATGAATGACAGGCTGGCATCTCGCTCCTTGGTAACATCGCGTAAGGCAGTGGTTTTCAAACTGGGGGCCCGTGAGATGGTGCCAGGGGGGCCCCAGTTTTATGATATTTTATAAAATACATTCATTTATCATGAATTCTGTGTAATTAAACCTAAAAAATGATAAGACAACTAACCAACAGCACTACTAGGTATAATTTAATATGTTTTGTTTAATTAAAGTATTACATTTTAAAACTGTTTTTGTCATAAATTTTCTTTCGGGGGGCCGCAAAAAAATGCACTGTACACAAGGGGGGCCGCACGCTGAAAACGTTTGGGAACCACTGCCGTAAGGCAAAAAAGAGAGTAACATCTAGTTGAGAAGACTAGTACTTCGATTAACGTTAATCTTACGTTCAATATTTGCGGAAATAAATATGAAATTTTATTCGTGGCCTTTGAGAATTGATTTTGAATCGACCACGTAAAGAAAACGATGAATCGAAAAATCTAATTTTTTGCCCAGCCCTACACGGAAAAGAAAGTCCGTGGTACGACACGGAAAAATGTGGAGATCCGTGACAATGACACGGATAAATAAGCAAAATATTCCGTGACTATATACCACGGAACTTTGTGAGATCATGGCTCAGGCGCGGTTTACTTGGGCTCAGGCGCAGAACGCGAAGTGTAATCGCTTTTCGCGCGGTTCAAAAGGAGAGACGTCAGTTGCGTTAAAACTTTAAAACCTTATGATGCACACAGCAGGGTTACGTGAATGTCTGCACTGCGACAGATCAACTAAGCCAGTGTTTCCCAACCCTGGTCCTTGGGCACCCCCTCCCAGAAAGTTTTAGATGTCTCCTTATTTAACACACCTGATTTAACTCATCAGCTTGTTAGGGACACATGTTTACCATTTTGGAAGGAGGCTGATGAGTCGAATCAGGTGTGTTAAATAAGGAGACATCTAAAACTTTCTGGGAGGGGGTGCCCGAGGACCAGGGTTGGGAAACACTGAACTAAGCAATATGATGAGAGAGGGCTGTGTGTCATCGCTCACCAAACAACTCAGAGAAAAAAAACAGACTTGACATTGCCATGAGCTCCAGTCTTAAGAGAGCGATTTACTACCTGTTTTCTTCAATACAATCGCATCCTGATGATGAAAGCATGCCTGGGCTCCGATCTGTGAGTGCGTGCTTCTGGAGGAGTAGGGAAGGGGGGCAGTCGTGCCCGGGCACAGTTTGGTTGGGTTAGCCCTAATTTGAGTGCACCCTTAGTGGTAAAATATGCTTTCCAAACATGTATACGGTAAGTTAAATTTGTATAGACCGGTGCGTTATTGTATTAGGTGCTTATCCTCCTAGAAAACTATTTGCATTCTTTAAAAGTACTTCTGTAATGATAATGTGATGATGGACACAAGGTGTTTTTGTGTCTGCCATGTTTATGGAGAGAGAGAAAGAGAAAGAGAGAGTCCTGGCAATGTGCTGTGGGAGGTTAAAGTGGGAGACAGAGATTATGGAAACCACTGAGCAGAGCTGAGAGTTAAGAGTCTGTGCCAAGTAATGGCCTGAATTGTGCTGCATTCTCCCATGGTTCCTCTTTACACACACACACAATGTTCAAGCACATAGCGAGTGAACGAGCGAGAGACAGAGGGAGAGAGATAGATAGATAGTGAGAGAGAGAGAGACGACCCAAGCTAAGTGCAACACTAAAATGTTTATTTAAAGTATTTATAATCAATAACCGGTGAAATCTGATACTGCTTATGTAAGATATTCCTATTTAATAATGTCCAATGGCTTATATTTTACCAGTTGCTTTACTTAATTACTGACTTTCTGAAGAGACCACCTCCAGAACGTCGTTCAGAAAAACTGATGCAATTTAAGAAAAAGGAAAAGATGGTCTGCTGTGTCAGTTTGAGGACTTCAGGCTTTATTTATAGTAAATGACTTCACGCTGGCAGGGCCACTGAGATCCTCCTGGCTTCCGCTACCAAGTCATATAACAATACAGCCTCTGTGTGAGTTTTTAATACTGTGTCTCTGGCCGGAGCTCACAATCTAAAATGGACCCTCTCTCTTTATTTATCACTTCCTCTGTGACTGTAGCATACTGGCACTGTTGTGTGCTCTCTGCTGAGCTGATCTCGATGGGATGTGGATGAGAGGGACAGAAATGGTTGTCTGGCAGGGTGCGCTGGTGTTATAGGCTGATGTGGAGCAGATGTGCTCTTCTGTAGCAAAACATGGTGGGTTTTCTAGGACGGGATGTTGTATTCGTCTCTGTTTGCAGTGTGTTATGCGATGGGCCTGCTGCATACTCAATTACAAATGACTTCCGTTGTAAGTGCATGTCAGTCATTTGGTATGTTGTGGGGCACTTTTTGTGTCCTGTTTTGTTCATTAGAAACGGATCATTGCATTTTTTGCTATTTGAAAAGAATGCATGATACTCTGTAGTTTTTGTAAACATTGTAACCATGATTTTTAAATTACACGTGGCTGCTACGTTTAACATGGCCTTTTTAAAGAAATCATGATTCACACCACTGTGAGCTTTTTAACTGCATAAACACTGAAGCCATAGTGTTAGCCTACACAGAAATCTGGCCTTCTTGGCAAACCCACACAGACTTTAATGCCCTGGCTTACGCAGAGATAGAGCACTGGAAATAAGCACGATACGGCTGATGCATGCTGGCTATACAGCTTCGGTAATTTGGGAATGATCAATGCGGCTTCTCTATCCGTGGCAGCGGTGTTGTGGGAAATAGATTAGCTATGAGAAGAGGCAGGCTACCTGTGGGCTGCGTTTCCCTTGAGGAGACACTACTTTGCATTAACACTTATAGCCACTTGAGAACTGAATGGCACGATACCTGGGTGCATACTAATGTGCTATTATTATAACGTACGTGTGTTGGTGACGTTTTGTTTGGTAGTATGCTGGAGATTGATCATGGGAAAATCTTCAAAATGTGTTGTGTTTTGAAAGTAGGATTTTTGAAGGGATTGTGTGGGTGCGCTGCACTAATTTTTGTGCCCATGTGTAGGAAGGTAGATGATGCTTGTTGCCTAGCAACTCCATTATAGCTCTACATAAGAGCTGCTCTGCTTAAAATATTGCCGTACTGTTGCATACTACAGTGTCGAAACCTTGATGACACCCTACCACATACTCTTTGTACTGTCAAAAACAGAAAGGTGAATTCAAGATGAGCTTGTTGTAAAATGCGTATATAAGAGGTTGTATTTGGGTTACAGGAAGGTGAGATCCTCGGAATAACCCCGCAGGAAGAAAGCCAGATGGTCTCTTCTGTTTTACCTGGAAGGGAAGTGGCTTCACAGGACGTTCAGGAAGCAGGAAAAGGGAGGTCAAACAGGATCAAACACTGCATACTGCCACACGGCAGTCAAGCTGCGCTTCGCTACAAGTGCTGTTTACATGCTGATGTGCAATCATACACGTCCTCTGTCTGAGAGGAATTGTTTCGCTATTTGTTTAGACCACAGATGAGATATTTTTGGGGGCAGATGATGACAGTGGTTTAAGGGTTATGCTCTTAGGAATTAAAATGTATCAAAACAAAATCAAGACACCTGCAAGCTGTGTACTCTACCTCTTTGGCTTTTAATGTCTTTCATCACTGTAGGATTGTTGAAGTGCTTCTTTCATTGAGCTTCAGAGTTTATGCTTCTCTCTGTGGTTGAAAAAACTTTATTGTTATGTTTGCGACATATATGATGTCGGAAAGGGAAGTGTGAGGTATTCCTTTAGACAAAAGTTGTGTGAAACTTTGTAAACATGGATTTCTGGGAGGAATTGTTCTGCTGTTTATTTATACCCCAACAAATTTGGGAGGCAGATGATGACAGCGGTTCCAGAGTTATGGGCTGAGGAATTCAAATGTATTACAACAAAACCACCCTCAACTCATATGATGACAGCATTAGGATGCCACTGGTGGCCAAGCATAAACACATTTTTCTTTTTCAGTTAAATGTCACATAAAGTGTTTCTTCTAATCTCATGTTCATCGTTAATAGAGTTGTATTGCATCCTGTATATCTTCGAATAGTCTTTAGTTTTTATCAGATTTATAAAAGACAGATCAGCTCTACTGCTACTTTCCCGAGTCCCTGGAGGCGTACCGCAGGCGGAGCAAGTCACGAGCAAGCAACACACACAACAACATTATCCCACTATCTCTGGACAACTTACAGTATGATTCACTACACGTTCATATCATTTACATTATATGCACCTACGCGACTCATGACCCGGTTGGGCCGCCCCATAAAAAAAAATACAGCTTTAAACAAACACACTTGCACCACTCCGCTGCTACCCCAGATAAACAAACTATATCCATTGTTTTCATAATGCTGGGTTCTTTGGGAAGCTGAACAAGCTTAAATTTTCCTCACAAACAAAAACATGTTTGTTCATTTCGTGTCAGCTCTTGGTTGGTGTGTGTGCTATTCCGGTTAAAGTGCCCATATAGGGACTTCCACTGTACTTCCAGCACTGAAATTGCCCATAAAAGAAATAAAGCAAGATTGTTTCATAAGAATCTCTTATGTTCGAAAAAAAACGTTCCGAAACTTGGACAAACCATAGACTGTAAAAAAGATGGACGTAGTGTCCGTGACGTCACCCATAGGTTTCTGAAGATCGTTTTTGAAGCTTAAAGTAGGCGTGGCCTGCCGTCGCCATCTTGGCCGCATGTCACCGCGCATAACTCGCGGATATCCGAAAATGGGTAAAGAGGCGGAAACCACGTCCGCCTAGCTCAACTCTAGTGACGACAGTGGCTGTTCAACCGTCACTCAAGTGGCCACGCCCTTAATTATGCAGAACTTTAAGGCTAGTTACAAAAAAATTCACCCCCTCACAGTTGTCATGAAGGGCAAAATTAGCTATATAGACCAAAATCACTTTTTGTACCAGGCTGTAAACAATTTTTTTTTACTGTAAAGTTGGGCATTTTTAACCTGGAGGTCTATGGGAATTGACTAAATTTTGGAGCCTGCCTCTAGCGGCCAGTCGATGAATTGCAGTTTAATTCACTTACATATTGGCTACATCAGAGAGATCGGAAGGTTGCCCCTCGGTATAAACACTGGCGAAGTGCATTTGGCACAGAAATGTGTTATATGTCCAACTGCTTTTTTAAAACTTTGTCTATGTTTAGCATGAGGAATCCAACACTTTAACAGTGTTAATAAGTCAAAATACATCAAATAGCTTTAGACCCTCCCCCTTTAAAGAAAGATGTAGATCTGTATAGCATATAAAAACAGCAATACATACATTATGAGGCGTTGGGGCAACAAGTACACACACGTCTCATAACAAAATAAATTTGCAGTAAAAGCAATAATGGTCAAAAGTATGTACATATGGTGTGCATGATTAAAGTGTGACAGAGTAACAGTGAAGAGGATAGGGCAGCTGGTCTGGGAGCCCTCGGTAAGCAGCCCCACTATCCACTAGCCAAGATAAGAGGGAAAGCAAGGGAACCAGGCCACGCTTTGACTAATCACTTTCCATCCGGTCTGCCAGCGCCATGGAGACTCAAACGTTTCTATTAGCCACCTGCCAGCCCCGGCGGCACCAATCCCTAATATGAGTATAGGTTTCACTTTAGTTTTGTTTGAAATGAGTGTTGAGGGTGATCGCAATCAGGTCAGTCCATGAGGGTGGAATGGGAACTGCTCCCATGGTACTTTGACACTTGGAGCCGGTCCATCCCCGAGCTGGAGCCTGATCCGTTTCATTGCCTGTCAGTGTTTGGCCGATCAGATGTTTTATGTTCATTTTGGGTGTATAAGGATGTACAGTAAAAACGTGTCATGTAGCTCGTGCATGGACCAAAATGTCTTTATTAGAATGCTTGTGTGCTCTACTGTATATAGTGTAAAAGCACAGAGCTCAGCAGTCCAGGCGAATGAAGGGGTCTTATTGTGTGCATTTTGGGAAAGCCCCAAAGTAGCTGTTTCTAGAGGTGTGGACTTTTCCTGTTGCTACTAAAACAAGCAGAGAGTCTGTCGGCAGGTAATGGAATTTGATATAAACTTGCCCTCCATATACAGATATAGTGGGTAAATGCAGGTTTGGAAGTAAATTGAGTTATAAAAGAGTGTTATTGCTAAGTTTATTTTAATCCTGGTTGGCTTTCCCCACATGCCACCTTACCTTAGCTCTGCCAGAGGCACCAATCAATACCTGCAAGCCAATAAAAATTGAGCTTTGTATTCTACCTTTTTGATTTTTAATGTTTTTCTTCACTGCAAGATTTAGAATTGCTTCTTAGTGTTGTTTTCATTGAGCTTTGAAGTATGAGGGATTCCTTTAAAAAAAGTCATAGTTATGTCTTAATTACATTTACATTTACGCATTTGCCAAAGGCTTTTATCCAAAATGACTTACAGTGGATTTGACGAGTAAACAACATTTTTATCAGTATGTCTGTTCCATGTGCTCAAATGTGATACTCTACCAATTGGGCTACATCAGGGATGTCCAATCCTGGCTGCTCCTGGAGGGCCGGTGCTCCAACCCAAATCAAACACACCTGATCCAGCTAATCAATAGGTGTGTTCGACATCGGCTGTGGCTGGATGTAACCGATCGGCGAGATTAGCCGCGTGCAGGCGGGGAGGAGCTGAAAACGGAGACGTGAAGTCGGACGCGCTGTGGTTCTCGTAGCTTGCTGCATTTACGTCAGGCATGGCTGATCACGTGCCGTTTGCTTGCTTAATCGCATTAAACATGATTTGTAAGATGTAAATTACATAAAAAGTGAATTATACTGTTTTGAATGTCCGTGTATGAGCATGAGTGGAACTGAAGAGGCTTACAGCAGTGTTTTACAAGAATAAAGAGTTCAACATAAGCATATATTATTTAAATACCAATGTAGTGGGGTCTACGTTTTTTATCCATTTTATTTTGATGAAGATGACACAATATAACATCGCGACTACATGAAAATAGCTTTAACTGTTATAAAAATACAGATTTGTGAGCATTTGTGGAACTGAGGGCGTGAAAATAAACACGAAATACACGTGATTGTTGTCATGTGGTGAATCCGACCAATCGTGAAACAGCTGTGTCGTCATTACAGCCCGTGCAGCTCCTCTTCGTGAACTGTGCTGGCTTACTCAGGCAGCTGATCTCGAACCGCTCTCGCGGTACTTAAAAACCATATGACACAATCACGTGCCTGCAGCGCCAGCTGAAGTCGGACAAAAATACTAACCGGAATGCACTGCTTCAAGTCAGCTGCCGATCGGTCTGCGCAGCGCTGCATGAAGTCGAACACACCTAATGTCTTACTAGGCAGACTAGAAACTTTCTAGCAGGTGTGTCTGCAGGACACCGGCCCTTTCGCAGTTTGGACACCCCTGGGCTACAGGAACACAAAAATGGTGCAGTATATCATTAAAGCTGCAAACTTTGGTTAAAAAAGTAAATCAGTTACTGAACATAAAAAAATCACAAAGTAAGCATATAATAATGATTTATAAGTAAGTTGGGCTGTCAGGCAGGTACAATTTAGCAAGAAGTTTAAAGTTTGAAGTCAATTGACCCAATGGCGATATGGTGCAAAAGTTATAGTCTGTCCTGCTGAGAAAAAAACCAGGTTAAACCACCTAATGTGGTGTTTGCTGGTTTTAGCTGTTCTTTTGGCATGGACAAACTGGCCTTCGGTTTATTTGCCTGGTTTCCTAGCCAGTCCATGCTGGTCTTTAACAAATCAAGCTGGTCTTAGATGATATAGGTGTTGCTGTAGCTCAGTAAAGTATAGCCACTGTCAGCGTAAAGGGGCTAATTAAAAGGGATAGTTCACCTAAAAATAAAAATTCTGTTATCATTTACTCACTTTCATGTTGTTCTAAATCGATATGCTGTTCTTTCTTCGGTTGAATACAGAATAAGATATTTTGATAAATGATGGTAAACACACAGTTGACGGTACCCATTCACTTCCATAGTTTTTTGTTTTTCCTACTGTAGAAATCAATGGGTACATCAACTGCCTGCTTACCATCATTAATCAAAATATCTTATTTTGTATCCAACAGAAATTCACAGGGTTTCCCGCAGAAAATATGTTAGTTAAGGTGATTTGGTGCTGGGGGGTGTGGCAGTCAAAGGGGCGAATCGTACATGTCATGATGAAAATTAAAATATTTTTAGTAAAAACACTCAAATAAAATTCTTAATTTTGAATAAACTATGACAGAAAATGAACACATACTTGATTATTAATGAATTAAATGTTTTAACAGACTCCAACGGGAATAGCTGCGTGATGAAGAGAAACTAAAGTCTTAAAGGAGTGTAACTACTGTAGCATGTAAATAATGCACATAAATAACGTGAGCAAGAGCGCTCAACAATTATATTGAAACAACAGGCACGTGCAACCTAGCTAGCAGTTTGCTCAAACAACAAAATCAACAGCTAACTTACTTTAAATTTGCAAGAAATATAGACTAATACAATACCAGGCTTAAATAAACCCAAAACATAAGTCCACTTACAGTTCTCACGGACACGCGTTTTATCAACTGGCTATCCTCCATACAGTGACGGACCACAGCTCTCATTTCGGCCGTGTGGTGCGTGTGCACGCTCGCGGTGTGAAGCGCGTCCGCTCTATTCTCCGAGATGTTTTATCAACTGGCTAGTTGTCCTCCAGACAGACAGTGATGGGCCACGTCTTCCTCTCATTTTGGCCATGTGGCACGTGTGCCCGCTCGCGGTGTGAAGCGTGTCTGCGCTATTCTCCAAGATGCACTTGATGGCCTTTTGTGCAGCGAAATTTTTTATAATTCTTTTGGACGACCTAGTTAAGGCGGTAACCCTGATTCATACAGGTTTAGCACAACACAAGGGTGAGTAAATGTTGACAGAATTTTGATTTTTTTAGGGGGAACTATCCCTTTAAATTAGCCCCCTTAAACTGATGGTGGCTATACTTTTCTATCCAATAAAGTGAGATTAACTAATTTTAGTTCAACTGTACATACTATGCCTGCGCTTTATTGTAGTACGGCCACAATTGTGTCCTATGAAAAGCATTACTGTAAGACAAGAAAGGCTGTGAATTTCTATAATACAGTACATAGATGAGTAGATTTATTTAACTTTATTAGCACAATGCTTCATTTTTCTTTGTGGGAAAGCTTGAGGCCTGTGTTTCAGACATTTTAATATCTATTTCAGATTAAGAGACCACAGCTGCAGTTCTATAAGATGCATTTTTCTTCTTACACTTTTTTTAACTGGCATCATCTGGCATCCAGATCTCTGATTTGTCTCAGAAATTCGAACAACTGCATGTCGCTCTACAAAGTTTCTGGACAATCAATGTTTTACAGAGCTTTCTCAATGACCCTTCACCCAGTGTTTTCCGCATGTCACCCTACACTTTTGCTTCACTTGGTATTGACTTCAATAAGAGATGAGTCACAGAGAAACAGTCAGCTTGTAACATTCTTCAGTCTGGAACAACGGATATGCAGAATCAATCAAAGCTGGGCAGCATTTTGTGTTTTACATTTAAGTTGCTGTCTACGGTCCTGGTCGGCTCTTTGATTTTTCTATTAGGGCATCTGACTCTTTTGTCCGCACCAATATTTTAGTTCTGTGCAACAAAGAAGAGCTTGTCACCGTCCCTTAAGAGGAGATGGCTGGGGTGTGTTCGATTTGTTAGGCAGTCAATCTTTTGTGCTTGTGTTGGAAACTTCATTCATTCAGTCATTTCAGGTGTGAGATTACTGTTGTTATTTATGTGAGGAGCGTGTGCCACCTGACAACAAAACCCAGCTTTAACCAGACAGAATTGGTTATCTGGTTAAACTGATATGTTATGATGAGCTAGATGGGTTTTGGACACTATTCTGCAACCAAGAGCAGATAAACACCTGCTGGTGTATAAGCTGCATTGAAGATATACATATTAATCATTTGAAGAGTTTGGTTCCAAAACGCAATAAATCTATTTTGACTAATTTGGGTAAAAACGTGTTTTCTATACCAAGAAAGTGACAAGATGAAAACCACTATTTTCTGTTACAAACGTTCACATAGCATCTTTAGTTTATAAAAAACATAAAAAATTCAAATCCATAATATGATTTTTAAAGATTTATTATAAAAACTGATTATTTTGTCCGCAAAATGCAATAAATCCATGAACTTTTTTTCCCAAAATGCTATAAATCTATTGAATCAATATATAAATGTGCATTCATCTTTGCCATGTTATATTCATTTAGTTGACTAGCATCATTGTTTACAATGTTTGGAATGGTGCGCTGTGATTTGTTGAGCGGATTTATTGCATTCGGATATCAGATTTAGCATAAAATGAAGAATTGACTTTTTAATACTGACCTGATACAATACTGATTTTGATTTGTAAGTTCCTAAAAAAGGCGTTTATCGCGTTTTGGAACCAAACTCTTAATTTTATCCAGGGTTAATCCCATACCTGTGTACCAAATGAGCTACAGCAACAACTACAGTATATCAACTAAGACCAGCTTGGAAAATAGGCAAATAAACTGAAGGCCATGTTGTCTATGCTAAGAGAACAGCTAAAACCAGCAAACACCACATTAGGTCTTTTTTTTCAGCAGGACAGGCTTCACAGCTGTTGTTTACCTTACATACAGTGCTGCAGTCAATAATAGTACATGCTGAGATTCTAGTTTAGCCCTGTTTTGTTTTGCTTCATTATGGAGTCTCATAAATTTTTACAGAAAGGCAAAATTCCAGCTTTTGTCGGTGTAGCAAACATCTCCAGGCTCATATTTGTACCACTAAATGTTTTCATACAACAAAGCAACACAGATCTGTGTTGGCTCTGAGCGAGTTTGTGTGATGTAATCTTTGAGGGCTAGATTTCACTGACCCACATTTTTTACTTTCGGGCCCATTGGGTTAACTGTAAACACTATAAAAAGATCTAAAGAAATATAAGTCCTAAGAGACACTGAGGCTGAGTTTACATCTACAGTGTGTGTAAAACTGTTTGTATTACTTTTCATTACCACAAAATGTTTATCTGTGTAAAAGCTGATGTTTACCCTTCATTATGCAGTGTGTTTAATATTCATGTTTTTTATTAACTTAAGGGCCTTGGAAGAATAATGAGCAGTGAACTTCACATCTTCCTTATGATTTAAAAAAAACTCTCATTATTGTGAAACACAAAAGCTCCTATATAAGTCTACATAAAAATACACTCACCTAAAGGATTATTAGGAACACCTGTTCAATTTCTCATTAATGCAATTATCTAATCAACCAATCACATGGCAGTTGCATTTAGGGGTGTGGTCCTGGTCAAGACAATCTCCTGAAATCCAAACTGAATGTCAGAATAGGAAAGAAAGGTGATTTAAGCAATTTTGAGTGTGGCATGGTTGTTGGTGCCAGACGGTCCGGTCTGAGTATTTCACAATCTGCTTAGTTACTGGGATTTTCACGCACAACTATTTCTAGGGTTTACAAAGAATGGTGTGAAACATCCAGTGTGCGTCAGTCCTGTGGGCGAAAAAGCCTTGTTGATGCTAGAGGTCAGAGGAGAATGGGCCGACTGATTCAAGCTGATAGAAGAGCAACTTAGACTGAAATAACCACTCGTTACAACCGAGGTATGCAGCAAAGCATTTGTGAAGCCACAACACGCACAACCTTGAGGCGGATGGGCTACAACAGCAGAAGACCCCACCGGATACCACTCATCTCCACTACAAATAGGGAAAAGGGCTACAATTTGCACCAAAGCTCACCAAAAATTGGACAGTTGAAGACTGGAAAAATGTTGCCTGGTCTGATGAGTCTTGATTTCTGTTGAGACATTCAGATGGTCGAGTCATAATTTGGCGTAAACAGAATGAGAACATGGACCCATCATGCCTTGTTACCACTGTGCAGGCTGGTGGTGGTGGTGGTGGTGTAATTGTGTGGGGGATGTTTTCTTGGCACACTTAATGCCCCTTAGTGCCAATTGGGCATTGTTTAAATGCCTACCTGAGCATTGTTTCTGACCATGTCCATCCCTTTATGACCACCATGTACCCATCCTCTGATGGCTACTTCCAGCAGGATAATGCATCATGTCACAAAGCTCCAATCAATTCAAATTGGTTTCTTGAACATGACAATGAGTTCACTGTACTTAAATGGCCCCCACAGTCACCAGATCTCAACCCAATAGAGCATCTTTGGGATGTGGTGGAACGGGAGCTTCGTGCCCTGGATGTGCATCCCACAAATCTCCATCAACTGCAAAATGCTATCCTATCAATATGGGCCAACATTTCTAAAGAATGCTCTTAGCACCTTGTTGAATCAATGCCACAAGGAATTAAAGCAGTTCTGAAGGCGAAAGGGGGTCAAACACAGTATTAGTATGGTGTTCCTTATAACCTTTAGGTGAGTGTATGTGACATTGTCTGTGAAATTCAAGATAAAGTCTCATAAAAATGTAAAAAACAAAAAAAATTAACTTTAATTTCAATATTTCACGTGACCTTACTTATGTAGTATTAAAGACATCAAGGTTATGTTGTCACAGAATGTTCTTTACATTATGTACACTCTTAAACATACTGGGTTATTTTTAACCCTTTGTTGGGTCAAAAAGGACGAGACCAGTAGCTGAGTAAAAGTTAACCCAGAAAATGTTTATATTTTACCCAACAATGGGTTAAAACAACCCAGCATTTTGGGGTTAAATTACAACCTAGCGGGCATATTTTCAAGTCTAGGAAGATTTTATGTTAAAAACAGTAAACCACAAAAAGAGATTTTAGCTTGGTTTTCATAAACTGGGTCTTTTGAGATTGTTGAGGTCCATTACAGGCCAAAAGGATGATGCACGGATGGTCCAAGAGACAGAACACAAAGGCTTACTATAGATAGCAATGCTCCTCTGTAACCTTTGTGTCTTGAAATAGATCAACCACTTGCTTCCACTGGCTGCAGACTCAGCTCATCCCTACAGTATGTTATATATAATATCAGTTCTCATCACTCTGTTTGAACATATCAAGCCTGTCCTCCTGAGAGGTAAAAAAGTGAAAAATATGCTAGAAAAGGACATGCAGATGTTCTGTCATGCTCAGCAGCAGCTGTTAAAAACAGTCCTGGATTCAGTCTGACTGATGTAGTTGACGGCAAGCAGCATTAATCCAGATGGAAAATGGACCTTGTATGACATTCTGATCTGCTTGCAACTTTCACTGCTCATATTATAGCCCACATAGAAACCCATTTACCAGGTGCGAAAGGTTTTATCACCTTCAGAATAGTTAAATCTGTGAAATCTCACATGTTTTGATGAAAGGAAGCTGTGGTGCCTGCTGAATTGATGATCAACTATGTTGGTGTACAGACTTATTAACTACCTTAACCTGCAAGAGTTTCAACTAGTATGAACACTTCTGAAAGCTCTTTTGCTCAATGAAAGCTATTGTTAAAGTACAGTATAAACTCTATAGTGTCTGCTTTATGGCTGTAAAGTTGATCTCTGTTATGAGGCGAGATGATGGAGAGAGAGGCCCCTTGGGACAGCCACTTCGGTCTTCCCTATCTACATTTACATTTAAGCATTCAGTAGACGCTTTTATCCAATGCGATTTACAAAAGTGAGGAAATGGTACATCTGATGAGATATTGTACAGTTTGTCTTTTACTGTATGCAGTTCCACATGGATGAAGCTAAAAGTGGTCGTGGTGTTTAGCCTTAAAAGTGCGGATGACGCTAAAAGAGTTTCTGTTGTTTCTGCCAGGGGTGATTATATTGTTTTGGATATTTATAATATTGAATCAAAAAACCACACTAGTCGTTTAGTACCACCTTTATTTTCATTGCCTATTGTGGTAACTGGTTGCGACTTTTGCCACTGTGTAACTGTTAGTTGTTTAGGGTGCGATCTTAAGTAAATGAATTCACAAATAGCTATTATAATTGGTTCTCGATGAGAAGAGGGACTTTCGTGTGAAATTTCAAGTCTTTAGCTCACATAGGGTGGTTTTGCAACTCTAACTTCTAGTCGCTAGGCAACCATACATCCCAAAATTGAACAAAATACAATTAGCCACAAAATTAGCCCTTCATGCATGCTAACTTCAGTGAATTCTCTACATAGGGATAAAAAGTTAAAGCTTTATTAAGTGAGAAAAAAGAAAACAATAAGCCGACATAGAGACAAAATAAGATTATAGGATTCGTGCTCAGACGGTGAGTCCTCATAGCGACAATCTTTTCCATTGCAAAATAAGACATTCAAGCATCCTATTATAAATTTACAAGAAGTCATTTATGGAAATATTGCATGTTGTTGCAATAGCTGTGCCATATATGAAGCCAGAGTTTTGTAAAATAGTCAAATATTTATTTTTGTTTCTCTCTTCTTCTTCTTTTAGAGTTGCTGGGCTCTGCCAAAAAGGTGAACGTCAACTTTCAGGACACTGATGGGTGAGTGGGACATATAAGGACTTTTTATGGAACTCTGCTGCAGAGTCTTGTAAACATGATCAGGGTTTATTTCTGTCCGCCTGCCAAATTTCCTCCGGGTGTGTCAGAGATCTAGAGCTTACGTGCACTTGTTGTTAAATAACTCATGACAGTGTTTTAGAGTTTTTTCACTTGCTCTTCTTGGTGTCATCTGTTCCCTTTCCCAGTTCCCCTGCACACAGTTTTTTGGTGCCGCTGTATATTTCAAATAGGGCCGGGACTCGATTAAAAAAATTAATCTAATTAATTAGAGGCTTTGTAATTAATTAATCAAAATTAATCACATTTTAATCACATTTAAATATTTGACCTGAGAACATTGAGAAGTTATTTTTTAACATGGATTTTTAGTATACCATGAATAATGACTGAATAAGCTTAAGCAACAAAATATTGTTTATTTTTGTTCAACCAAGTCGTTGTACTCGGAGTCGGGCTAACGTCCACGCTAGCTACTAGATGTTTTGCATTGAGATGATACTTGAGGCTCGATGTGCTGCGGTGATATGCGAATTCCTTGTTGCATAGCTTACACACAACCATGCTCTTATCGACGCTTCCATCCGTTCGTTTTTTATAAAAAACATTTCCCATCCACGGGGCCAACCAAAGCGATCTCATCAGCTTCTTCGTTCATGTTCACTGTGGTTTGTTGTTGTCTGAAGTCATGATGAACGCTAGTTGGTGCTCCAGTATATTCGGTCCGCCGAAACTCATCCAATGAGAAATGTTTCGCGGTGCAAAAATAAGTGTGATTAAAATGCATTAAAAATGTTTAACGCATTATTTTTTGTGTAATTAATTAATCTTAATTAACGCGTTAAAGTCCCGGCCCTAATTTCAAAATATAATTTCTATTAGGGCTGCACGATTTGGGTAATTTTTCCCATTGCGGTTAGTGCTGCTAATATTGCGATGTGCGATTATACTAAATGGTATCATGAGTCAACTTGATGGGTTTTAAGGAAAATCCACACACAGTTTAGCTAAATGTGTATTTGTAAAACTAGAAATGTTTTCGTATTGCCACGTGATGTAGCAACTGCTCAGTGTCAGTAATCCTAAATCCACCATACAACAGACATAGTTTTTTTTTTTTGCTACCAGATCACTGTCAACCTCCTCTGCATCCATCTTCGCTCTGGTATAAGTGACGACGCACACCACACGTGCATGCCACACGGTGCACTGCCTTTTTTGTTTGTTTTTCTTTCTTTTGTTAAACAGCAAGGAAATTCATCAAACTGTTATCAGAAAGTTTGTGTTAACAAGTCCTCACATTTATTTATGTAATATAATTGCAACATTTTGCTGTCATATAATTGCACAGGCTGACATTGCGATTGCGATGCGATTAATTGTGCAGCACTAATTTCTATATAATCTTTATTGCTGATGAAGTCAAACTGCATTATGACAGTATATGACATACCAATGTGACCCTGTCTGGACCACAAAACCAGTCATAAGGGTTAATTTTATAAAAATTAGTTTTAAACATTATCTGAAAGCTGAATAAATAAAGTTTCCATTGATGTATGGTTTGTTAGGGTAGGACAATATTTGGCTGAGATACAACTATTTGAAAATCTGGAATCTGAGGGTGTAAAAATCTAAATATTTAGAAAAATGCCTTTAAAGTTGTCCATATGAAATCCTTAGCAACACATATTACTAATGATAAATGCATTTTTTATATTTTTACAGTATGATATTTAAAAAATATCTTCATGAAACATGATCTTTACTTAATAACCTAATGATTTTTTTATAACTTAGACCCTACAAATAAAGAGTTTGGTTCCAAAACGCAATAAATCCATTTTGACTAATTTAGGTAAAATGTGTTTTTCTATAACAAGAAAGTGACAAGATGAAAACCACTATTTTCTGTTACAAACTTTCACATAGCATCTTTAGGTTATAAAAACATAAAAAAATTCAAACGCATAATTGATTTTCAAAGATTTATTATGAAAACGGCAAAAAAGTTTTTTTTTCTGCAAAAAGTTTTTTTCTAAATGTTATTAATCTATTGAATTAATATACAAATGTGCATTCATCTATTCATTTAGTTGACTAGTGGTATATACACTGATAAAAAACATTAATGGCATTAATCAAAACACTCACTTTGTCATTTCAAGAACACTGTCATTGCTGCTGTCATCCTTGGGACGTCGTCGCTGAACTTTTTTGACAGCGTTCAGCTGTAAAATGTTTTGTTTGTGCTCGATTTTCGTTGACTACGAGTAAAATAATGGACATTTTTCCTTCACCCGAGTGCCTCTCACGTAAATTATTCGATTTTGATGGCTTACATTTCTTCCCCGCCACAGAAAACCACCACAGGTTTATCATTGCCATCAAAGTATTATTTTGTTTTTGTTTGTTTATTAATCACGAAGTACAAAGTAGATGAGGAAAACTAGGATTCTGTGTGTATTGTATTGCGCCGCCATTAATGTTTACAATGTGTGGAATGGTGCGCTGTGATTTGCTGAGCGGATTTATTGCATTCTGCAGAGAAGGAGGACTGGCGTTTACTGTGTTTTGGAAAAAATGGAGAAAAGATGACAGAATAACACGGCGGATATATTGGATTTTGCATAAAATTAAGAATTTACTTTTTAATACTGACCAGATACAACACTGATTTTGGCGGTAACTTTTTTTTAATGGCGTTTATCGCGTTTTGGAACCAAACTCTTCAAATATACCCATGTGACTTATGATTGGTATTGCCGACCAAGGTTCAGAAATATGTTCTCATCAAGACTTGTGTTAGGGATAGTAGTGTGTTGTTTGTGTTAGGATCATAAAGAGATGCACTGTATCTATAAAAATGTTTTGTCCTATATCTGCTGTATCCAGGCTGATGGCAGCATATAATTTTTTACTGATTATTGTGATGACATAAAGCATGGAGCACAAATCAATTATTAGTCATCCACTTAAAGTTTTACCCGAGTACATCCCATTTGATAAGAAGAAAGTGCTGTTGTTGTGCGGTCTGAGTTTAGATATAAAGCAGACTCTGGGGTTTGTGGCTTGGCACAGAGCAGGAAGGCACCTGGATTGTAGCTGAATTGTCTCGGACCTTTCTAGTGCTTGCATGGTCTATTATTTCCGTTGACGCAGCTGAATAAAACAATGGTATGAAAAATAGGGATACAGGAAGGTTACCTAACTCCAAAAGGGCCCTTTGTGTGGACAACACCTCACATACATGTCTGGAACAAGCGTGCCACACAAGCCCTGAAAAGTGAAGCCAAAACGTCTCGATCGCCCCCCAGTGACTGGTCCCAGTATAGGTCATAAAGCCCGCCTCCCCATGTTATTCAATGAGACTTGAGACCAACTAAAAAAATTAATTACATTTCAATTATCTTTTTCCGAAGCTGGTTTCTGCCATTTACTGTAGTTTTTATCACGCTGATGTAAATTCAAGTGTTTGTTTTTAAAATAAGTTTGTGTTTAGTTAGTTATTTAATGATATAAAAACAGTGGTGTCACGTCATGATTGACAGCTGTGATATCATGTGATATGCGCAATCTGCGAGAGCGAGGGCGGGGTCTTGATTTCACGGCTTTACTTCCTGCTCATTACTGCGCAGGACTGGTCCCGAAATCGCTACTGCGCAGACGCAAGACCCAAGATGTCAGCGTCATATCGGGACACTGCCGGCTTCACTTTTCACCAATGGAAGAGAGTAAACAAGCGTTGTCCATCTTTTTTTACAGTCTATGGTCTGGAATGACATTGTGAAACTTAATTATAAACATGTATATTCTTGGTCGTGCTACAGAATCACTTGTTAATAACACAAAGCCACAGAAAAAGTACTACAGTACATAATGTATTACTTGGCCTGATTTGGACTAGATTTAGTTTAGAAAGAAGTGGCTTTTAACCTTTTTTTTCACACCTGGTAAGCTCCACAGATTGCGCATCTCACACACAAATGCTCACACATTGTCACATGCACACCCTGCAAGCAAACAGGCATTCTCACACATATGCAGCCAGGCACAAACAGGCAAACAAAATCTAACAAAACTACCCAAAGTGGCAGCAAAGGAGACGTATCACAACAACAACACCCACTATTCACACAATTTTAGCCTCAAATGGATTACAATCCCTCCTGCTCTGATCCTATAGATCAAAGTCTTTTTTATTTTGCCATTGTCTGCCAAGCTGTAAAATAATTTAAAAAATCTCTTCTATTGATCACTGTCACCGAACAATGCCACCATTCATCATCACAGCTAAGCTTCGTGGGTTTTAAAAGAATGAAAGCTGTAACTTTAAACCGCCGGATACCTCGACGCAGCCCAAAGCCGGCGTATTTACGCATGCACTTGTGCTAGGCCCGAGCTCTCGTTTGAATCAGCAAGATAAATGACTCGCGCATTAATTCCTTCTCCATAGACTATTGCTTTCTGTACTGAGATAAAATGATGCCGTCCGTGCTGAGTGTAGAATATAGCTGCAGAGAAAATGAGGTTGTGGGCTGATCCCTCATCTCTCAGAGTAAACTGCCAATTTGGATGGGTTGTGGTGCCAAACACCCTAGAAAAAACAGGCAGATGTCAGCAGCTCTTATCGTCAGCGCACATCCCTCCAATCGCTTTTATTGGTCGAGAGGATTCATGAAGATAATGTTCAAAATCGCTGCACATGAGTGTCCTAAATTGAAGTTCTGAAAGGCCATTATAGCCTACTGTGTGAGTGCCTTACTATGTTATATGCAGATGCTTTGACACATCTGGCTTGCTCAAACAAACAGAGCGATGTTTTGATAGTATCCACATGTGGATTTCCTATCCACATAAGCTAAATTAATATTTAATATCTATAAAGTATTTAATACCTTCAGTATTTCAGGACATTTTGTGTCCAGGAAGACACACAAGAGGAACAGCAGCTGGACGTAGTAAAGAGTGAATGTGTGAATCATGTCAGGTGTATGAGGCTGATTGGAGGATTCCCGACCCAGTGGCAGAATCTTCTTCTAGGCATCTGCAGGAACCATAAAAACAAAGCAGCTTTGGACAGGCGCACACTACGGCCTGATTTAAAGGCTTGTTGTGGCAGTGTTTCAGACAGATTTGTGAAGGCAGGACATATCAGTGCCACAGGCACTCAGTGTGAAGGTCACGGCCGCTGATAGCGTCAAACTCTCATTGAGGCCCAGCAAACCCCAGAAGCAAAAGGAGGTTTTCAGAGGACTCGGAGATAGATAAGCTTTGTCTGAAATGAGCTGGAAGTACATTGCAACATGACTGCCATCTGCTGTGAGGCTTCTGATGTTCTTCAAGATAATCTTACCTGGTCATCTCTCCTGCTCTGTGTTTTTATCACAAGATGGGCTCGATTGTCTTTGCCACATACTAGAAGAGCTTGTCGATTTTCAGTCTGGCCTTGTTCATTGCTTCCAGCTGTATTTAAAGGCTGTCTCCCACTATAACCATGTGAGCTTTTACTTACAGTTTCCATAAGATTGGCGATTTTCAGCTATTATTTGGCTAGTGCATTTCTTAGAAAAAAGGTACAAAAGTTATCACTGGGATTGTACCTTTTTATAAGGTCCAAATGGCGCTTTTCCATTGCATAGTACCTCACGGTTTAGGTCGGGTCAGCTCACTT
The DNA here is from genome assembly GCF_027580225.2 of Misgurnus anguillicaudatus. Classification (NCBI taxonomy): domain Eukaryota; kingdom Metazoa; phylum Chordata; class Actinopteri; order Cypriniformes; family Cobitidae; genus Misgurnus; species Misgurnus anguillicaudatus. The sequence continues at coordinate 22,675,782 of NC_073355.2, forward strand.
CACTTTGGCTTGGTTAGCTTTTCCATCGAGTTTAGTAACACTTCGGAGTGGGAGGGATTACAGGGGTGTCGTTATATTTGCCCTGCCTACTGCTGTGACATCATACAAGTGAGAGTGTTGATGAAATGCTTACATTCATTTATTTCTCAGACCGCCACAAAATTAAAATTGACCACTACGAATAGATGTTTGCTCATCACGTTTATCACATGACAGTTTCTGTACAAAGCCTCATTTAAGTTGCATTTAAGTATATTTGCGGATGTGCGCATCGCGAATGTGCCACCAGAAACTGCAAGTCTGGAAAAAACTGGCATGGTGTTCCTGATTCTCAACATGTGGATGTTTTTCATCTTTAAAAGGGAGATCAGTGATCTACTATGAGGGGCCAAAACCTGACGTTGACCCAACGTCAAAACCTGACGTTGACCCAACGTCAAAACCTGACGTTGACCCAACGTCAAAACCCCACGTTGATCCGACGTCATGGTCCAATGTCAAAATCCGATGTTGATCCGACATCAAAATCCGACATTCATCCGACGTCAAAATCCAACGTTGATCTGACATAAAGACCTAATATTAACCAGATGGGTCACAGGGATTTTTTATTTAAGCATATCCATGGCAGAGTCCTGCACGTGGGCGGGTGGGTACCCACAGATATCCAGTGGGTGAGCCGTTAATATTTATTGTAACGCGTGGAATAACATGAACATGCCACTTGCAGTCTGGTTAGGTTGGAATAGCACAGGCAGACTGCAGGTCTAAAAGCCAAGACCATTTTGACTCAATTCCCTACACGTTGCTTTTTTAAACGTCTTGTGCTTGTTTGTGTCCCTGCCCAGTCTGGAAACAGATTTCTAACAGCCCGATTTGTGAGTGCGGACCAGTCGCGATCTTTTTATCAAAAGCATCAGGTCAAATAGTTAAATTTGTGCTGCTGTCAAATAAGGCTCAGGTTTCTTGCTTCGTGGTAGCTGCGGTCACCTTAGCTCCTCCCCTCCATCGAGACTTTTATAGTGAAATGACTTCCGTTTTGAAACTGAAAGTTTATATGTATATGCGAGTGTTTAACAGGTATGCGTGCATCAAGTTCACATGTATGTTCAAGCATTTTTATGTGTATGCGTGTCACGGTTTTAACCGTGTTTCTGTTCTGATTGTTGTCATCTGGACTTTTCACTGATTATCAATCATTACACCTGTTACCATTTAGTCTTTGTGTATATATATCCCGGTCACCTGTATGTTCAGTTGCTGGATCGTTGTCTCGGTTTGTGTCGTTACCACAGTGTATGTCTTGGTCCCTGTTCCTGCCTGTCTACTTATTTATCGTACCTTGTTTTGTTATTTCATTTAATAAATGTTATTTATTTCAAACTTTGCACTTGCATCCTCCAACCTGTTCCAGGGACGTTACAATGCGTGCATTAAGTTTATATGTACAGTATATGCAAGTGTTTATAGGTGTATGCGTGCATCAAGTTTGCATGTATATGCAAGTTATTCACAAGTGTATATGTATGCATTTCTAACTTAAGATGTATTGGTATTGATTTCACATTAGTATGCACACGTATTTCATAGGTATTTGCTTAAACATCCAATAGTAAAGATGTACAGTATATGCGAGTGTTTATAAGTGTGTACCAGTATGCATGCTTAATAAGTGCATGCTTAATAAGTGAAGTATGATTTTCTAGCTGTATGGCCCCCCATAATCTACATTGTTTTCGCATCACGTTTTGGTATTAGCTCGGGTCGCTTGGAACCCCAACCGAGGTGGTACTAAAAAAAGTATTGGGTACTATGTACTGCAGCCAGTGGAAAAGCTCACAAAAGTAAGCTGACCCAAACCAAACTGTGGGGTACTATGCAATGGAAAAGCGTCATAATATATTCCATTTCGGTACAGACATGTACCTTTGAGGTTCCAATTTGTACCTTTAAGTTACCAATATGCACCTTTTAGGTACAAAAGTGTACTTTTCGAAAAGGTATCGCCCCAGTGACAACTGTTGTACCTTCTTGTAGCTTTTTTCTGAGTGTGTGGTTGAGTAAATATTGGACAAAACCAATTGTTGGGTTATAAATAAACCTATGCTGGGTTGTTGTTACCCAACCATGGGTTGTTAAATAATCAACTCCTATTCCGATGCATTTAGTCTTATACTTGTTTAATTCGTTAACTGTCTTCATGAAGAAAATTTATAGGTTTGTCCCTTTTTGACCCAATGCTGGGTTGAAAATAACCCAGCATTGGGTCAAAATGGACAAACCCAGCTGTTGGGTTCAAATAACCTAATAAAAACCTTCATCTTTAGTGTGTACAGATACTGTTCAGAATGGTAATAAAATGTGAAAGGCTGCGATTTTGTGTAATTATTATATTTTGAGGATCATATTCTTCACAGAATGTCTTTTGTAAACCTTCCGCTGCTTGCTAAGCCTCCAAAGCACACAGCTACAGTAAAATGAATAATGCAATTCATTTATTGGATCCATCATCACGCTCAGTGATCATTAATAAAGTCCTAATTGTTCTTTCTAAACTAAGAAAGTAAATTAGGACTTTTCATTTACTAAACTGCAACTCTGCAGTATCGCACTTGCAGTTTGTCATATGACTTTTAATATACTAAGCATTCTGCTATTGCTGCCAATCAATATAACAGAATGAATCATTTCAGTAAAAGCTACCCTGGCTTGCTTTGAAAACATAAAAGTCTGGCTCAAAATGCAACTTATAAATATATAAAAATGAACTTGATCATTATGTCATAAAAATGGCGTATCTTGCAGACAATGTTATTATATTATGTCATAAGTGTATTATAAAATCATGAATGTATGCCATCCATTAGTACGCCCATCTTGCACGCCTGTACTCATTAATAGAGATGCTTATAAATCTAACATGTTCTCATAAGAGGCTGAATGTTCTTCTTAACCTCAGATTGTACCCTTACATGGGAGCTGTGGAGGAGCAGTGTGGAGGTTTGGATTTATGAGAGGAGTTTGTGCTGCCTCCAACCTTTAATAAAAGGATATGAAATCTTGCTTTATCAGAAAGTGAGAGAAACCGAGATATATTGTAGTGGATATTCCAGAAACGGATATTACCATTGTAGTATTGTCTTGTCTGATGAAATTTTGTTTGAGATGAATGTAGATGCAGTGTATTAGTAAAGGGCTCCTGGATTAGTACGCATGAACAATTTGTCAAAAGCCAAGTACTTTATGCAAGATTGAACGAGTAGTTTATTAGATTTTAACAAACACAAGCCTGTTAAATTTGCATTGAAGTTAACGTGGAGGACAGCAGGTGTCCACATAATGAAAACCAACTGTAGTAAAAGGTGTTTTTGTTCATATTAGAACGTATGCATAAATCCGATACTGTATTTGTATGAGGATGTAGACGGATGTTTAGTAATTCTGCATAATTATGAGTCCCGTGATGGATGTGAATGTTAATCTAGTAAAGCCTTGTTAAATTGTCTGCCTTGCAGACACAATTGTTATTCAAGTATCAGATTCCACAAGGGTTTATATTTGATAATATTTCTTATGTAGTCAAGTCATGTAGTATGTACGGTAAAGTAAAATCGCAGTGAAAATCTGAGATTTTGACCTATTAAAATCTTATTTAAACAAGAAATAATTAAATTAAATTAAATATGCATTATTGTTATTAAAATATATGTAAATTTATGTCAATCGGCTATGTTAACTCATAGGGTGCAAAAGGTCTTACCTTGAAAACATTGAACTCATCTGGTATTACACAAACTCAAGTGCATACTTCCATTAAAACATAAGGAGGAAATATAAAATAATAAGAATTTCTTTAATTGATGTTAATATTTTCACAGGATCTTTTGTGAAATGTGAGATGCATTTAAGCGGAAACCCAACATAAACAGGAACCTTTTAAAGCGTGATGTTTTCAGTCAAGTTTATTGTCTCTTGCTGTTTATCAGCACATGATGATGATGATAATGATGATGATGTTAACAATATCTTGTGTTGATCTTATCTTATCAGACACACTTGTTTGGTATATTCAGGCTGATGGCTTCATCTGGGGGAACCCTAAGGCTTTAGTATCCTCATTAAAAAAAGTAGGTCATGCAGTGTATATGTGTCTGAAAGACAGATAGCTCACCTCATGCATGCATGCATACATAAAGAGACAGGGCTCACTGTATCTGACCTCATAATACAGTGAGGAAAACAATGAATATTGCATAGTTGTGATTATGTTGAGTCTGAGAGAAGGGGGAGGTCCAGTGGGGCGAGTGGGGTTTTCTGACCCTTCCCCCAGCATGCACCGCTGCAGTGGCATCGTGCAAACCTGTATGCTTGTGCCAGCGAGAGAGGTCAGACAGGTTTCCTCCGTGTTTAGTATTCTGCTCCAGGTCGTCTCACTCTCACTCCACGGGTTTACATTCACAGTTGCATTGGCAGCAAGGACTGCTCAACCGTAACCATGGTTACAGCATATTTCATGCACCAATCACAGCACGAGCTGTAAATGAAATCCAATGAGGGCTTTTTTGGTCCTCCACTTAGAAAAATCATCGTCAGTTTCGAAATTGAGGGCGCAGCGTTATACCCCACTGTATGCCATGCCATTACCCTTTCTATTCGGCATAATGCATTGCGGAAGAAACGTCTGAAATATCCTGTTTAATTTAAGAATAATGATAAAGTTAAACTGCAATAAAAGTTATAGCTAGTGTGTAATTCAACTTGAAAGTAATAATATATCAGTAATAATAATCACTGCTAGAAAATGAAAACCATGGCATCTTTCTGACCTACAAAGACATTGTATTGCTCAGATGTCATAGTGACTGAACGTAATAGGTTTTTAGATGTTTGTTTGGTGATCATATTAACAGATAAAGAAGGTAAGGAAAACACAAAGGTACAGAAGACACATAAACCTAGGTAATCCCTATCGGCTTTTATGATGCAATAATAATACAATAAAGGAGCAAACTGCTCACGCTTGTGTAAAAATATCTCTCTCGTGCTTTAGCACTTTCCATTCAGTAAATCTCCCTGAATTCAGATGATTAAACAGTTTATAGCTATACTTTGGGTTCCAATCTGTGTACATTAATTAAAGTCTGGATGTAAATGTGGTCCCTCTCCTGATGGAAATTAGATTGCACGACAATCAAGTCAGCAATAATTCTCTATTGCCCATTCCTGTTAACTATTTCCTAATTTATGGTCGTAATTGAAAGAAATACTTAATGAAGAAATCCAAATTTTTTCATTCAATTTCTGTACTGTATTACAGCTCTGGTATAGCACAAAAGCCTAAGTAAAAGGTTCTGTGGATTATAAACAGGTAATGTTTCTTTAAAGGAAAACACCACAGTTTTTCAATATTTCACTATGTTCTTACTTTAACTTGGATGAATTAACACATACCATAGCACTTAGTTTGCACTTAGGTCGAAGTGCTGCAAACTAAGTGCTCTTCTGCCATACAATATAGTTCTCATTTTTATCTGCTTAAAAAATCGCCACGTTTTATTTTGTGTGTAACTACTCGTATAACAGTCTTTAAATAGGGAAAACATGGAAGTGTTTGGTGGCTTCTAAATTCATCCCTGTTTGGATCCTAAGGAATGAATAGGGCTAAGCTAAATGCTAACACATTCACAACACAGGGTACAAAGTTTAAGTGCACGCATTGAAAAAATATAGGTATTTATTAATGCATTTAAGTTGACGTAAGAACATAGTAAAATATTGAAAACGGTGATGTTTTCCTTTAAGGAACCTTCGACTGAATGGTTCTCTGAGGAACCAAAAATAGTTCCTCTATGGCACCGCTGTTTAAAACCTTTTAAGCACCTTATTTTTAGGTGTGTATGTATGCAGTGTATGATACAGGATACTATCACTCTTAAAGGTCCAGTGTGGGTTTTTAGCGCCATCTAGCAGCGACTTTGCGAATTGCAACCAACAGCTCAGTCCACAGCACACCCCTCAAATTTGAAACACATAGAGAAGCTACAGGAGCCAGAAACATGACGTTGTCTGAGACAATGTAGGAACGAAATGCGCTCTGTAGAACTGTTTGTCCATTTAGGGCTACTGTAGAAACATAATGACGACTTCAATGAGACCCGTGGTGTATGTACATAAAAACGGCTCATTCTAAGGTAATAAAAACAATACAGTTCATTATGTAAGGTCTTTATACACCAGTTATGTATATTGCATTTCTGTCAAGAGATCATTTTAAAAGTCCCACATTGCACTTTAAATACTTGGTTAACAATACAAAATGGACAGATAGAATGTGGCTCGGAGGCAGCTTTGAGTTTGTAATTTTATGACTCGAATGTCCTGTTTATGGGATTCTCAAAGCATTGATATTAATTGATTGTGTGTGTGTGTGTTCTTCACAGATTTTCACCACTGCATCACGCAGCCCTCAATGGGAATGTGGAGGTTATATCACTGCTCCTGGAGTCTCAGGCCATAGTGGACATCAGAGACCAGAAAGGTACCAGCAGAAAAAAAACATCAATGAAAACTGTTAACTAACGTCCTGAAATCAGTGCATTAAAGGGGACATACCATGAAAATGTGACTTTTTTCATGTTTAAGTGCTATGATTGGGTCCCCAGTGCTTCTATCAACCTAGAAAATGTGAATAAAATCAACCTAGTAACTAAGTTTTGGTAAACCATTCTCCACAAGCATGTAAAAATATAGGTCATTGAAATTTGGTTTCCCATGTGATGTCAGAAGGGGATAATACTGCCCCTTAATCTGCACTATCCAACCACAACACTGCAATTTAGTGCAGAGATCAGCTCATTTGCATTTAAAAGGACACACCCAAAAACGGCACATTTTTGCTCACACCTACAAAGTGACAATTTTAAGATGCTATAATAAATTATCTAGATGGTATTTTGAGCTAAAACTTCACATATGCTATCTAGGGACAACAAACATTTATTTGACATCTTAAAAAAGTCTTGTGAAATGGCATCTTTTAGTCAACATCAATCAAGTGCTTGAACTATTTTGTCAGAACAACATTGCCTGGTAAACCACTTCCAAACAATGCATCTATTTTGCTCTTGTGTGCCCGTGGCTCAACAGATATAAAAATTGTGCTAGCTATGATAAGGTCCCAGGCAATACACATACTGAGAAAATGTATAGCTTGAATGCACTGTAAGTCGCTTTCGATAAAAGCATCTTCCAAATGCATAAGTGCACTGTAAATGTATTTGAATGTGAGTTACAGTATTAATAATCACCCCTCACTTTTTTTTAAGGGATGCGGCCTTTGCATTACGCAGCATGGCAGGGAAAGTCTGAGCCAATGAAGCTGCTGCTAAAGTCTAGTTCTTCGGTGAATGGTCAATCTGATGAGGGTCAGATCCCCCTGCACCTGGCTGCTCAACACGGACACTATGACGTGGTGAGTACACGTTGTTCTTCAAAGACACTGGGTGTGATTAAAGATCAGACATATGTTATGGGTACTGACAACCTAGAAACCAGAACCTGAGGAAAACATGCTGTGAAGCTAGATCGTTCCACGCACATGTATTTTATAAAAATTAAGACACTCTCAAGTCATTGGAAACGTCGACTGGTTTTAAGTAGAGAAGGTAGAGAAAGTATCAGCTTTCAACATACCATCATCTAGCAATTTTATAATTGCATAAAAATGATAATTTATATCTGAGAAAAATGCCAAATGTTGTCTTCTGCGTGGTTTGGCTGAAAACGTGTATTTAAAGGGACATTACACTTTTTTTGAAAATATGCTCATTTTCGAGCTCCCCTAGAGTTAAACATTTGATTTTTACGGTTTTGGAATCCATTCAGCCGATCTCCGGGTCTGGCGCTAGCACTTTTAGCATAGCTTAGCATAATTCATTTAATCTGATTAGACCATTAGCATTGTGTAATAAGTTGTGATTTTCTAGGCAGATATGTCTAGGACTAGCCTGGGTGCCAGCCGATCTTAGCCCTGCCCACAACATTTTGGAAAACGGGAAGATCGGTCTGGGGTTTCTCCGTTGAGGAGCTTTTATGCGAGGCCCAAAGCTGGTCGACCAATCAAATTGTCAGGGCGGGCTTTATACGATGATGGACAGATGATCAACAGTAACGTAATCAACCAAAGAGCGCGTATTACGCACTGCCTGAAAATAGTCCCCTTGGTTACTTTCAATAGCAGGGACTATTTTCGGGCACTGTGTAATATCACTTTAAACTTTAATGACGTGTGACATCAATAGTAATTGCTTACTATTACAAAAAAATATTATTCGATTATTCGGTACACCCTTATCTTGTAGTGTAATGCTGACTACTAACAGCTGGTTATCTGCCCTTAGTCCGAGATGCTTCTGCAGCACCAGTCGAACCCCTGCATAGTAGACAACGCTGGGAAAACTCCACTGGACCTGGCTTGTGAATTTGGCCGTGTTGGGGTAAGTCACATGCAGATTTTTGCTCACTGTCAATATCTTCATCCTAAATCTATTTGGCTTGTGTGTGTCAGTTACTGTATGTGTATGATGGTCTGTTGGCCTGCAGGTGGTCCAGCTGCTCCTGAGCAGTAACATGTGTGCAGCTCTGTTGGAGGCCAAGCCCGGAGACTCCACTGATCCAAATGGCACCAGCCCATTGCATCTGGCCGCCAAGAATGGGCACATCGACATCATCAGGTGAGACCACTCAGCCCCCCCAAAAAAGAGAAAAGTATGGATGGAGAGTCAGATGCATGGCTTAAATGCTTTTCTAAGAATAGAAGTCAAACGGCTCATGCTGGGTCACCGATGCACTTTTGTTTACCAGACACTGAAAGTAAATCAGGCCACTGTTTTAAACATCTCTCTGCATGAACAAATATTTTCCATTTTAAAATCATGGCAAAAAAAAGTTCAATGTTAGGATTAATATCAACAAACACACGCATCTCTTAAATTACTGTGATAGATAACACGTTTATGTTAAGCTGGAAAGATGACAGTAGTAACTAAAATAAAATGAGCTGTGTAGTTTAGTTTACTTAAAGTGAGCTTAAAGTTGTGTTTGATTGTTGTGGGATTATTAAATTAAATCCCTATAATGCTATTTAAGTGGTTTTCAGTTTTTCTTGTCAATGTTGTTGTTTGGTTAAATAAATAGAAGTGGTATCAGGCTGCATTGACACTGTCTGTAAGGTGTAATCATTTGATATTTTATCCATTTTTTAACTTGTCTGTTTACATTCACTGTAAGTCATAACACACTGTTTAAATTTATATCCCTCCAATATGGCATTTTAAAGGGATAGTTCACCTTAAAATGAAAATTCTGTCATCATTTACTCATCCTTGTGTTGTTCTAAACCTGTATGAATTTCTTTTATCTGATGAACACAAAAGAAGATATTTTGAGAAATGATGGTAAACACACAACAGTAAGTGACCATTGACTTCCATAGTAGGAAACAATATGTTGGAAGTATTGTGATAAATAATGAAGAAAATATTTTGATTAATGATAGTAAGCACACAGTTGATGGTACCCATTAAATTCCATCATATATTATTCCTACAATGGAAGTCAATGGTCACTATCTGCTGTGTGTTTATCATGATTTCTCGGGGTATCTTCTTTTGTGTTCATCGGAGGAGGGAAATTCAATGCTGGTTTGGAACAACATGAGGATGAGTAAATGATGACAGAGTTTTCATTTTAAAGTGAACTATCCTTTTAAACAGAAGTGCATTTTATTATTTACAAGCATAGCATGGTGCGTCAGTAATGTGTTATTTCCATTGAAAAATTGGTATTGGTATTTTTTATATTGATCGGGTACTAAATTATCATTATATTTGGGATATATATGTAGGTTTTTAATACTATCATATTTCAAGGTCATGTGTTTACTGTACATTTGATCCCCCAAAGAAAAGACACGCTTACACAACACATGCTAAAAATTGCTAGCAATGCATGCATGTTATTAATACCACAGACATAACTTCCTATATTATGGTCTACTGTGCACCACACATTCCACCCTAAAACATTAGTAAACGTTATTTGATACATGTTGAATCCCGATGAGCCACTGTCATTTGGTTTACAGCAGTGTGATAAGAAACAGTGGCATTACTGTTACAACAAGGGAATATATTAAACAGTCGTGCAGGCATTGTGTGTATCGACTGAGAGTTTAAAACACATAGCAGTTCTGGGATGGGACAGGAATGTTTGGGTGCTATTACATAAGAGAATCATTAATCATTGTGAAGGAGGAATGCTTACATGCTTGCTAACGGTGTCCTATTTATGACTTCACATGCTGATATATTTGTTCAGCTGTGGAGGTTGCTTAATATTGTTTTTCTCTTTATTGTGATCGGACTGTATGGGCATTTATATCTCCCTGTCAGTACAAGCTGTAAAGGTTTAGCATGGATCCATTATAGTTTAGGATAGTGGCTAGTGAGGAGCTTGTGACTTTATTTGATAAACCCTGGTTATTTATGGCACATATTATTTGCTTAAAAAAAACACAATTAAATACGTAACCAATATGGAGCTAATGTATTAAGCTGGTCTGTCATTTATCCGCTAGGCATGCATAGTCATAAAGAAGATCAAAAAGTCAATTGCATGATTGACTGGAAAACTGTAAAGGGTCCGGAAACTCTTAATCTTAATAATGGCAGTCGCTTTATGAGCCGTTGTGTGTGTGATGATCCGCATGCTGTGCTCTGCTCCGTGTTTGTGTGTAAATGAATTCATTTGCTTTATGAAGTGACATTATGCCAACAGACGTCCTCTCGCTGATAATGACCAGCCAATGAGTGTGCAATAATGGTGCAGGTCAGAAACCCTGAATTTACTCTCTGTCTGTAGAATAAATGCATATTTAATTTAATGTTTGCTTTATCCTAAATTCATTTGTGTCGGGTGTGGATACAGTATGTGTGTGTGAACGTTATCAGAATTTGGCCTAGAGCTCAAGCTAATTACTGTAGCGAAAATCTCTTTGATGAGCTTTAATCGATTATCACATGACTTTCCGCTGCATTGCCATTGTGCTTCTTGTGCAAATTTACATCAAGAGTCCCGCGTGTTCAAACAGGAGCTCTAGGCTTTGACTCGATCGTGCATTTCCTGTGTCGATACACAAGCTCGCTGGATTTGGTTACTGGTCAAGTGGACTTCTCAGTATCAGCTACCATATCTGTTCATGGAGAAAGGCTGTGTGTGCACGTCCCTGGCTGATACCTCTAACTGCATCCCATCCACACCCTGATACAGCCCACTGTCATCCATCATTGTGACAGTCAAACCTCCTCCGTGATCACTGAGAGACCGCACTGTCCTGCTCTTCTACCAACTAATACTACACTGCATTTGTTGGAAAATTTTGTTAGCTTATGACTGTAAATATTGTGTAGCTTAATATTTGGCAAATATGCATTATTAAAATATGTCCTGGCAGAGGATGTTTGAGGCTTTTTGGAATACTTATTCCAAAGTTTTTCTTTGCACCCTTTATTCAGTAAGTCATCCACTTTCAATGTAGTAGCAAATGCATAGATTTTTAAGGGATAATGTAGAGGCAACTATATTATCACAGAAATAAGCCAGTAGGGCTGTCACAATGATTAAATTATCGTCTCATCATGATTTCAGATCACCACAATGATTGGACATCTCTATAAAAAACACAAGGGGGAGCTGCAGTGCCTGTATAAATGAGATTGTATCAGATGGCGCTCCTTAACTGACAGTGTAACGCGATACATTGCAAAGCCACTCAATACAGTGAAAAAAACAGCATTTAAAGAAATGCTGCAAAGTAGTATGAACTGCCAGGTAAAACATACATTTCCAAATTTAGGGAAGTAAAGGATTCTGTTCTTAAGGATCTGTAAGGAATTGTTTTTTTTGTAGCCACTACAGACATGTGGTCCAGTACTAATATGACCGTAGTATGATACAGGCTACTATTTAAGGCCTGTTCTGGTATAGTCAGTTTATTTTGATTGCATTTTTATTTTCAGTTATTTTTCAGAAACTTTATTATTTTTATTTCTTATGAAGAATTTTCCGTTTTTAAATATATATTCATTAAATAATTACTTTTAAATATGTGTTAACAAAAAATGAAAATAAAATATCAAAGCAATAAAACAAAAAGTCAATTAATCGTCATAATCGTCAAAGTCCTAAAACAGGCAATTAATCATCAGAATTGCCAAAGTCAAACAACAACAACAAAAAAACAGGCAATTAATCATCATATGATAACAGTCAAAGTCCCAAAACAGGCAATAAATAATAGTAAAAAAATTGTAAAAATAGTATAAAAAAGTAAAACAGGCAATTAATCATCATAATCGCCAAAGTAAAAACAACAAAAACAACAACAGGCAATTAATCGTCATAACTGTCAAAGTCTCAAAACAGGCAATTAATCGTCATAATCATTAAAGTCCTATAGTCGACAATTAATCGTCATAAACGGCAAAGTCCTAAAACAGGCAATTAATCGCCATAATCTGCAAAGTCCTATAGCAGGCAATTAATCGTCATAATCAGCAAAGTCCTAAAACAGGCAATTAGTCATCATAATCGGCAAAGTCCTAAAACAGGCAATTAATCATCATAATTAGCAAAGTCCTATAGCAGGCCATTAATTGTCATAATCGGCAAAGTCCTAAAACAGGAAATTAATAGTCATTATCGGCAGAGTCCTAAAACAGGAAATTAATAGTCATTATCGACAAAGTCCTAAAACAGGCAATTAATCGTTATAATCTGCAAAGTCCTATAACAGACAAATAAACGTCATAATCAGCAAAGTCCTAAAACAGGCAATTAATCGTCATAATCGGCAAAGTCCTAAAACAGGCAGTTAATCGTCATAATCGGCAAAGTCCTAAAACAGGCAATTAATCGTCACAATCGGCAAAGTCCTAAAACAGGCAATTAATCGTCATAACTGTCAAAGTCTCAAAACAGGCAATTAATCGTCACAATCATTAAAGTCCTATAGCTGACAATTAATCGTCATAAACGGCAAAGTCCTAAAACAGGCAATTAATCGCCATAATCTGCAAAGTCCTATAGCAGGCAATTAATCGTCATAATCAGCAAAGTCCTAAAACAGGCAATTAGTCATCATAATCGGCAAAGTCCTAAAACAGGCAATTAATCGTCATAATTAGCAAAGTCCTATAGCAGGCCATTAATTGTCATAATCGGCAAAGTCCTAAAACAGGAAATTAATAGTCATTATCGTCAGAGTCCTAAAACAGGCAATTAATCGTCATAATCAGCAAAGTCCTAAAACAGGCAATTAATCGTCATAATCGGCAAAGTCATAAAACAGGCAATTAATCGTCGTAATCGGCAAAGTCCTAAAACAGGCAATTAATAGTCATAATCGGCAAAGTCCTAAAACAGGCAGTTAATCGTCATAATCGGCAAAGTCCTAAAACAGGCAATTAATCGTCATAATCGGCAAAGTCCTAAAACAGGCAATTAATCGTCACAATCGGCAAAGTCCTAAAACAGGCAATTAATCGGCATAATCGGCAAAGTCCTAAAACAGGCAATTAATCGTCACAATCGGCAAAGTCCTAAAACAGGCAATTAATTGTCATAACCATCACAATTTATTAGACAATTAACCATTATCAGCCAAATTTCATAATCGTGACAGCCCTACCTGGCAGTGTGATTAGGACCTGACGTGAAGCGAAGGGTCTTGTATTACACTGAAGGGGCTTATTTCAAGATAACAACTGGCTGCCTGTACATTATCCCACGTATTACACAGCTATTTAGCTTAAAAGTAAGGAAAGCAACATTAAATATTTATTTAAAAATATTTAATTAGCTTATTTTTAACAAATGCAGACCTTCCGAGAGGAAAACCTGTTTATATTCAGTATTAAGATAAGACGTTCAAATGTCTAATGTCCACATTTTTTAAACATTTGTAAATATAATGTCATATATGTTATTAAAAGACATATTTATATTTAATTTTGTGTGGTATTAAACTTTACCTGTCAAAAAGATTTGCAGCATTGGGTTTCCGTGTGTTATTAGTTTTGAGCGGTTATTATCTGTTATCTTCTTTATTTTGACAAACCTGCAAATGTCACGACTGGCCAATCAAAATCAAGCATTCCAACAAGCCGTGTAATAAGTGTTGTTAACTCTGTGGTCATGACTATAATAATGAATAGGTTCAAACTCAAGCCCTGTCACTAGCTGGAGTATCAATGCAGTAGGCGATAATTATCAATACTGCTTGTCAATACAGATGTCAACATGTGACTGTACTTGTCAGTGTACATCCTGCTGGCACAGCTCAGCTAACCCGGATGACATGGATTTAGGATTTACGCTCTGACATTGATGTCAGCAAACTATTAAAATGGTGTTAGTGGTGTGTCAAAAAGTGTTTAAAAGGTATGTGTTGACACTTGCTGTCAATCAGCCTGTCTGGACAACAATGTGTTAGATGGAAACCAGGTCCCACAGCATCTCCGCGTCCTGCCGCAACACCGTTCTGGCCTTCGGACCTAACACGGGTCCAGCTCTGATGAGCCGGAAGCTAATTATAAGCCATGTGAATGTGCAGGTTACAACAACAGAGAGAGGGCCATCATAATACTGTTAATAACATCATTAATCCAGTAACCCCAGAGGCTGTACACATGAAGCTGTATTCAAATAGATTGATGGAGTAAAGGGAAAACATGAAAGCAGGCTTTATTGGTTGTTCACATCTGTGAAAGAAATGCATCATAGCACCTGCAACATAGCTGTTACCTTTATATTACAATGCTGTCGCTATAGCTCAGAATCATGTTAACACTTTTTTGTTAATAATAATGCAGCCATTTGCCCACAAGTGAGCATGCCTGTCTAACCGGCTTTGGTGGTCTCCAAGATGAGCCAGTACCAGATGACACAAAAACGGTCATACACGTGTACATGTGCTCATCCAACCAGTCAATGTGTTATTTAATCTCTTGCATTTTTCAATGGGGTCATGCACTAGAGGATATTACCTGAACCTGAAACGGTGCATTTTGGCAGCTAATTATGGAGAAAGATGTCTGATGTGCGAGGGCCGAGATTTCTGCTCTTACACCGTTTCCCGTCCTCTCATGATGAGCAATGACTCAGACCACCTGTGTTTGCTGATGTCCTGCGGCTGTAATTGAATTTACTCTAGCGTCAGAGCCTCAAACTCTTTGTAATAGACGGTTTATCATTCTAGGGAAGGTTTTGATCAGCGGGTACTAGTCTTGCAATATACCATGTGCACCGCCACCATAAGGACAAAATAGATTTTGTTGGCACCTGTGAAAGTTCACTGCTATCTGTGTGAGTGGTTACTAATGCTGTGATGTGGTTTGCTAGTGTTTTCTGGATGTTGGATCAGCAGGTGGTTGCTTACTGGCCCAAGTCCCCTACTGAATAGCCCAGCCTGGTTTTAGCTGGTTAAACCGGTGCAGCAGGCTGGTTTTAAAGGGGTTTTGGACACTTTTTAGGCTGGAAGACCAGCTGACCCGCCATCTTAAAATAGAAGTAGATGTTTTAAGATGGTCCTCCCAGCCTGGTTAAGCTCAGCTGGTGGGTCAGTTTGTCTCCCAGCCTGACCAGCTAAGATAAAAATTGGCCTAAACCAATTAAAACCAGCCTGCTACACCAGCTAATACCACTGGGAGTCTACCAGCATAGGCTGGTTTTAGCTGGTATTTTCAGTAGGGTCGTAAGTCTTCCTTAAGTCTTATTCATTTTATTCTCAGAAAATAAGGTACAAAAGCTATCACTGGGATGGTATCCTTCTAAAAAGTTTAATTAAATAGTTTACAGTGGTATCTCAAAGCTACCTAAATGGTACATATTAGGACCTTTTTAAAGGCTACCGGCCCAGAGACAGCTTTTGTACCTTTATTTCTGACAGTCTAGCCTCCATATGAGCTTTAGTGATAGTGATGCTTGTCTTGCCAAAAAAACACAAATTCGATTCTTGTTAAGCTCTAGGGACTGAATTCTCTTGTCAGATATAAGCAGTATTATCACAGTTTACAGTACAGTAGTTCAGCCTCGAGCCAACAGTTGTCACTAATTTTGTCCTCCCATAACAGATTGCTGATTCAGGCTGGCATCGACATCAACAGGCAGACTAAAGCAGGCACGGCCCTACATGAAGCAGCTTTGTGTGGGAAGACTGATGTGGTGCGCCTCCTGCTGGATGTAAGAAGACATTTTGCATTTCTTTTTTTGCAGTTTATTGATCACCAAGCAGGAAATTTGGTGCACAACAGCAGCAACAAATACAGCATGTTGTGCATGTAAAGAATGGGCTGTTGCATGGGAAAAGATTTGGCAAGTGGAGAAAAGTAAAAATGTTTGGATGCTGTGAACCTTTGGACAGAGTAATAGCCTAAAGGGAAAAGTCTCAATAAAGGTCAATTCTTCTAAATTACATAATCTTATTCTGAAATTAATTATCTTATTTATTATTAATTTACATTCTCAGAAGAAAGGTCCAAAAGCTGTCACTGGATCAGTACTCTTTCAATAAGTACACATTTGTACCTAAAGGGTGCGTACTAGTACCTCAAAGGTCAGTTGTGTTCAAAATTATTCATACCCATGCCAAATTTTTATTTATGTTGATTTTTTTATTTGGTAAATGAAAAGCTTCTGACTGATATGACACACGGAAGTGGACAAAGACTGAAAAACAGTTATTCATTACTCATACCCCAGATCTTATCGCAAAATTCTCAGGAAATGCAATCTTCTGCGTCATTTTAAATTCTGTTTACTGTTAACTTTTAATATGTTCTCGAGCATAACTTTATATTCAGAAGAGCTGATACACCTGTGTGCTGGTCAGTTTCTGGTCAGTTGCAAGTTATGGGTAAAATCAAAGAGCTTAGTGTGGACCTTCGGTTATGTGTGGATGCTCCCAAGAAAGAGAAAGGCTACAAAGGTATTTCCAAATGTTTTCAAGTAGCAGTGGCCACTGCGCAAAGATTATTAAAAAGTGTCACACTGTAGAAAATCTAAAAAGATATGGTAGGAGCCAAAAGTGACCCATGCAGTGGCAAGACTGGTAGTGTGGGAGGCTAGGAATCCAAGGATCACAAGCAAAGCCATCATAAATAATTTAAACAATGCTGGTAACAAAGCAGACACTCCAGAGAACACTGCACAAGGCTTGCCTCCATGGACACCTATCAGAGGGCTGCGATTCTTCAGGACAGACACAGAAAAGCTCGTCTAGCCTTTGCAAAAGCTTACCTGGACAAGGAAGATGCCTTTTTATCATCGATTCTATGGTCTGATGAAACATAATTTAGTTGTTTGGAAATAGGAATGAGATTTTGTTTGGAATGGTTTTTTTGTATGTGCCAGTCAACCTTATAAAAGTAAATGGCATTATGAAAAAAGAAGACTGCATTCTGAACCAAAACATCAAACAGTATGCAAAAAAAACATGACCTGGGCGATCCAAAGCACACAGCAAAAGTGGTCAAGAAATGGTTGGCGGAGAACAATGTCGTTTTGGAGTCCAAACCTGAATTCAATTAATAATTTGTGGAGAGAACTAAAGACCAAAGTGATGGCAAGGAAGCCTTACAACCTTCAAGGACCTGGAAATCTATGCAAAAGAGAAGTGCTCCAAAATCCCTGTGGAAATGTGCAAAAACCTTGTCACCAACTATGAAAACCATTTGACAGCTGTGACGAAAAGTAAAGGCTTCGCCATTAATTATTGAGAACAGGTATGAATAATTTTGGGTGTGACATTTTGTCAAAATGTAAATAGAAGGGAAAACATAGCTACTATTTTTTTATTAATATCTCTAACACATCTTCGTACAGTCTTTGCCCATGTTCTTGTGTCATTCCAGCCAGAAGATGCATATTTGTCAAATATAAATTTACCATAATTAAAAATTTGGCCTGAATTATTTTGAGCACAACTGTACATAACGTACTGTGCAAAAGTCTTGGGCCACCACCACCAGACTTGTTGTTTTAGAAGTTTTAATGTCCATCCATATTTATTTTTCAATCTATTTTATTAAGATACAAAAAAATAAATAATAAAATTTTCAGGACTAAATGTCTTCTTTAGGCATCGTCTGTGTTAATTGTGACCTCTCTTTGCAATAAACACATCTTGAGCGTTTTTGAGCAGAATGATGTAAAAATACAATTTTTTTAAAATTAGAAATGAGGATTTAATTTTATTTAAAGGTGCAGTGTGTAAATTTTAGGGGCATCTAGCGGTGAGGTTGCGTATTGCAACCAACGGCTCAGTCCACTGTCACCCCTAGCTTCAGAAATGCATAGAGAAAATACAGTAGCCACCACCGGAAAAACATGTCATCAACGGAGACAACTTAGAAAAAAAAGCTTGTCCGTTAAGGGCTTTTGTAGAAACATGGCGGCACAAAATGGCGACTTCCACTGAAGGGGACCCTAGGTGCATGTAGATAAAACGTCTCATTCTAAGGTAATAAAATCATAATGGTTCCTTATTAAAAGGTATTTATACACCCCTTATAATATAGGTTTGTATATTATTTTGCATTTCTGTCAAAAGATCCTTTTAAAAATTACACACTGCACCTTTAAGAGATCCTGCAGTTTCCTGCTATTGCTCAAGTGGAAGGGGAGTTTACCCTAAAAACTTGACACGTCAGTTGACATTTTTATACAGTTTTTAATACTATATACACATTTCCTGTATTTTCTGGATGTGTTCTATTAAAGAGACTGAGAAACAATTATATATGATCGCTATAACATTGCAAAAACAACACATCTAATTCTGGCAAGACTTTGCACAGTACTGTATAACTACCTAAATGGCACATATTAGGATCTTTTTAAAAGAAACTGTCCCATTGACTGATTTTGTGTCGTTTTTGCTGACAGGGTAGGGTAAAACAAACTATAAATAATTTTTAAAATATCAATATCTAAGAAACTGTTTGCCCACCCACAGTCATTATGGTGTAACTAACATGCAGAAAGCCATTTTGTTGTCATGTTACAAGAAAACTGTAAAACAGGAAATTACATCAAAGATTTAAGAAAAAGAGATAAAAGTCATATATATCATGAAAGTCATTGTCAATAGGTCCTAAAAATGACCAATTATTACTTCACGCCTGCATCCAATAGAGTGGCATAAATGCAACAGTGAGAAACACATACAGCCAGACAGCGCTGGACATCGTCTACCAGTTCACAGCCACCCAGGCCAGCCGTGAGATCAAACAGATGCTGCGAGGTGAGACAAAACAACTGAAAAGTGAGTGTAAGCTGCTCTTTGGAAATATGATGTACAAAAAGGTGTCATGTGTGTATATTGTGGATGTGTTGTGATGTGTTTATTTTCATACAGATGCCTCAGCAGCCTTGCAGGTCAGGGCTGTGAAGGACTACTGCAACAATTATGACCTGACAAGCCTTAACATCAAGGCTGGAGATGTTATTACGGTAATACATTTTAAAGGCCTAAATTAATTTATTAGATTTAAAAGAGTTTATATTTTTCTGTTTCATTAATTTTTACAAAACTTGGATGTAAACATTAGACTTTCCAGATTAATTTTTTTGTAATCATATCAGTTATTTCTGTGCAATTTTAGATGTAGTCAGCAGAGGGCGCTGTTGCACATGGTTTCCTGTAGATCAGGGGTTTTTAAACTAATTTTGTCAGGCGAATCAAATCTTTACTAAAAAGTACCCACTGCGATTTTAAGTAAATATTTTAATAAGTTAATAACACATTTGCGCATTAAACTTCAAAAACATTTTTCATCCGTTTTAAAATGTTAATCAGTATTATTTTACATGGGACTTTTCTGTTATTGAACCTTTTCTGGTCCTCAGTTTTCTGATATATTGCAAGGTGTGTTCGACTTCATGGGGAGCAGCAATAAGCGACAAGTATGACATCAAAGTATCTATGAAGAAATCTGATGTCGCATCGCTCTCGTGATACTTTGACGTCATACACTTGTCGGTTCAGTGCCACATGACGTGTGTTGCGTTGCGATAAAAAAAAACACACAGCAACAAAAACACACACATCACAAGTTAACATTAACACAACGTATTTTTCAAATAAATAAATAAGTAAATAAGTGTGTTGTGTAAATGTCACATGACATGCAGATTAAGCAAATAAAACACATAATTTTGTTTAGTAGGCCTAAGTGTTTTATTTAGAATTTTTATTTTAAAATTATTTATTTACATTTTATAATTTAATTGTTATCACAAATTCAGTTTGGGAAACCATGCTATAGATGATTTAAATCTAGTTTCTGAACTGATTTGTTTTTTAAGGAGAACCCCAGACCCATATAATTAAAATAAGTGGCTTCTCAACTGGCTTGTGTTTAGGATCAGATGGTGTCCAAACACACTGCCAGAACTTGAAGCACAAAAGCACTGAACCATTAAAATTTGTCTGTAATTGTTTTCTCTATTACATAAGAATTTACAAAACAAATGCATGGTGGTCATCACAATAATAATTATAATAATAATTATTATTATTATTGTGCTTGTTGCAAGTTAAACCTTTAGTATGTTTCTGAATCAAACATTCTGCAATTGCAGTTTTTTTATGTTTTTTCCCTACTATCCACAACCTCTGTCAGACATGTGGCACAGTTTGGATTTACAACCCTGATTTACATGCATCTTCTCTTACACAGTTTAATTGTGCATATGATGGCTTCAGTACTAAAGGTGATCATATATTGCCATTATAAATCTTAAATAAAGGTGCTGATTATAAACAATTATTGCTAGGTGCTGGAGCAACATCCAGATGGAAGGTGGAAGGGCTGCATTCATGATAACCGCACAGGAAATGACAGAGTGGGCTACTTCCCTTGCAGCATAGTGGAGGTGATCAGTAAGAGGCCCGGGACTACGGGTAAGAGAGGACAGTATGCGTGTCAATGCTCAATATATCTTGCGCACACTCACAGATACAAAAGCAATACTGCTGAACTCACATGACCTGGATTCTGTTTGCAGACAGCTGTTTATGCCGCTCATTTGCATTGCAGGGAGACCCGACAGAGCCATCTGTTTTTGTGTCAACATAAACAGGGGAAATGGCAAGCATATTTAGCTTGTATCTAATTTCTTAATGCTCCGTTTTTTTACGGCGGTTAAGGCTGTGAGGAAGTTCAGCCAAAGTGTTAATGATTATTAGCTATGTTGTGGCTGAAATACGCCCTCTGCTGGTCAAGAGAATCACTCGTTCTGTACTGTATACAGTCAGTGTTGTCATCAGATACTCTGTTTAAACAGACAGTCCACAGTTTATCCAGTCATGTGGGTAATCTGACACAATCTTACAGCCAATTAGAATATGTTGATGTGGATTTCCACAAACAGATACAGAGCAAAACTGTTTATATTGGTTCCCACAGGTCCTTAAAATCCTTGAAAGTTTGTGAATCTGGGGGAAAAATTCAAGGCCCTGGGAAGTTTTTGAAGATATGCATACATACATACAGGTCATTGAAAGTGCTTAAATCTATTTTATGCAAAAGTTTTCTGGAAAAAAATCCATATTATTCCCTGTGTAGCATAGGATAATATTATAAAAATTCTAGACTTTTTAAGCACACATGCTAAACTGTTCGCTTTAAATGCTTAAAAAATCTTCTGTATGTGAATGTTGATTCATACCAAAATGCTTTTTTGCATAGTTCTGTTTGACACATGAAAACGTCTCGGGTTACGTACAGTATGTAACTGTTGTTCCTGAGAAGTGAACAAGGTGCTGCGTCTCCCTTGCCATACTTCCTGAGTCCCTGTAACGCCATCTTTGACAATATTTCAGATAGCAATATACTTCCTGGCTCCCGCGTCACCCTGTCTTTGTCATTAAGCCTTCACCATTGGTTGAATTTGATATACACATTTAGATGCACTTACTCTTGGAGGCGTCCCCAAAGTGTCACCGCAGTGACGCAGCGTGAGTTCCCTCGAAAGGGAACTGTAACAATGTATCTTAAAAGGTACAAAACACAATGTAACCTTGCTCTCACTTGAAATGTGTCCCCTCACTTAGTCCTTGAATTTTGAGGGTATTGGACCTGGAAAGTCCTTGAAAGGTCCTTGAATTTGAAGTTAACTAAGGTGTGGGATCCCTGATTGGTATGTGGGGAACATACAGATTTTTTGTTACTTTACATAAGCCAAGTTATAGAAATATTTTACCCAAATATAAAAATTCTCTCATAAATTACTCATCCGCATGTCATCTCAGATAAAGGACTTCCTTCCTTCAGTTGAACACAAATTTTAAATAAACTCATTCCCCGCCAGCCTTTTTTTTAAAAAAGTTGCTTCCCAGCATTTTATTTTTAATTTTCACAAAAGTTTCACAAAAAGCCTTCCAGGAAAAATGTATAAACATACAAATATATCAAAATCCTATCTATATTTTTTTCTCTGCTCATAAACTCTTAAATATGGGTATTTTTCTTTAAAAAAATACAAATTATTTAGCAAAAAGCTGAAATAATTGCGTTTTCGTGAAGGAATTTTGTTAGAGATCAGATTCAGAACGATTATCAAAACATACACAGAGTTTAAAATTAGTAAAAAAATGTTTGCTTCAGTTTTTTTTATAAATTGGGTAAGTGCGCATCTAGTGGATAATCGCGGTATTACAGATAATAAAACATAAAAATTTATCAGGAACACGTTTTTTATGCAAATGTTTTCTCTTAATTGACAAGACAACTCGTCAATGGTGGGAAAAGAGTTAAAATGCTGTCATGGTATTCTGTATGAGGGTTAACATGACAAAGCTCCATAAAGCACATAAATCACATTTATCATATATGTTTTAAAAAAAAGAAATGGTATTTTTTTGAGAGTGTTTGTGAACTTATTTAGTGCTCTGCGTATCCACAGAAACAAAGATCAGTAAAGTAAGTTCAAAATGGTGACACGTTGATAACTTTGAATCTCATTGGTTCTCACATGTCTTTTGACTAGTTGTCATATGCGTGTTGAGTAAATTATGAGAGAATTTTCATAGGAGTAAATTATTTAAGCAGTCTTTTACGGGGCAACAACCCTTATAATGCCTATAAATTCTTTGAGGTGAAAGTTTTTGGTTTGTGTCGCAGGAACACTCAGTGGGTATAAGTAAGCAGACTCCTCTGTTCACACATGCAAACTTTCAATACTCAATCGAGAGTGTTTATGTTTATGGCTCTGTTTGGAAATAAGAGCACTGGTCTAATCTGTGTTCATTGTGACTCATGTTTCGCTAAGTTTTAGTGTCTGTGTCTTCATCTGTACAGCTTTGCTACTGAAGCTCCACTCCATTCATGTTTCCTGCTTTGCTTTTTACAGATATGCCATTTTTCAACATTTACAGCTTAAACTTTAGATTTTATTTTAAATTTCAACTTAAATAATTTTGGTCTTGTTTTTAAGTTTTTATACATAAAACAAAAAAAATTGCTAAAAACAAAATTTTGTTAGATGAACTTGGTTTTAGATTATATACAGATTATCAATGTTTTTCAAACAATAAATCTTAATTTCTTGAGCAAATATGCATTTTAGACTTGTTTAAAGGTCCCGTTCTTCCTGTGTTTTTGAAGCTTTGATTGTGTTACAGTGCGCAATATAACATGTGTTCATGTTTCACGTTTAAAAAACACATTATTTTTCACACAATTTACTTATCTGTATAGCGCTGTTTTCACTGTCCTAAAAACGGGTCTTCCTTGTTCTATGAAGTCCCTCCTTCAGAAATACGTAACGAGTTCTGATTGTGTAGTTTGTTTAGTGTGTTGTGATTCAATAGCAGCTTAGCTTGCCGTTAGCTTAGCTGGCGACTGACGTATTCCTTTGGGCGGAGTTTAGTCAAAAAACTGTTCTACTGACGTCATTAAAGCAGGACGTAGAGGACTGTAGTCCAAACCGATCGTTCGCTGTAGGCTTTGAAAGGGGAATTTTGTTAAAGAAAATATATCACCTGGCAGTGAACTTTGAGCTTTATCATTTTACACATGTATTATTTATGCTATTATAGCAACTAGGCTTTAAAAAATGGGATCAGGAAGAACGTGACCTTTAAAGGATGTCTGTACTGGAAAACAATTCCAAATATTGTTCATGTAGCTTACTAGAGCATTGTATTAATAGCAGCACAAAGGTTGAGGGTTCGATCCAGGGGAACACGTACACTATTACAATGTAACCCTGAAATGCAAGTTGCTTTGATTAAAAGCGTCTGACAAGTGCATAAGAGTAAACGTAAGAAAGTACATTTTTGCAGTGATTTATATTTATATTTTACCCCTTACTATGACCTGCTGTACACACATGGTCAGTTCTCTCTCTCACAATTTCACCCACACACAGACTTGCTGAAAAGAATCACACATACCAAACTACTCATTTGCGGAGCTGGTAAATATCAAAATCTGTTACTGATTCAGGCATTTAAAGAACCGTCCTAAGAAACAAGACTTTGCATTTCATCAAAACCATCATCAACCAACCCATTCCACACACATTGTTTATATTTCCAATATATATGTATATTTTGAAAGCTACGAGAGGCTGTGCTATATTGTGAAAATAGCCACGACTGAAAAGCATTAAATATCATTTTGTAAGTAAATATCATTGGACTTCAGTTGATTCACACCAGACAGCTCAATAACAAAACCCAACCCAGCAGCTTTCTAATTCCTTCCTTTTGATTTGTCTTTTATGGTTTTGCTGTTTTGAATTTTGTGATTTGTTGTGATTTTTGTGTTTGATTAATTTGCTTTCCCTCTCTTATGTGTAATTGTTTTTGTTTGTTGTGGTGGTGGGTGCTGTGTTGGTGTATCCAGGTTCATGGAGTTCAGTCACATGTACCCAACAGTATCAAAAGATACAGCTCTGTGGGCCGGTGTGCGGCCCTGTGTCGCCCGCCGTTGCCATGGTGAATGGGGACTCGTATCATGAGATTCATATCCTGCCGCCTCCTCCACCTCCGCCACCACATTCCCATCTGCCACTTTTTACTTCCTTTGGCTATAGCAGGTCCCCAAACACCTCAGGAGAGCCACACAGTGGACAAGGTACAGATCCCCTAATCTGTCTCCACTGTATTATTATTATTATTATTCACAAAGCTTTAAGGAATATCTTGTATTACAATATTTCTCTGCTCAATAATTCCAATACTTCCTTAAAGTTTTCTGAAATGTTTACTCTTTATTTAAGCAATACGTTTAATTTTATTTTCTTACATTATTTTGGTCTTCGATTATTTATTTTTTAGATGCCAACAATGACCCAGATTTCAATAGTAAGTTCCCAGTACCCGCACAAAAGAGGTCCATAGACCTCTCTTTGTTGAAGCTCCTCTACTTTTTCCCGATCTTATTATCTCGTGGTACATTTTCCCTCTATCTCTGTGATGACCGCACCTGGGATTCACATTTTGACATCTGACTCATAGGGAATGCACAGCCACTCTTTCACCCTCCATACCCGCAGCTCCGCAACCATCAGTCGTTGTGTGATGTCAGTAAACATCTGTCTGTCTCATTTCTCCAGTGTTTTCGTGTGTCCATTCGAATACTAACGCACTGATTTTTTCAGCGAATGTGTATGAAGAGATTTTAAAGAGGCATGAAGATGTTTTTTTGTGGGTCAATGTATATTGGAATATGAAGACGTCTGCTATAGTAATGGATGATCTGTAATCATTTGGCTCACATGGAATCCACAGAACGGCATTACTCCCTTCATTTAACACAGTTGGTCATAATTAAATCGTTTTTAGCTGAATGTCCTATAAAACTAATACAGAAAAATCGTCAGATTCCATGTGGGCCTTGTGAAATGAACATTACAGTGTTGAAAACTTTGTAAGACATTGTCTATTTAATGCTTAAAGATAGCTATTGTCTGTGTATAAGCACTTGTGGTGGTTTGTCTTTGGAATCCCAAATGAACTATGCTCCTGTAATGCACTGCAATTTCTCTTCTTTTTATATCTATTTACATATATAATCATATATCACTGTATATATTATATATGTTTTACCTATGTGTGTGCAAATCAAGGCATATATATATGTATATACGCATATATACAGTACATGTTTCTTTTATAT
This sequence comes from Misgurnus anguillicaudatus, assembly GCF_027580225.2. Classification (NCBI taxonomy): domain Eukaryota; kingdom Metazoa; phylum Chordata; class Actinopteri; order Cypriniformes; family Cobitidae; genus Misgurnus; species Misgurnus anguillicaudatus. Next base: position 22,702,028 of record NC_073355.2, read on the forward strand.
ATCTCTCATGTACTTTCGTATATAAATGTTCACATGTATTTGTGTTAGATATACAGTATATATATGCGTGCTTGCCCTGTGTGTGCATTTGAAAGAGAGACAGAGAGACAGAGACTAAAGTCAGGTACAGTCAGAGACTATAGATTCCCTTTCTGCCTAACCAGTGCAGTCCGTCCCAGTCAAGTTAGGTCAGGGCACAGTTAATGATGGTTTCTGTGTTAAAGGTTCTCGTGGCTCAGACTCCAGTCCACATGGCTCACCCACCCCAGCCGGTGGTCACCAGGGAGGCAGCAGTGAGGAAATCTGGGTGCTGCGCAAGCCTGTAGCAGGTAACAAGCAGGGTCGCCCCTTCAGCCTTCACCTTTCTCTTCTCTCATAATTTCCCCTGCGTTGCCACCCTCCGGCGGGTACAGACCCCTGGCATGTAGGCGCATCGAAGGTCTCTCATCAGCTAGTAACAAAGTGACATCCATTGAGTTCAGAACACACATGCAGCACACAGATGTGTCTGTACTTGTGTGTACAAACAGCATATTCAGTGAAGACAGCGTGGGTTCGACTGTTCTGTTTCCATCAGTCACCTTGTCTTTGCTTGCCATTGTTATGTAGCTCACCTCTTCTCTGTCACCTGTGTCCTATCAGTGCATTGCAGTGGGGAAGTTCAGGTGTGGTGGGTTCAGGGTGGTGTGGGCAGACCGGGCTGACTGTCTTTGTATTTGGTGGGGGTTGTCGTTTTAGGTGGAGACCGCAGTAGTGTGGGCAGCTCAGGCAGCGTGGCCAGTGCCCGATCCTCTGGCAGTGGACAGAGCGCGGGCAGCAGCAGTATTCTCCATGCACAGGCAGAGGGAGCCAAGGTAAGCGATCTGACATGCAAAGTGTCTGTAGATGAATGTTTGAATCACAAACCTGTTTTAAAGGGATTGTAAACAAATAAAAAGTAATTATTCTCGCCCAGTGTTTTTTTTTTTAGATTTTCTGGTTACTATGTGGTCAAGCTTAGCCTGGGAAAACCCAGACAACTTCAGGCAAATTTAGATTTGCTCTGCAAGTAGTCTGTCAAAGAGGCCATTCAAGCCCATTTCTAATTCCGAGAAATCGCTGCACCAATCAGAAACATTGGGGCGAGCTTTACATGGTGATGACAGCGCAGCGACAGTGAAGCAGATTTTGTACATTACAAAGATGAATGCCGCCATGGAACATCACTTGTTCAAATCAGCTATCGCGTCTGTTTTAAGTGATTTAAACTTTTCCTTTTCGTTAAAACCCTAGCAAAGAACAACACTCAAAGCCTTCATGTCTAAAAAAAGATGTTATCAGAGTCTTACCGACTGGATCCGGCAAAAGTCTGATATCCCTACTAAAAAATCCAGCTAAAACCAGCATAAGCTGGTTTAGGCTGGTCCTCCCAGCCTGACAAAGCTGGTCATGCTGGTGGGCCAGCCGGTATTCCAGCATGACCAGCTACATCCAGCTAGACCAGCTTAAAATGTGACCAAAACACAGATAGACCAGCTTGCTACACCAGCAAAACCAGCTTCGTACACCAGCAAAACCAGCTAAAACCAAGCTGAGGACCAGCTAAAACCAGCTCACCAGCTTATGCTGGTCTTAGCTGGATTTTTCAGTAGGGATAGCTCTGCACACGTTATTTCCTTCATCGCTGTGATTGGTTTTCGGTCTATCCAATTGGACACGAAGGCATTTGAGAGATGTCCGTTGGTGACGCCCCTTTGGAAATGATTTGTCTATGAAGCTTTGCCAGACCATAACTCAGTTACTACTGAGAATGGTCTGGTTTTAACCAGGCTAGGTCAAGCTTCAAATACATATTTTTTTATTCTGAAAATTGTTTGGTGAAAAACAGCTAAATATGACTTTTTTAAGACTTGACCTGTGCCCTGACCGCCTCTGTTACCATCCACTCCCATAGAAACTTGTTGCTCCTTCTTGTAAAGCTTTAGAGGCGGTTTACATTTTGCATCTAAAACCGCGCGGAAAACTCAACCGTCTGTTGTTTCTTGTCACATGACCTGTGGTGCGCTTGCGAAATTCTTAAAAATTTAGATGTTTTTAACTCGATGCGGTGTGGATGCGCCTGGAAAAAACAGGGGCATTGTACCGCGCGCGTAGCTTCCATTTTGAGCACACATATCGCACACCTACATTTGAAATAACGAACTTGAGCGCCCAAAAGATGCAAAATGTGAATCGCCCCTTATGCTACGTACACACCAAACGCGGGGCATCGCGTTACTCACTCTAGATTACTCGCGCGATATAACTTCGTGTCATGCAAATTTTTCGCTCGAGTTGAATATTTATCTTTATTGAATATAGAAAACGCGTCTGCATTGACTTTGTATGTAATCTACTCGCGCAAATCATTAAACTTGCGTCTGGTGTAAACCCACTGTTATGCTATGTTCACACCAAATGCGGGGCATCCTGTTACTCGCTCTAGATTACTCGCGGGATTTAACTTCGTGTCAAACAAATTTTTGGCTCAAGTTGAATATTTTTGAGGCGTTTGAGGCAAATAACGCTTGTTTTCACAGCAAACACGCCGCCCATATCGCGTCATCCGCATCGTCCCACGCGAGGACGGGTCTGATCGCGTCTTTGCATTGACTTTGTATGTAATCTACTCGCGCATATCGTTGAACTCGCATCTGGTGTGAACCCACGGTTGTACTTCAAAGCCAAACATGAATACTTGACTGGCTTGTATTTATGTGTTGTTTGTATTTGTCTGATCTGACGAGCTATGTTTATCCTCTAGCTTCTGGCCACAGTTTTGTCGCAGTCTGCCAAAGCTAAAGAACACCTGCTGGAGCAGACCAAGTCTCTGGATCAAGTTCCAGCTTCTACCACCAAGGGTTAGTGGGAATTCCATTAAACCTGTCTAAAGGGAAAATTGCAAACCTTTTTGCCTTATTGTCTTCCTTTTCAAAATCATTCCTTCACAAATTTTAGACTTGGCTACATTTTCTATGCCAGATGGTTGCACTAATAGCTGTGGGTGGGGGCATCGCAGAGATCTGATTGGCTAAGAGGGCCTGTTGTCTGGAAGGATTGGTTGCAAAGTGGCAATCCTCCAATGTGTATAAATGATCTCATGGTTCCTCTAGGACCTTCGTCACGTAGTCAGAGTTTGTCAAGCTGTCCCCTTCACGAGCAGCCGTATGGAGAGGCGGTGTCCCAGAGGAAAGGGGAGGCGCAGTCCGAGGGCAAGGTAGGGAGCCTCCAAACTCAGATCGCATCACACCGAATCAACAAGCACACACGCGCTCTCACTCACGCATTACCACACGCATATATGCACGTCCAGGATGTTTCCCCAGCACTTTCTCTCACAGCTGGCCTCGTCGGTCTTACGAGCGCTGGGTTGTAGACAGGACACGGTGAGTGGGTTTCTCCACAGGTTGTCTTGCACTCTGTCCTCATCACCAGGCTGCTGTGTTTGATACAGCTGTTTGATATTGATTCATTTTGACCATTTCAAATCATTCATTCATTATTTTTCGCTGCATTTTTAAAGTCCATTTTACTTTATTTGCAGTAATTTTCACATTTAGTTTCTTTTCAGAGAGTACCCAAGAATGTAGATGTATGGTTTGAGTTGAAAGCGTATTTTAGGTGAAGCACTAAAGGATTTGAGGGGTTTATGTGTTGGCATTTTGACAGCATCAGACAATATTTTATTGAAAAGAGGTAACAATGAATCAATAAAATTGGACACTTAAAGTATTAATTGTTTGTTCATTTATCACCCTAAAATTTAAATTTGTAAATGGCTGTTTTTAGCATAAACACGATCTGATGTGAATCTATTTACATAGATTATTAACATGCTTATCGAGTTCCTATGTTTAGTCACATAACAGAAATGTAAGTGCCATATTTTTCCCAGCAGGGCTTTATAGCTGCTGAGTAGAGCTGTTTCATGCTGGACTTCGGTTTTAAGGACCATCTGTTCAAAAAAAGCCCTGTTTTCTTTACTGCCCACCTCCTTTTTTCTCTCCTACACAGAATTACAATACATAATCCCACCTGCAGGAAAATAAAGGCTTTCTAGTAATATAGAAATCAAGCGTTTGTTATTTCTGTTAGCTTACAGTCATAATGATAAAAAAGAAGCCATGATTTACCTAAAACAATATGCAAGAAATTGCAGCCACTATTTTTTTTCCAAATGAACATAATCATTCCTACTGGGTCCGAAGTGGGAGCCCATTTGTAGCATCGATACAAACAATAATAATAATTCTAATGATTACGTTCTTAAATCATAACTAGGCTAGAGGAGTTGTGGCAGGTTTGAATTTGCTTAACAATCTTAGTTTGCTGGCCTGGCCTCAATATCCCTCAGCCACGAGACCCAAACAGTGATAGACTGCCACCTATCTTTTCTTCTAGAGCTCAGAAGCTGTTATCCAATGGCTGAGTGAATTTCAGCTGCAGGTCTACGCTTCAAACTTCATCAGCGCTGGCTATGACATTCCTACCATTAGCCGAATGACCCCAGAGGTAAGAGTTGTCCCCCGTTCAACCCCCTAAAGCCACCGTAAATGATTCACGTCACACTGTCTACCCTAAACTAAACTAACCCACGCAAACCAGAGAAAAGAACTGGTTTGGAGATGTGTAAACCAGTCAACAAACTCTAGTTGAGCTTTGTAGTGGCTTGGAATGAGAAGTAATGTCACTTAAGGCATTATGGGAGTTTGTTTTTTGCTAATGGCTTCCATGGTTGTCACACGTTAGGACCATGGGGTGTTCTGCGTGGTATGCTATTAATGTGTTTGTTTGTGGTAATTTATTTTTTAAGAGGGAAAAGAAAATAAGGGGTTACATAATATGTTCATAGTAACAGAAATGTGGTAACTGTGATTGGTGTACCTGTGAGCATAGCTATGCGCACGTGAATCAAAAACATTAAAAGCAAAATGACCAATAATACTATATAACACACTTCATGAGTTGTACATATTGTCATTGAAGCATGGACATTTTGATGGAAGCACTGAGGATTTGGAGCAATATTAGATAGTTATGATTAAGGGTACTCTGAAAAGGCTTCTTTTCTCATTTGCTGCTATTTTTGGTATTTATTATTTTGCTTTTCCCATTTTTGTTTATTTTTACATTTTGCATCAGCTTATATCATCTTGAAACTTTCCTTTGATGTGTTTTATTGTTTTGCATTGTTGTGTTAATATCCAATAATGTAAAATATTTTACTGTCTATATAATGTTCTTATTGAAAATACATAATATATGCCAGTATAATGTGTGTAATCGACTATTGATCTGATGGTTAGTGGGGGTACTGTATGTATTTTTAGGACTTAACGGCCATTGGGGTGACTAAACCTGGGCATCGAAAGAAGATAACGTCTGAGATAAACAAACTTGCTGTCAATGAGTGGTTGCCTGACAAAAAACCGGTGAGTACGCAAGCGCACAAACATTTACATTCATTGAGGTGTATTTACTGTATATGTGTATTAATGAGGTGTATAAATAAATATTTGTATTTATTTAATAGTTGTATGTAATTTACAGGCAAACCTTGGAGAGTGGTTAGCCATGATTGGACTGAGCCAATACCACCAAGTACTGGTCCAAAATGGATATGAGAACATTGACTTTATCACTGAAATCACATGGGAGGACTTGCAGGAAATTGGCATTACCAAACTTGGTAAGATAAAGCAGTGGACTGGGATGCACTTTAACTCTTTCCACAGCAGAGTTTTTTTGCCAGCCAGCGCCAGCATTTTTCAAGATTTTCACAAAAGTTTAATGCATTTCAGAAAATGTTCTTCTTTAAATATATAAACATATGAAATATATAACCAAATGAAAGAACAGATCCTCTGCTTTAAAAAAAAAGTTTTACCCTACCTTGATTGGTTATCTTCTTATCACCTTTAAAAATTTGAGTAGGTTTCTTCAAAAACACCAAATTTTGAGCAAAAAGCTGAGATAATTCCATTTTTGTGAAGGACTTTTGATAGAGATCAGATTCAGAGCGAAACTCAAAACATAAACAGAGTTCTTACTCTTTCACATGAGGCATTGCTTCTGGGTTGTATAAGTAGCGGAATAATAGCGGTATTGCAGATTGCCAGAAATACTCGTCATTGGCAGGGAAGCGTTTTCTCTTAATTGACAAATTAACTTGTCAATGGTGGGGAAAGAGTTAAAGACATTGCATTTACAGTATAGGGATTTTAAACTACAAACTAAAAAAAATTTAACTTTTTCTTTGTCCCAAACCTTGCTTAGGACACCAAAAGAAGCTTATGCTAGCAGTAAAAAAACTAGCAGAGATCCAAAAGGCCTCGAATGGTCGTAACACATTGCGCAAAAAACCACCAGCAGCTCAGGAGGTGATGACCATTGAGAGCCCACCTCATGACAGTGGAGAGTGCATGTCTCCTAAAATGAGCACTTTCCAGGACAGTGAACTGAGTGGAGAGTTACAAGCTGCCCTTACTCGCCCTGCTGATTTGCAGGATGGCCCAGATGTGAGACCTAACAGCATCTTGAGTGCACAGCAGCGAGCCCGCAGCCTGCATGAGAGCAGCGTGAACAAAAGCAAAGACTCTGAGGAAGTTAGCGGGCCACCAAGAAAAGAGGCACGAACTATGCATCAGAGCAGCCAAGGGGGTCAGAGAAGTGTCTCGTTAGCACAGCCAAAACCCCGCCAGTCTTATCCACAAGGTGCAGGACCACCCTATACTCCACCACAAACCCCAACTAAAACGAAACCTCCCAACTCACAGACTGTTGGCACCTCACAGGGTAAACAAAAACCTGGTCCTCAGATGCTCCAGCAGACAGAAAAGACAGTGTCATCTCGTTCTCACCCACAAACCCCCAATCAGAGGTCCCATCCCCACCAAACTGCCCAGCCTGTAGAAACCGTAGAGGCTACACCCCCAGGACCTGTCTCAGTGCCACTTCTGTGCCTCCCACCAGAAGGCGATGAAATATCTGATGAGCATGGCCTGCCTAAAAAGCGTGCACATAGCCTGAATCGCTGTGCTGTGTCTGATGGTGAACAGGAGCGTGATGATTTAAACGTACCAAATTCAGGAGGAAAGTATGCCACAGTGCAGCACCGGGTGGGACGCAGCAACTCCATGAAAGGGCAGGCAGACAAGAATGTCAATCGAAGCCAGTCCTTTGCACTCAGACAGAAGAAAAAAGGCCCACCTCCACCTCCCCCTAAACGCTCTAGTTCAGCCATCTCAAGCTCTAGCAGTAATCTGACAGAAGTGCCCAAGGAGACAAGCAGCGGCCCTTTACTGGAGGTCCCCTACCAACCACAAAGGCGTGCCAGTGACCTTGGTGGCACTGTGGACACAGGCAGTGCAGGTAGTGTGAAGAGCATAGCGGCCATGTTGGAAATGTCCTCCATTGGTGGGGGTGCCAAGGGCTTGGCTTTGCAGAAATCACCTTTTCACTATCTGCAGGTAAGATATATTTCAGCTCGTTAACTTTGGCCAATCTCTTGTGTGTTAGCTAAACTTAATTAGTTAAACATAACATGCTTCTCCACAGGTGGGTGCTGCAGGAGGAAAGCAGCGTGATGCTATTGGGCTGGATGGGGAAGTAGTGAACCGTCGCAGAACCATTAGTGGGCCTGTCACTGACTTGGTAGCAGCTGCTAAGCGAGCACCACAGCCTGGGCCAGAGCCAGTTCAGGACAGACAGCTTAATGACACCCAGCCAAGCTCCAGTGGGAGCTCAGCAGAGAACCTTCCATTTGCTGAGGATGGAAACCTCACCATCAAACAAAGACCCAGGCAGGGCAAGGATGAGGCTGAGGAGGGTGCAGACATGCAGTATGCTTCACCCCAGGAACAGGTTGCCCTTGTGGATTCTACAGCCTTACTGAAAAGGGAAGTCCAGAGCACCAAGCAGCAACCCAATGGCACAAAGTTTCACCTTATAGAGTCAAACACTGTTAAGCGCCGACCCAAGAGCAAAGACAAAGAAGGAGAGGAACTTCAGGATGGGCAGATGCCCGTACCATATGAGAATGGGACTGGTACCATTAAAAGGCGGCCTGTGTCAGAGGTGACAGTTTCAGAGCAGCCCAGGCCACAGGAACATCCTGAGAACTCGCCCCGTCGGGATAGTGCAGACCTAGATGGCAATGTCACTGAGACTACCCCTCGTAAGACCGTCAAACCTCCAGTATCTCCCAAGCCTGTTCTGGCCCAGCACATGAAGAAGCAAGGTCCACCGGCTGCCATCACCAAGAAAGTCCCACTTCCTGGACCAACTGGGGCACCTGGCAGTCCAGGTACTACACAGTGCGGTCCATTCACTTGCCCTGTCTTTACACAATTATGTGAGTATCCAAAAGAAACTTGTAGCGTTTTGACCATGTCGGAAAGTCCGCTCAGTCAGTCTCTCTTCCCATCTCTCTCCCTGTCTCTTTTCTCTCAATGTACAGTTGAAGGAAAGAAAGTTCCTCCTCCGGTTTCACCGAAACCTACACCACCTCCTACAGCTCCCAAACCATCCAAAAATGTCCTGCAGTCTTTAAATACAACACCTAACCCCACTCCCACACCCTCTCCAGCCAAGCCGACAGTCACCAGAATGCCCAGCACAGCTTCTTCCCAACTCAACAATTCTGTCAAGCCTACAACCCCACCAGCCCAGAGCCCTCACACACCCCAGACTGCACATACCCCGCAGACACCTCAGACACCCCCAACCCCACAGACGCCCCAAACTCCCCAGACACCAGGTCCTACAACCCCAATCCCCACACCTCCGCCTGTAAAGCCCCCTCGCTCTTCAATTAGTGGGGTGTCCATGGACAGTACAACTGGATCAGGATTTGTGGCAGGGGTATTGACAGTGGATGCAGTGCACCAGAAGATAGAGGAGACCAATGCCTCTCTGGCTGCAGCTCTGCAGGCAGTGGAGGAGAAGATCAAGGAGGATGGGCAGAAAGAGTAAGTGTCTTGTGCTTAAGTTAAACTAATTAGCAAGTTTTTTTCGGGAGGCTTTTCTAGCTTACCAAACTATCAAACCAAATGGTTAAGAATGGGGTCACCAACTCTGTTCCTGGAGATCTACCCTCCTGCATACTTTAATGCCCACCCTGCTTCAACCCACCTGTATCTAATTTGTATGTGGCCATGAAAAGCTTGATTAGCAGGATCAGATGTGTTTGTTGGGGTTGGAGGTGAACGCTGTAGTACAGTGGATCTCCAGGAAAAAGGTTGGTGGCCACTGGTCTAGAAACAAGTGACAGACCTACATACCTGGGAAAACTTCTGAAATTAGAAATAAAATCTACAAAAACCTATCCTTTTCCTAGTTTCACCCCTGGGGGTGCTTTGAGCAATGCAACATTCACATGCTGTATGTGTACCACTGGTATGCCTGGACCTAAAACTGCTTTTTGCTATATTTTATGTTATTCCTATATTTTGTGTTTATGATCCACAGCTCAATGGCTGAAAACAAGAGCACAGTGAGCATACTAGATGACATCGGCAGTATGTTCGATGACCTGGCTGATCAGCTGGATGCCATGCTGGAGTGAAGAGCACAGCCTGTGTCTCTGTGACACAACCTCAGGACCCCGGGAGAGCACAAGGGCACAATGACCAACCACAAACCCTCTTATTCCCTTCCTGCTTCTCATCCTATGCTTCTCTTATCCCTTATTTTTCCAGCTCCTTCCCCTTTGTCGTGAAACCTCCATCTCTCCTTCCTCCCCAAGATGGTTTGCACACACACTCGCTGATGTACCTCAGGACTGGGCAGAAGACCATCCAGGACTTTAGACATCCAAGACAGAGCAGTGGGTGGAGAGGCATAGGTTGGGTTTTAATACACAAACCTCAACTGTCTGTTCTTTTCTATTCAGAGTCCTTGGAATATCTCAGTCTACCATGAGCAATGACTAGAAAAATATATGAAAACAATAATAACTGTATATGAAAAAAATAGTATGGTATGTGTACATTGTAAGCATGAGGAAAGTTTGTATCTATAAAGTAAAATAATCTCATAGTGAGAGTCATGCATTAGTACAGGTCTATAAATATATATGTATAAATATGAATATAAATATTTTATGTTTTTATTTCATGTTAAATGGTACATACAGTGTTAAAACATTAAGAAATCTATAAACTTTGATGACAGATATGTGGATTTTTCTAAAATTATAGTGGAGTTTAAAAAAATATTAAGGCTGGCATAAACATCCCGTATGTTTGGCTGTGCTCTGTTGGAGAGTGTTGTATGTGGGCTGTGTTGAATGTAGTGACTGAAGCGGCTGTTTGAACCCCTGCTCTATGCTTGCTCTCTGGGCTCCCGCTCTTTGCTGCTGTGACCCGTTTCCATCTTCCCTGCCTGTGTGAACTCGTACATTCCTGCCCCTGCACAGTCGATCCCCTTTCCCTCTCTCTTTCTGCAGTCATCATGTGCAGTGTCCCGTGTGCCTTAATGTTAGAGGTGACCTCAGTGCTGCTAACACATGCAAGTGAACAGACGTCAAGCCGAGACGGGCTATGTGTCCATGTGAGAGGCGTTGACTCAAGCCAGTGGGATGGGCCTGTGTGCTCTGATTTGGCAAGTAGGACTTCATCTTTGGACACCTTTATGTCTCACCCACCTGGAGCAGGGTAGTACTCGGTGTAGGCTTTTGTAGGCTGGATGACTGGACTCATAGTTACAGGTTAGCACAAAAGGAACGGTCTTCAGTTGAGGTCCAATAATAATCGAGGGCTTTAAGAAGGTGGGACATTACAGGAAGCACAAAACAAAAGTGTGAAAATGTGTGAATGTGGCATAGGTGAGTCATATTACACAAGCAAAAGTGCTGTTGTACTGAATCTTATCATGGTTGTGAGACCCCAGATAGAGGACGACTCCAAGTGGGATCTGCACCGGATCCTTGCCGAAGTCGGCAGCTTCGGTGCGGGTCCCACTTGGAGTCGTCTGCTGCCTTGGACTACAGGTGATCACAGCTGAGCTGATTTTCTGTACAGCAGTGCAAGGGACATGTCATATTGTTTTTATACAACAGTTCTGTAAAAAAATCGAATTTACATATTAGAGTCAAGAATCACCACTTGGCCAATCAAATTAGAGCAGTGGTTCTCAACGTTGTTGCTGGGGGCCCGCTGCTCTGCACATTTTGTAGGTCTCCCTTATTTATCACACCTGATTCAAATCATCAGCTCATTAGTAGAGATCTCCATGAACTGAACTGAGTCTGTCAAATGGGAGAGAGATACAAAATGTGCAGAGCAGTGGGCCTCCAGGAACAGAGTTGAGAAGCACTGAATTAGAGGATGGGAACTGTTATATAAAGCAACAATATAAAGAAACATGCATGTAAGATCTTGTGGACTGAGAGTGTTGCAGTGAACTAACAAGGATTGTTTGCCATGACGAAGGCTGGGTGCTCAACATTACCATCTACCCATGAGATCTTCGCTTAAGGGTTTGTGTTGGACGGCTGTAGTTCTACTGGAAGCCTGCATGCAGTCTAATGTCAGCACATTGCTGTTAATGGGTGTGAATGTACCATGGTGTGCCTGCTTTGTATTGCATTCCCCCAATATCGTCTAGACTAACAGTTTCTTAATGACCAAAGCAAGAGTCTGAGTCCAAGATGCAATGAAGCTTGGGTATGTTATCCATCATAAAAGTATTTAGGTTTTCACATAGAATCACATTACTGCAGATGGCCATTTTGTAGACTCAACAATGCTTATTTTAGTTAAAAGTGCATTGGTGTTTGTATAGGCATTTAACATGCATTATTTGTAGTGACTCGGCACAGCTTGCTGTTATGACAGCCCAAGTCTCTGAATGTCATTATCTCATTGCCAGCAAAATCACAGTCTGTCATTACTCTGTTAAACATCTTTAATGTTGCCATGACAATCTGCTTGCTTATTATTTGAATTGTCACATTATCCAAAAGATAAAACGAAAAAGGGAACATTTTTAAGGAAAACGACTGTCTTGGGTCCCACGATGCATTTACACGCAGAAGCTACATGTGCTTAATCCCTTCCCAGGTTATTGAGAAAGAATATTTGTAATATTTAAGTTATGAAGAGAGATTATTATAGATGTTTTCGAGTATTTAATGATGAGGCATCAATGGGGCTTGTTGATGAAACTGCAAATATTTGAGATAAGAGTTTAAAGTGTCTTCTGGGTTCAAAGTGTTTTAAATGAATTGTAAATGGTCATTTTTAGGAATCCAGTTTTCTTTTTTTAAGAGCTTTTTGTGATAAGTTTTTTGACTGCCATGTCTTCAGATGAAATAAGTTGTATATTATGCCGTTTTTTTAAACATGTATGTGCCTTGCGTTAATTCTTTTTATTTTGTCCTGAAGTCTTTGGTGCGTAGATGATATGTCGCTCAGCTTTGTCCACCAGATGTTCACAATTATCTTTCTTTTGTTGTGGTCTGTCATAGCTATAGCTTTTATAAAAGCTTTATCATGCCCACTGCTTCAAAGGACTAGTATTAATTCAGTTGTTAAAACCCTTCTTCTTGTGTAAATATAGGTGGACGTTTGTTAATGTGGAACTTCATGCCTTTTTACATTTTATTTTTCTCATTCCATGCATTTTCTCGAAAAAACATTTGCTTGTTTTTCTTTAGTCTTTTTTAATACCCAAAGGAGGGGGGGGGGCAATGAAAAATAATGACGTTCTGAAAACACTGAAGTCAAACTTATTATTGGTGCAAGATGTTATTTAATAATGAAAGCTGTTTTCGATTCCATCCTATTTACAGAGACATTTAAAAAAAAAATCTGCACTGCTCAATGTGTGCAGGCTGTATATTGTGTTGATGTTGTATGATACCTGCTGTGACTGGCATTGAGAACAGTGGTGTGCTTGCAGTGACTGCATCAACAGCCACCTGCTCTAAATAAACATTATATATATAAACACTCTCATATCTGTCCAATTACTGAACACCATAGTGTTTAATTACTTCACATAAACCATACTTTCAAAAAGCTGTTACAGAAGGCCAAAAATTCTTCACAAACGTAACTCAAAAATGCATTAAGGACACTAGAGGGAGTCAACGGCACATTACGGGATGATTTCCCGGACAGGGCTTATCCTATTCCCAGACTAAAATGCATGTTTGAGGGCATCTTGCCCTGATATATATCTTAACATATACCAGTCCCATTGTTTTATCACACCAGTAATGGTATGTTTATAAAAACTACTTAAATGTCCTAATATAATTAAAGGACAAGTTCGGTATTTTACACCCAAAGCCCTGCTTTCAGATTGCCAACGATGAAATAGAACGTTTTTTTTCTTAAAGTTATATTTTGGGCCATTTTTTGCCTTTATTAGATAGACAGTGATTAAGGAGACGACAGGAAAGTATAGGGTGGAGAGAGGGGTATGGGATTGGCAAAGGAACTTGAGCCGGGATTCGAACTCGGGGCGCCAGAAGTGCATCTGCACCATGTGTCGGAGCACCGTCCACTACACCATCGGCTCCGACAAATAGAATGGTTTTGACTGAAATTTCGACACATGCAGCTGCCCCGAGAATCCTCGGGTGCCTGCGTTTCACCTTCCACCTCCACAATGGGTTTAAAGGTGCACTGGAACAATCCCTTCCAAAATGCACCAAACTTTAGTTTACAAAGACGTGAAACTCACCGAGTGGTCAGGGGTGTTCACTGATATGCTCACACAAAAACAGCTCCAAAGATGCCCTCCAACAGGTGTTTTAGCATTCGTTGTAAACGTGTGGACATATTTTTCCAAACGCCTCACACCCGTACATTCTTCGTTGAGAGCATGAATAATAGACACTCCAGCCAAGTTGGTGGCGATAATCCACCTTTGCCAATTGCAAGAATACAAACAAGGTGCGGAGTAATACCGTACCTCACAGCACATCTTACACAAGTCAATGGAGTTGGACAAAAACTACGATAAAACCTGTTGGAATGCGTCTTTTGCAGCGATTTTTGTGTGAGCACACCAGTGAACACCCCCGACCACTCCGCGAGCCCCACGTCCCTGCAAAGTTTAATGCATTTTAGGAAGGATTGCTCCAGTGCACCCATCCCACTGCAGAGATAGGAGGCGAAGCAACAAACACCCGAAAATTCTCGGGGCACCACCACATGTCGAAATTTCAGTCAAAACCGTTCTATTTCATCATAAACAATCTGAAAACAGGGCTCCAAGTGCAAAATACCGAACTTGTCCCTTAAGGCCTAGTCTTGGATTAATCTAAACCCGGTCTGGAAAACTCCCCCTGTGAGTGTTAAAGATAGCAAATGAATATAAAAGCCTTGCTGGTTCACCCAATACAAGCACTAAAATGTATACTGCTTTAATCGTCAAATCTGGCTAATAACTTTGTTTATACAAGTAACTGTTTTTATACAAGTACAGGAAGGGGTGCATCCAGATTATACACAAAGCTCTTGTCTTTTGTTCAGTACTTCCAATGTTGTCCTAAATGTGAGGAGCTCTGCCTGCATCCACCACCAAAAGACATCACTGATATCCAAAATAGCAGCCATTTATGGACAACCTTTTAACATACAATGCAGTGTTTTTTCAACGCCACATTTTATCTCTCCTCAGAAGTTAATGTGTTTTGAATAATTGCTTTGTATTGGACTTATCAACCTGCTGTTACTCATTTAAATATGATTTAATATAGCAACTACCTTTCATTACATTGTGAAAAGTAGCATGGTTTTCATGGCAAACGTGGAAATGCATGATGAACATGTGCCTTTGGCAAAGAAACACTGCATTATTTAAGGTTTGATATATATATATGGTAATTACACCGCCATACAAAGGTTTCCACACACAAGCATTTATAAAATATCTGAGCAGTTGTGGATGCTCAGTTGGCACTGTCAAATTCTGAGATAAAAACCTGGAACAATGCTCTGCTGTAGGTTGATTTAATGTAGGTCTTCATTTTGCCCTGGGATGATGCTTCTCACATGAGCTGAGCGATCGCTCTCTTTTTGAGTCTGGTGTACATGCATCTCCATTGGCATCAGACTGAAGTTTAGGCACTCAGTCATGAGACTGTGGCTCACTAAAATCAGAGTTCAAAAAGGCCTTCAACTGATTTCAGCTTCATTGGTAGACCTTCGTACAGTATATACTGAATAACACTTTAAGAATGACATTATGTATATAAAAACTGTTTTCATGTTTATATGAAACATGTTGGCTGCACTCCATCATTCATGGTTATGTTTACTTGTGAGGGTGTCCGGTGTGAGCTTTGAAGTCAAGGTACATGTAGGACACGCATAGTCCCTGTCGTCCACTTTGCTGTGTGGTCAAAATTCACCGAGCAGATGGCCGACTCCAAACAATGGGAGAGAAGGGTAGAAAATAACGAAACGTTTCTGGTTCACGAGTCAAAATTTCTGACGTTTAATGTTACCTTCACTTAGCTGTCACAGGTTTAGCATGTCCACACCTAAGGAAAGCAAACACAACATTATTAGAGGAAAGACATACTGAAAATTGACAGTTCAAGAGGGTCAAAAAGAGCCTCTGACCTTTACTGTGCTGTCTACAGCTCCAGAGAAGAGTCTTCCTCTGGACACGGCGAGTGCCGTCACACTGCCCTGGTGCCGCAGAAGAGTCTGGGTGCAGATCATGTTGTCCATGCTCCACACCTGCACAGATACGACAATTAATGCTACGTTTGCAAAAGCTCCCCATTTCACAGTCCACATGCAAGCTGAGCCGTATCCCACACCCTGAGCGATCGATCGTAGGAGGCGCTGAAGACTTTGGTCTGATCCGGAGTGGAGATGACCGCCAGTGCATATACTGTACCCACATGGCCTGTCAGTGTCCGCACTTGCTCTTTAGACTCAATGTCCCAAACCTAGTTCACAGGAACAGAATCAGACCAACATTTTGTGTGTTACTATTGACTACGACTGTTGAAACTGTATGTAAAAGTCTGTAAGGCACATTTAATACCACATACATGAATAAGGTTCTCATAGGTGCCACAAACTATATGGTGGTTGGTGACTGCAATGGAGTACACGCTGCCTCCAGAAGTCTGAAGCACATGGACGCACTCCAGAGAGCGGATGTCCCAGATCTAAGTGGGAAAAACACACAATTGTACACAATGGTTTTCATAAACCTTGCAATTTAAAGGCACACTCCACTTTTTTAAAAATATGCCAATCTTCCAGCTCCCCTAGAGTTAAACTTTTGATTTTTACCGTTTTGGAATCCATTCAGCCGATCTCCGGGTCTGGCGCCAGCACCCCCAGCATAGCCCAGCACAATCCACTAAATCTGACCAGACCACCAGCACTGCGCAAAAGAAATAACCAAAGAGTTTCAATATTTTATGACTATACTCTCATTCTGGCGTAATAATCAAGGATATTACGCAGTGCCTGAAATAGTTTCCCTGGTAACTTTCAGTAGCAGGGGACTACTCTCGGGCACTGCGCACTATCATTGCACCTCCTGCAGCCATGTTACGGCAGCAAATTCCTTGATTATTACGCCATAATGAGAGCATAGTTCCTAGCCATATCTGCCTAGAAAATCACAACTTTTAATTTTCCGTCTGTAATTTTAGTACATGATGTAACTACAGAAGAGTCAAGTTTTAAATAGAATAAATATTGAAACTTTTTGGCTACTTCCTCAGCACGACGCCAATGGTCTAATCAGATTCAATGGATTATGCTAAGCTATGCTAAAAGTGGTACCGCCAGACCCGGAGATCGGCTGAATGGATTCCAAAACGTAAATAATCACATGTTTAACTCCATGGGAGCCGGAAAATGAGCACACTCCCAAAAAAAGTGGAGTGTCCCTTTAATCACACTGTAATGCATGTACACTGCTCGACCTCTCCAGTGGTCAGATGTTTCATTCAAAGTCTTCTTTTATCAATTAATAATGTGAATAATTATAGACTGCATACAACATGGACATGTTGAGGTCCATGAGGTCACCCGTTGGTTTCTGAAAAGCATTTTTGAAACACAAAGTGGGCAAACTCAGCCTTCACCATCTTGGCAGCGCATCACTCCTGGATAACCAAAAATGGGCAGAGGAAAAATGTGGGTGGGGCTGAGGTGAAACCATGCCTGCCTAGCTTAACGTTAGTGACATCAGCACCAATCTACCTGTCACACAAGTGTCCACGCCCCTAATAATGCAGAACTTTAAGGCTTAATACAATAGAGACAGAGCGCAACGCGTCATAACTTGAAAACCACGCCGACCGGGGGGGTGGGGGGTTAAAACAATCTATCCGTCTCCATTGACTTTGTATTGCGAGAGGCTTCCTCCTTCTCATTTCTGGCTTATAACAAAAAACAGAATAATGCCTAAAAGCTGCTGTGTGACAAGATGTACAGCTAACAAGCCAAAAAACCCAGAAATAAGTTTTTAAAAGCTGTCGACCCCAAAAAAAATGAGCGTTTAAAGACACAAAAGTGGAAACAGGCAACTTTTCATAGTACTCCTATTAGTAGACCTGCGCCCACTAGAGGAAAACGTAGTCGGCGATCCACTTTTTTCTCCTTAAAGACTGGGTTTTACGGCTCGACAGCTTATAAAAACTTATTTCTGGGTTTTTTGGCTTGTTAGCTGTACATATTGTCACACTGCAGTTTTTTGTTATAAGCCAGAAATGACAAGGAGGTGGCCTCTCGCAATACAAAGTCAATGGAGTCGGTTAGATTGTTTCCCCCCCCGGTGGGCGTGGTTTTCAAATTAGCATAACTGCGATCTGTCTCTATTCAAATGGATGCACCCCCATCAGTTAAATACACCAAAACTACTTTTTGTACCAGGCTGTAAAAAAATTTTCTGCTGTAAATCTTAACATGAGGGGTCTATAGGATTGACTCCTTTTTGGAGCATGTCTCCGGCAGCCAGTCGATGTATTGCAGTTTAAGTCATTTCTTGGATTCATGAGAGAATAAACTACAGCTACACCCCCTCCTAATCCAGCTCTGGAATGCACAGCACAGAAAACAAGAAGTGAAATACTGTTTGGCTGACCCTGCTTTTTTACCCTCCGCCTTCTTTCCTCCTCTCCATATTCATACTTTCTCTCTCTGAGAGCACGTAAGCATTGAGAACAGGGCTGTAGTTTGCCTGCTGCTTGCTGGAGTCCCTGGAGTCTTAATTAAACAACTTGACATGACAAGCAGCTTGCTTTTAACAAACACTTTCTGCTCTCTTCATCATTTACGCTGAAACAATGGAAAAACTAGTTGCAACTTGTCATCAGTTCCTGTTAAGGGAGAGTGTTGATTCTGAAAAAGAGGCAATGCTAAATATTTGTATGATGTAAGATATCTGTCGTGTCCACCCCTTTCTAACCTTTATAGTTTGATAGGATCCACTATACAGATGATTCTGAGAAGCGACCAGAGCTCGAACCCAATGATTCAATCCAGTCAGTTCTTTCTTAAGCTTCAGCTCCGTGCCAACAATATCCCACACCTACATAGAGAGAGTGAGAGAGATGGGGAGAGGGTAAGATCATTGTAAGAAAATGCAGAATTTGGTAAACTGGAAAGTCCCTGAGAGATGAGATCATTCTACTGTTAAGCTTTCACCCGCACGTCACCATGGCGACACGAGCACAGCATGCTCTCTTCAGACGAGTGGATCTTATTCTACCACACTCATGCATCAGCTACCCGAGTCAGAGTCCAAACTAATCACACTGATCACGACACTTCAAGAAAACCTCACATCAGGAAATAGGGCAGAATCATGCTCAATATTAGCTGCTTGATTGGACTCAATGCACATCACTTCTCGACGGACGGCCACACCTTAATGGCTTTAAGGGAGCCGCTGAAGAGCATGTTGTGCGAGGACACAAGAGTGCACACCGGGTTGTCGTGCGCTCGGATGGTGTTCACTTTCTGCAGGGTCTGGATGTCCCAAACCTGTGGGAGAGCGAGCCCATTGCCTCATAAGACCTTGCTGTGTAGTTAAGTTCTTTGAACAAATGCAGTTGGATAATACTTACAATGATCGTGCAGTCGGCCGAGCCGCTGTATAGTTTGTTCCTGCAGCACAAAAGAGGGAACAATGAGTTTTGGAAATGTTCCCGTGAGTAACCTCTTAAAGTCGACACAGCAGTCACAACCATCATAAACTATGATTCAATTATGTGTCAAGATTCTGAGTAAAAAAGGATATTTAATGAAAGATTTACTGATAGAGCAGGGAGGGACAGATGACAAATGCTATTCTGTCAGTGTTCTAGGTACTTTTTATTAACATTTTAATTTGTATATTTTAAATTTGCAGTTAGGTTAATGTGCATTACACCTTGCTTAATAACAAGATGTATTGTAGAGTTAAATTTTTATGCATTTTATACACAATGTCCATAACCCTTGTTATATTGGCTTCGGGTTAACAATTTACACACCCACAGTAGATGATACTAGCCTAGGCTGCGTGGGCTGGGAAATTATTTTAAAGATGGAGCTTACTAGGCTATTCCATCTGGACAAAAAAAATGAAAACGGCTTCTTTAAAGGATTAGTCCATTTTGTTAAAAAAAATACAGATAATTTACTCATCACCATGTCATCCAAAATGTTGATATATTTCTTTGTTCAGTCGAGAAGAAATTATGTTTTTTGAGGAAAACATTCCAGGATTTTTCTCATTTTAATGGACTTTAATGGACCCCAACACTTAACAGTTTTAATGCAGTTTAAATTCTTTAATGCAGTTTAAAGGGTCTTATCTAGCGAAACGACTGTCATTTTTGGCAAGAAAAATAAAAAATATGCACTTTTAAACCACAACTTCTCGTCTTCCTCCGGTACTGTGATGGGCCAGCACGACCTCACGTAATACGTCATCCGTAATAGACGTGATGACGTATTACGTGAGGTCGTGCTGGCCCAAACTGTGCCCCAGTGTTTACATATGTGGAGAAAGAGGACCGTTCTGGCGTTGTTGTATGTGGAATGATACTAATTAATGTCTTTGTGTCAGTTTATTGCTTAAAATGGTCCGCAAATGTGCGTTTCATATATGTAACACGTGACCTTTCAACGTCATTACGTGCTGATGCGTCACACAGCCGGAGGAAGAAGAGCAGTTGTGGTTTAAAAGTGCATATTTTTTATTTTTCTTTACAAAAATGACAACGTTTCGCTTCATTAGACCCTTGTGCCTCATTTGAGATCGTTTAGAGTCCTTTGAAACTGCAATTTGAAACTGCATTAAAACTGTCAAGTATTGCGGTCCATAAAAGTCCATTAAAATGAGAAAAATCCTGGAATGTTTTCCTCAAAAAACATAATTTCTTCTCGAATGAACAAAGAAAGAAAGAAAGAAAGAAACAGTTTGGATGACATGGTGTTAAGTAAATTATCTGGATTTTTTTTAAAGAAAATAGACTAATCCTTTAAATGTCTAATGATGCATCATGCTCAATAATATGACGAAAAGTAACCAGTATCCTTTCCAAGAATGCTTACCCCTGAATGCACAACGCCAACACAATGCCGTCATGGCCCTCAAGGGTCTTCTGGCACTTGTATGTGGTGCACGTGTCCCAGACCTGTGTTGAGCAAAGAGGCCATGAAGATAAATTAAACATAAAAAACACAATTAAAGAACGAAGAGTCGATGTCATCCAGATTTACCTTGATGGACTTATCTGAGGATCCACTAAAGAGAAGATCACCAGTAGAATACACACAGAGACACCATACTGGACCCTGGTGGCCCACAAAGGTACCCTTGCATTTGAAGATCTGCTGAGGGTCATATGCTGCAAAACACAGTGATGAAATCAGATGATGTCTAAATTTACATCATGCATAAAATCAAGGAACATAAACCAGGAAGAGACACTCACATCCTAGTATACCCATATTGAGTCTGGCATTGATGTGGGACAGTTCATCCTGCAAATATAGTGATTGGTTAGAAAGCTCTCAAAATTAATCATAAATATGTGAAAAAGCACAGCAAAAATAGACCAACATTCAGCATAGAAGCATCTCTTCTGAACTCCATCAAATCTTCACTGAGCTTGCTCTGATTCTCATCCAGCACATCTGACGCATTACCAAAAGAAATGAAAGGTTACGCTTGTTTTGGCTTAGAAACTGAAACATGTAAGAGTCAGCTTAGTTCGCTCACCAAACTTGAGCTCCAAGTTTTTCTCCAGCTGGTCTAGTTTCTCAGAGAGTTTGCCCAGCATAGAGCGCAAGAACGAAATGTCCTGATCCTTCTGCGCCAGCGTCACCTGCATCTCATGGAAACGGTCATCCGTCTGCTGCAGAAACTCCTTCAGCCCCTCGAACTTACACACCTCCAGATGAGTCTCATATGTGTCCTGATTACCAATGAAGGTGCAACTGAGGAAAATAAATTCATGGTTGCTTTTATTTAGGGATTGGTCTGGAAATAGTTTTACCTACTAAGCCCTCTTAAACAGAGAGGGTCAGGTGAACCTTCTAATAGGATAATCTGTGGGAGTGATGGAAAGGATTTTCCATACCCATATTTGGAATGAGGGCACTTAATGTGTTCACACTCTTTCAGATGGGCCTCCAGGTTCATGGTGAGCAATGGAGGGCAGTTGGGATTGTTGGGGCAGCGCACAGGTCTGTAGTCACAGCTTACTTCATGCTCTCTGCCACAAACAAACCACACACAAAGGAAGTCATCGTGTATGAAATACAAAACAAATCCAAAAAGTTGCAAGAAGATCATAATTTGAAAAAGCATAAAACGGTTTTCTCACTTCCTGGTGCTGAGCTTGATGGTGAAAGGACATCCAAGTGGGTCGACCTCAAAGGCACCGAGCTTGCCGGAGGCAGCAGGCCGACAGCCGTACTTGCAGTGAATGAAGAGCTCACCGATTTGTTCAGCCACTGCTATGTTATTCACGACCACTGTGAGCTTGGAATTATCCACCGGGCATTTCTCTGCAGTAACATAGATTGACACAGATTAAACAAAGACATTACTCAATGTCCAAAGGCATGAACAGAAAACTAGAGCCCTATTTGGATGGTCATTTTTTCTTGAAAGGTATTTGCATCATTTACAGAGGGTAGTGAATCCAAAATGTCTGTATTTTTCCATAACCATTCACTTAAAAATTCCCGGTAGAATGACCTAGGTTGTGTGCACTGTAAAAAATGATTATTTGCCTTAGTAGATTTAACTAAATAAAATGAATAAACTATATTACAGATGAGTTGTTTTTTAACCAATATTCGAGTTAAAATAAAAATGTGATTAATTTGAGTAATTCTAAATGAACACATTATTGAGTAAATTCAACTTAAAGGGATTATAGGCGTGTCGTTATACAACCCCAAAACAGAAAAAGTTGGGACACAGTAGAAATTGTGAGTAAAGAAGGAATGGAATAATTTACAAATCTCATAAACTTATATTTTATTCACAGTAGAATATAGTTTGCACATAGCGTTTATCACTACCTCTGTATCAATTTTTGTCCAAACATCTGTAGCGTCAGCCGATGCGCTCCGCTGAGCTTCATTTAAGTAGCATTTAAGCATATATGCGGACGTGCGCATTGCGAATGTGCCGCCACAAACTTCAAGTCTGGAAAAAACTGTTAAGGTGTTCCTGATTTTCATCGCAAAAAAGGGAGTTTGGGAACCAGCAGCAAAGCACATTTGACAACATGTTTTGCTTGAGACAGCCCAAGCTAGGGGGTGTACTGTGTATGGCACAGTGTCCCTTATAAGGTTAAATACAGATTAAATTATTTTTATGAAAATAAAAATAACTCATCTTTTATGTTTTAGAATATAGTATTAATATATCTTTTATTAATGTATTAGGCCCACCTGTAATATTTGCAAAATATCCCCCTAAATATATAATGTTGGCATACTCTGGCCTACACCATTGCAAATCAGCTGTTCCAAAAGTAGAAACTACTAGACCAGACTATGTGCAAGGTGTGAGAATAGTTGTCTAATTTTAATGTGTGAACAGACTAAAAAAAAGTGTACTCACAATTCATAATTAGTTGTCTATTCCTGTAGACGGTTTCATCGGATGCACGTGCGCTGACGCAATGCACGTCTGGATCAGAACTTTACTTCCGGTTTCCTTTTTTTAATGGTCTGACTAGTTGCTAAACTGATCTCTTGAACAAATGCCTCGTCAAAAGTAACGTTTTATCGCTGAGAAGGCATGCAAATATAATTTTAAAGAGAACCTCATTAAAAACAATTACACGCCAAAAAAAGGTGTGTAATAAAAGAGTATGAAAGCAGGAATTGAAAGAGGAACCAGGCTTTCTTGCTATATAAAGCAACACTGAACACCAACTATTGACTTTTACTAGATTTTTTTCTCCATTGTTATTCATAACCAAACCTACATCCTTGAAATATAATTAAAACCAAACCAAACAACTTCGAGATAAATTACACTGCAAAATTTGATTTTGAACAATGAACTACACATCTTATGAAGCACATCTAATAAAATATTCATGTCAACAACAACAACAGTGCATTGTAGTAAGTGTTTTTTAGTATACATTTATTGTTGTTCACTTCAATATGTAAGGAGGCTGGTTTGATGATGTAAATTGCAATGCATCATGAAAGTGGCTGGTCGAAATTAAGCTCTTTTGCCACTGTTCCAAATCAACTCTAATGGCAGAAATTAGCATTGGGAAACGTCAGACAAATGTTTAGTTGAAAATGTTCATCCTTACCTGAGGTCAAGGCACATCGCCTGCAAAAAGTGTGCTAAGGAGAAAAACAAGATTAAAAAAGTGAGAATTTTACATTTTCATCCACTCAGCTATTTCACATCTAATTTATCCCTCAACAGAGGTGTTCAACAGCACTAGTAGGAAGTGGGTCAGTGAGGCGAGCTGTTCACGACCCAAGCTGACAGGAAATCAATGCACCGCCTGCAACCAAATCATGATAGACAGCCCTATCCTGATGGGGAGGGGACAGAGGGCAACTAAATGACTCACGCCACAGGTGGTGATGACGGGGTCCTTGAACACGCTACAGCACAGCTGGCAACAAAGCTTGACTGAGGGCTGTTCTGCAAACACCTGTGGCTCCTGGTCAGGACAATGAAGAAAGCGACAGAGAGAGAAATTAATGTTTATAGTCTGATATGTCTGTCACCTCACTGTACTGCATAAACATACGAATAGGAAACAGAAGATTTGCTGACACTCACTGTGTCTTCCTCTTCCTCGTGGAGGGAGAAGGTGGAGCGCAGTGACATGTTGGACTCGGAGTGCAGGGAGCGAATAGAGATGGCAGAGTCCGAGCGGCGTGGGGTACTGATAGGTGGCTGCAGAAAACAGAGATTTAAACTCAGTTAGAATAGTATTAAAATGAATCATAATAGAGCAGTCGACCCTAAAATCTTGTTTTTGTGCCATGCTGCATCTCTGCAATGAGTAATTAGAAATACAAAATGATAGAAATACAAAACAGTATCCTGTGTCACTTGCTCATGCCCAGTCATTGCTAAAACTAAAGATGCAGGTCTTTGATTTCAATCTCTCAATATGTAAATGTGATTGGCTGTTTTTAAGAATGGTGCTGTGATTACCATGCCATCATCATCATCACGAGGGGAGTAGGTCAAAGTGCTGGAAGATGATGGGGTCCTGCGGTGCTGTTTGTAATTAGTATCTGCTGAAATGGAAGAGCACAGTTATAAACAACTGACTGAATCTTATTGTTAGGCAGATAGTCTTATGCATTTATCTCCATCTAATGCTCATTCTGTTTATTTTAAATAGCAATGCATACTTTTATAAAGGTCTGAGGTGAAACAATCACATCAGACGAAATCCATTTGATTTTATATTTGTCCTTTTTTTTTAAATAATTAGCAATTTTATTACACAAAGGTCCGCTTAAAGCACATTCCACTTTTTTTTGAAAATATGCTCATTTTTAGCTCCCCAGAGTTAAACATTTGAATCTTATCATTTTGGAATCCATTCAGCTGTTCTCCCGGTCTGGTGCTAGCATTTTAGCATAGCTTAGCACAATCCATTGAATCTGATTAGACCATTAGCATCGCGCTAAAAAAAATAACCAAAGAGTAAATATTTTTCCTATTTAACACTTGACTCTTCTGTAGTAACATGGTGTACTAAGACCGACGGAAATTAAAAGTTGTGATCGCAGCTTTTAATTTTCTGTTGGTCTTAGTACACGATATAACTACAGAGAAGTCAAGTTTTAAATAAGAAAAATATCAAAACTTTTTGGTAATTTTTAGCGCGATGCTAATGGTCTAATCTGATTCGGTGGATTGTGCTGAGCTATGCTGGGGGTGCTAGCGCCAGACCCGGAGATCAGCTGAATGGATTCCAAAACAGTAAGAATCAAATGTTTAACTCTAGGGGAGCTGGAAAATTAGCATATTTTCACAAACAGTGGAATGTCCCTTTACATGGCTATGTAAATAATGTTTCTCATGGCTATTTAATGATGCATTAACTTTATTCATAATATTTTGACCAAATATAAGTAATAAACAATCCTGACCTTTTGCTACTTGAGGGACTGCTGGAAATGAGGCTCCAAAGCCAGTTTCCATTGTGGTCTACATTAAAAAAAATTAAATTAAGCATTTAATATAAAATATAATTCATTAATGTAAGTAGGCATTATGCACCTACCTGTTTGCCAATGTCAGGTGATAGTTCAGGTACAGTGATGGTGGCCACAGATTCTCCAGAGAATCGATCAAAGTGTTGCTTTACTACAGCTCATAATACAGCAAAGCCCTGTAGAGAAAATCTGCTGCAGCCTACAGATTAAAGAAAAACAAACAATCTATCACATCTAAAACAAAATCTTAAAAACATGAATAATTACACATATCAATAATCACCTTCTATTTTAAGGAATGGTGCTTCTGATCGGTTTGGTTATAAACATTGCTTATCTTCCTTTGTGTTCAACAGAACAAAAAAAAGTATAAAGGTTTGTAACATGAGAGTGAGTAAATGATGACAAATTATTCATTTTTGGGTGAACTATCCCTTTGAGTCATTGTTGGTGGTTTACTACATGAAATCATCCTACGAATCATCCAACATAATTTAAAGAACATTCTGTGACAATATGCAAGGGTGCAAAAAACTTTTTGTTACATAGTTACCTAATTTTTATTGCAACATAGGGGATTTCTCCGTGCATCATGGGTAAGATAGTTATTACAAACATGTTTTCACGGACAGTGCCACATATATGATGCAATAATACTTTAAGTTTGTAAAATCAATTTAAAATAGAAAAAATAAACTGAAAACTATATATCCAACAATGCAATTAATGTAGCTACGGCATATTGCGACGTGCTCATTTTGAATTGCGCAACTTTAACACACGCTTAGGAAAAAGTGAAGTGAATGCCAATGATCATTATGGACTGTGTGCAGTTTTAACACAATATCTGATGCATACTGAAATCAAAGCTCTTTCCTTATTAAAGGTGCTTTAAAATAACTTTATTATCAAATGTATGTTGATTAAACTGCCTGTGTAAAATGGGTGATCAGTTTTGATTTAAATATCCAAAAACATTTCCAAACACGTCAGAACATGTCAAACACGTCTGCGTGTCAGAAGAATAAGCAAATATATGGTGGAGTCTGTAATATTAGCAGCATTATGCTATCTATATATAACAACTCATACAACGTTAAAGTGTTATATCAAATGCGTTTGGTTTCTGTCTCAAAAACTAGTGAGCTTGCCGAATTCTCCGACGCGTCAAGATGGGCAGCCTAACCTAACGTTACTTTGTTTTGAGACACAGCCAAGATTTTGTTAGCTGGTGGTTGCGAAAACCGTAGACACTGTACTGTCGGCATCCGATTACTCAGAAATAAAACAGATAACAGAATTTGTACTATTTACTTTTACTTTCATATAGCACGACAAAACCTGTTTAAAGTCAAGCAATGAGATACGTTTGATTATATACTCGCATGCCTGAAGTGAGCTGACTAGCACTGTGTGGCTAGCTGTCGAAGTTAGATTTTCGAGCAGCTTTGAGAAAACATCCGATTTAGCTTTACAAAACGTAACAGTTGGGATAAACCTTTAGCTTAGCTAGTACAAAATATCAGGATATACGATATATTATGCAAATCTATTAATCAAACACAGTATATTCTCACCATTGATGCTAAATCAAAGTCTGCAGATGATCCAGTTTTCATCTCTCTCACACGCCCTTAAACAAAACGCAGGGGGTTCTGGGAAATGTAGTACGGAACCGCGTCATTTTCGGGAATTGACCGAAATTCCGGTCAGATTATTGAATATTCATAAGCGATAAGTATGACTGGTTGATGCCTTTTGTTGAATCTTGTTAGAGAATTTTTTTAACTCAGTTTCAGCTGAAAACGTTAAACCCTGACGAGCATGACACGTGTCTTGTATGTATTTGATTATTCAATAAATAAAACATTGAAAACATAATTATTATAATTGTAGTTTGTATAATTCGCTTTTGTTTATTATTACTCTACTCTATATTCTTCTAGGCCTACAATTCATGTTACTACATTTCTATACCTACCGTGTTAAGTTAATTAATTAAACAGAAGGAGGCGCTGCTTGCTCAGCATAATTCTATAACGTTACAAAAACTCAAACATATCAATAAAATCTGGCAGTATATATGGATACATCAGGTACTACTATATTGAACATGTTACAATAACTGTGATTATATCTAGTTGAGACATTGTCTCACTGAAAAAAAAAACCCCAGCTAAAACCATCTTAAACTGGTTTCCTGGTTTTAGCTGGTTTAAAGTGGCACTAGCTGGTTAAGCTGGTCCTCCCAGCCTGGCAAAGTTTGGTCAAGCTGGTGGGTCAGCTGGTCTTCCAGCATGACCAGCTAATTCCAGCTTGATCAGCTTAAAAAGTGACCAAAACACATCTAGACCAGCTTGTTACACCAACTAAACCTGCTAAAATAAGGCTGGGAGACCAGCTAAAACCAGTTCACCAGTTTATGCTGGTTTTAGCTGTTTTTGTTTCAGTAGGAGAAAATAAAATGTCCAAACATTTGTATACTGTTTTGCACTTGTTTCTGTAATCAGAGTGCAGTATGTTTCACCTGGTTGAAGCTGTTTCCTTGTGATGCTCTCAGAGCCACTAAAATACATCACGTAGGTTTCATTACAGCATTCATGAATGCTGTAATAATTTGATTGAAGAACCTCTAAATTTAAAGTTATATGGGTCATGTACACAACGTTTCAGGCGTGACAACTGCACCAAAATAATGGTTGCATATACGGAACAGGAGTCACTCCCGCAATTTAGTTGATTTAGTTAATAGACACAGTTGTATTGGTTGCTGATGATAAAAACAAACACTAGACAGCAGATGCTAACAACCACAATGTACATCGCCATCGGCAGAGGTTTCGTCATTTATTTTGTATTTAAACATGTTCACTGTATAATGATAAAATAATTTAGGTAAAAACTGAAACAAAAAGTTACAATGTTACTAAAAAGTTCACTAGATTAGGTATCTTTAACTTATTAATTTATCTAGATACCATGCCCACTGTAAAAAGTTAAAGGGGTCATATAATGCGATTTCATGGTTTACTTTTTAGCTGTTGTGCATGTGCAAAATATGCTAAGTTAGGCTCAAAATCTCAAACCAAATGATTTAGGGAGCGTGTAGATCTATAGTGTTTAAACGCGGCTAAAAACGCCAGGCAGACTCCAACTGTGGGCGCTTGCCAGCGTTTCTTCAGCTTAGTGCTTTGTTTGCTATGATACTTCTGTTCTGCTTATCAGTCGATGTACGATGCGCCAGTTGTTGTTGTATTTGTCCCGTCCCTCCTTCACTGTGTTGGATGGCTGTGTTAACAGTGACATTGACGAGCTGAGTGTTTCACCCAAAGTTGAGCATTTTTCAACTTTGGGCACTCAGCGCTGAACACTGGGAAATGCCTAAAACGGCTCGACAGACAGTGCTGCCATGTCGTGGAGACGCTGTGTGTTTCTTTGCGAAAACAAAAGTGCCTTATTTGGCCTTCCAAACATTTCATTGTCCATGGCTGTTTAGATTGACTCTGTATCCATAAAATAAACAGGAAACTACAGTCCATTGTGAAAAAAAGGAAAACTTTGTTCCCTACTTTTGCATCAGAAGAAGTAGAAACGCTCGCACCCAGACACTTTCTGTTTGGGAAAACCATAAACATACTTCTGTTGTCAACTTTTTCTAATGTTTCATCTTATTTGTATACTTCTGACAATGAAATAAACTTTTAGGATGCCCTCATATTATTCTTTACCAGACCGTACACCCAAGTGGATTGTCCCCGCTGATCTGCACTCACACTAAACCTAATGATCTGTACCCGAGTAAGCTTACGTTATTAAAAGATTGTTTTGAGAAAAATTGTAATTATAACTTATTAGGTGTGTTTGAAATCATGAGCGCTGCACAGAGTATTTGGTGTATGATATTAAAGCAGAGCAGACTGCTCCTAATAGGCTTTAAAGTCTCTCTCATGGTTATTTAATGTCATAAATCAGTCCGCGCTGCGTTTCGCACTCTGGTGCGGTTAGGGCATGGGCCCCACCCCCAAATCAAAGCAAATCGTGCCAGAGACCACCTCTGCAAAGCGTACCAAGGAACGGTATGGAGCGATCACACCAACCAAACTAAAAGTAATTTGGGGGTCAAACGTACTCTGGTATGGTACAGTACACCTAGTGTGAGAACGTAATCTTACCAAGTAGAATGTGATCCTGGGTCAACACCATTGGCGGTCCTGGATCAACATTTTCATTAACCAATCCGATTGCAGGATTAGGATTAGTGTGTATGTTAGATTTAGGTTTAGGATTGAGTTGGGGCTTTTTAAGAAATACTCATCAAACTATTATTTCACACTAATTTTTAGGGTTTTAAAATGGTTGGGGTTTGAGTTAAGGGTAGGTTGGGGTATCTTTTTTAAAACGTTGATCCAGGATCATCAAAAAATGTTGATCCAGGATCACATCATACTTGGTGAAATCACGGCGACCGTGAGTACACCCTTAATCATCATGTTTAAGTTCATGAAATATGCACTATAATATCAGAAGTTGTATTTGAAAAACATTGAGTCCGTTTCCCAGACAGGGTTTAGATTAAAGGTGCAGTGTGTAATTTTTTAAAAGGATCTCTTGACAGAAATGCAAAATAGTATACAAACTATATTATCAGGGGTGTATAAAGACCTTTTTATAATGAACCGTTATGTTTTTATTACCTTAGAATGAGACGTTTTTATCTACATACACCGAGGGTCCCCTTACGTGGAAGTTGCCATTTTGTGCCGCCATGTTTCTACAGAAGCCCTTAAAGGACAAACTTTTTTACTAAGTTGTCTCCAACTATGACATGTTTTTCCGGTGGCGGCTACAGTAGCTTCTCTATGTGTTTTAAAAGCGAGGGGTGAGCAGTGGACTGAGCTGTTGGTTGCAATTCGCAACCTCACACCTAGATGCCACTAAAATTTACACACTGCACCTTTAAGTCAGTACTAGTCTTAGTTATATTAGGAGATTTAAGTAGTTTTTACAATTGTATAATAATTTCCAATCCATTCAAATCCATTCATTTGTTTATCTTACAGCAATTAATAATCTAATGTTAATCTACATGTATTACATTTGTATATGTTTCAAGTTTTATGTATTTATGTGTGTTAATGTATTATAACTTACATGAGTTAAAACAAAATAAGCAACTTAGTTCATAAAAGACCTATAGAGACTAAATAATGTAAATTAATTGAAACTTGCTAAGATATAAAGTACATTTGAGCCACACATGAAAAAAAACTGTTTAAAAATGCATGGCAGCTGAATACTGAGTGTCTGTAGTTATTTGAGTCTATAACATGAAATGCCAGTTGTACATTTTAATTAAATGTGTGTAGTTGAGTATTTGACTTATGGACTTTTTAAAATTAATTTTATTTTTGTGCCTACGACTGATTTAGACGAGATATTTTAAATAAAAAAAAGGTTATGGTTCAATTCTGGAGTATTCTGTCTTTTGGTCTATCAGCCACATTTGGGCCACATAAGGGCCATCAGCCAAAGAACTAAACCATATAAGGTTCACATATGAGCCACTTGTTTTTATTCTATGGCCTACTGCAGGTGGAATTATGTCACTGTTTTGGTTCAGCTCTGGGCTTTTGGCTAAAATAAATGCACCACATGGGCCTACACTTTCTAATGTGGGCCAGAGTTCAGTTGTTTATTTAGGCTATTTCTGTGCCAAAAGAAATTTGCTGACTAGGTGTTGTAACATTCTAGCTCACTGTACCAGTTTTCACTAATTTCTCATTAAATAACACTGGAGACCAAAAATACACAAGACGCCTCTGCCAAAGGCGGTTTAATAACATTGCGGTTGTTAGATGTCTCTTCTGTCTAATGTTTGTTTTATCATCAGCAGTTAATACAAAACTTGGGACCTATTCTCTATGGTTGTGTCAGTCATTACAGTTTGAGTCTTGTTCCATAGACCCATGGAGCATTCATTTAGGGGATTCACTCCCACATTTAAATCTGTTTCTGAAACTTTCCAGTGTGTACATGGCCCACGGTCTTGTTTTCTTTCAGCTACAACATCCATTAGAGCAGCTCTGGGCCCCCGGCATTTGCTCTTTGAGTTAAAGCCTAATGGCAGTTTCTCATGAACACCCGTCAATTAAGAACACATGGAGATGTGTCTTTATCTACAGAATGCGGCCCCCAGGCTGTTAAAGGGTATCTGTACAAATTTTCTTTGATGGAGCATCACATTCTCTATGAACTGCTTCCCTACTTTCCACTATTAAGTCAAAGAATCGCCAGTGGACCAAGCAAAAGCTTGACCAGAAGTCAGCATCCAGGATGTTTTTGTTCAGGATCCATTAACCCCGTTCAAAATGCAGTTTTATTCCTGCTGTTTACATGTGTAATAAATGGCATGTGCCACAAAATATGAGTATAGGGTATGCTAAAGTAATGGCTAGTAGATGGCTGTAGGGAGAACATGCTCGGTGGCTCTTACTCATTTTCTGTTTTTAAAACAATTTCAGACAACTGTCAAATAAAAATTAAAAGAAGTCAATGGCAAAATGAGCAGGGTTGTATTGGGGTGGGCTGTCTGTGATCAAGGTGGAGCGAGCCGGACTAGTTCCCTGTTATTCCTTTAAAGGTGACATATCATGAAAATCTGACTTTTTCCATGTTTAAAGGCGCTCTAAGCGAATCTGTGCGATGTCACTTTTTGTTGATGTTTGAACTGTTTTCAAACAAACGGAGCGTAGCTAACTCCTCCCCCTCCCCCTCCCTTCCGTGCTGTCATGAATGCGCCCAACCCCCACCCCAAATCCTTCTTGTCGTTTATTGGCTGGAACACTTTGGGACTGTTTACACTTGGTATTAAGATGTGTTTTCATCGATCGGATCACAAGTGGACGAGAGAGACACATTACGTTTATACCTGGTATTTAAATCCGTCTCTTTTGTCCACTTTCGACCGCTTCTGTGCTGAATACTATGAGGGGGTGTTCTGTTAGACGGTGGGCGAGTCTCTCTGCTGTCATTCAAACCCGAGCGGGAGTAATTATGAGATAATATGGACGCAAACTAATATTATGTCGGAGTGCACTGCTTGTTTAGGAAGTAAACATGCTGCACAGTGTTTTGTACATGAGTATGTAAGAGCTTTCTTTGAATTTTCAGCGCAATTGATGAAATAGGATCGCGCAACTTTCACACACTTTCAAAACGAAACTACAGAGATCAGCCGCTTAGTTTTATCAATGAAAGGCTAAAAATAGCGCTGTTCACCGAATGTTCACGCCAGAAGTCAAAAAAGACATAAAACTTGTGTTTAATACCTCAGATTAGATAAACGGGCGGAGAGAAGGCAGTCGCGTGTGGCTGTTTGAACGCATTCAACCACATGTGCGTTCCGCAACTCCAAAGCGGTCCGATCGAAAGTGGTTTCGACCACATCTGGATGTGATTGAAAGTGATCGAAAGTGGACGAGTTCAAAACGTTTTGAACACCGTTTACACCTGGCATTAACGTCGTCCACCTTTGATCCGATCGACGAAAACACATGTTAATGCCAAGTGTAAACAGCCTCTTTGTTATGTTTCGTGTTGGTTAGGTTTGGCCACTTTGTTTTTATTGCAGTTTGTGGAGCCCAGGTTGTCTACAGAGATTGCATTTTTTACAGTTTGTTCAGCGGACAGGCAGCAAGCAGATAGTGAGGAGATGTTTGCTGTATGTAACAAAAAATGTTTTTTGGTCTAAAACGCGTGAATTCGCTTAGAGCACCTTTAAGTGCTATAATTGGGTCCCCAGGACTTATTTCAACCTAGAAAATGTGAAAAAGATCAACCCAGTAATTTAGTTTTGGTTAACCATTATCTGCAAACATGTGAAAAAATAGGTCATTTAAATTTGTCTCCCCTTGTGATGTCAGAAGGGAATCTTATTTAAATAATACTGCACTATCCAACCACGGCACTGCCCTTTAGTGCAGAGATCAGCTAATTTGCATTTAAAAGGTCACACCCAAAAACGGCACATTTTTGCTCTTTGCTCCCCCTACAGGTTGGAAGCGGAATTGTCCATTACCACTGTCGTAAATAATTTAGCCTACTGCAGCAAAGTTGGCTCTGATTGGATTGTACGTCTGCCGAAAGCAAGTTTTTGTAGTTTTCACTCGAACTACAGGACCGCGACCCGACGGTTGGAAACTTCTTTAATACGGTTTTGGCCGATAGAGGACTGCAAAACGAATGTGAAAGTGTTTCGCGTGGATGAACGACTGAAACTTTTTTTGTAAACGTTATTTTAAGGTAAAAAAAAACTCTTTAGTGTTGCTTTAATATTTAAAGTCTTTATTTAAAAAGTTTTGTGAAATGTCCCTTTTAAGACATTGGCTTTCATTTTAATACAGTTCAAAGAGGCAAAATGAATTAAAAAAGCATTGATGCCCCCAAGAGAGGTCCTACTGCTTTCCAAAGTGTGATATTATAGGAAATTGACATGACTGCTGCTATGAATTACACTGGAAGAGATGACAGTCCAACCAAAAGGCAAACTTTAAGGGTCCTCTGGACTTGATGGATGAGCACGGTTTTCTTCCCTGTGTGTTGTTGTGATGTATTTTAGGCTATAGAAAGTTGACATTCTAAAGGCTCATCCCATTGTTTAAAAAATAGCCAATAG
Organism: Misgurnus anguillicaudatus; assembly: GCF_027580225.2. Lineage (NCBI taxonomy): Eukaryota > Metazoa > Chordata > Actinopteri > Cypriniformes > Cobitidae > Misgurnus > Misgurnus anguillicaudatus. Next base: position 22,736,378 of record NC_073355.2, read on the forward strand.
CTTTTACTTTTCTTATGCATGGACATGAAGATAGTATTGGTGTGAAGGATATTTTCATTGTAGTGACCGTTTGATTGGACAAAATGAGTGAGTGCAGTATGTGTCATCAATTGTTTTATAGTAAGCGATTTCAATTTGAAATGTGTTGCTTAATATGCATGCACTAATTATTTATTTTTCTTTTTTGCATAGAATTATAGTAATGTGGGCGTAAGTTTATTACAAAATATTTTTTTTGTAAATTTGTTTTTCGTCTTGCAGAAACTTTCCGCAATAGCTTAATCGCTGCGCAGCACAAGTAACATGTCAGAGCTCAATTTCACCATATTAGGGACTAAATGCCAAGTAAAACGTATGAGAAGACCATGCAGGGCCATATGCGTATGGAAAATCTATGCAGTGGACATTCAGCGGGACTTTGGGCGTCCATTTGTCTCGAGCATCAGATAAAGCATTTAGACTTTACAGCAAATATATCCGCCCCCCGATTACCCCCCTCCCATACAGATTTCGGCCCCACCACCTCCTGTAATTCGCTTTTACATTGGCCCAGCAGCGACTGAGCAGCGTCCTTGCACTGCCATCGGCTCAACTTCTTCAGCAGCATCATTTCATCTCTCCACTACTGCTGCTGCTACCGCTGCTACCGGAGCGTATAAAGACATTACCGTAACAGTCCACAGTGGATACACGTTTATTTATCGCATTTTCGGCAACTGGATACAGGCGTGTCTGTGATTTTTTTATCATTATTATTAATCACAGGGATAATTCCTAATACAAGAACGGGCTTCGGTATTATACTCAAAGATACATCACCGAGGTAAGCGGCACAAATGGGAATCATATCGATATAATCATTTTAATGCTTGACATGATATGACCGTTGGCATAACTTATACTGTTGTCATGATGTGTCTGTGATGGATATTCGCATAGTCTTAGATCATTTCTTTTACATTATTCATATTATCTCTCCCATCATCACCGCTGTCAATGGCAACGATGTTACATAAAACTTCAATTTAACGCATCCTGCTTACATCGGCCAAGCTGGTGGATAAATTGAGTTGTCTACTAAAAGGTGATTTGAATGTTAACGTTACAAGTATGAAGATCAGACAAGAAATCAGACAATTCCCAATCGGCTTGCAATACCTTAGTTTTACCGTTTTATCAGCCGGTAAGGTTAAACACCTAACCGAGACAGTTACGTAGCCCACAGCAAGTTATGCTAGTTTTTCCCCAGATTAGCCTTCCATACCGTTACTACCTGTATGTCATATCACATATCTAATGTTATATCTCACTCATCTAATATGTAAAGTCATATCTAATGTTATATCTCACATATCTCATATGTAATGTGATGTCATATCTCACTCATATTTCAAATTATATTTAACATTTAATGTCATATCCAATGTACTGTTAAATCTTAATCATATCTCATATTTAATGTGATATCTCGCTTATATCTCATATAAAATATCATCTAACTAAAAGGTCTATATAATTTCTAATGTACAATTCACTCATATCTAATGTCACATCTTACTTTCGTATAGAATTGCATTACAACAGTTCAATTCATTAATTTAGCTCCTTAGTTCTTTCAGCACCCATACAAATCTATTTGGATGTGAACATCTATATACTGTACAATGTAGGCGTAAGCATTACAATAAAAATAGCTACCTCTGTTTTGTCATTGTTACACTTTAAATTCATTTATTATTTAAATAAACCGAGATGTTTTCCTGTGTGGTGTTGACCTACATTATTGAACATCAAAGATATTGGCTTGGGAAGTTGGATGTGGTCCTCAATCTAATACGTACCGTCAAAGTGTAATTATGAGTACATGCAATATTACTACTAACATATAAGTACAATGCAAAAATCTGAATAGTGCTGTACTTTCATTTCATCACAGATGTTTCATGCATTAATAATAGTTGGTTTGAGACTAACGGGGTGAAGGGAAAAGAGGTTTATGCCTTGCGGCAAACGGCTGCATATTTTTGGACTCTATTGATTTAAAGAACTGTATTTGTTTTGGGCCTCAGTGATGCACTGCTGAAATCCCTCTGGCCACAACTGATTTCTGCTTCTGTTAGATTTGGATGAATGCAACAGTGGCACATAAATACATTATTTCCTGAATGACTTCACATAAATTATGATTGAAGCATAACATGTGTACACTAATTTAAAACGATTTAATTGATATTCCTCAATGTCCCTTTTTTTCTAAACATGTTTTTATTTGGAAATCGGCAGAGTTTCTTTGCTCTGAGTGTGTTTAGTGTCAGATAGTGAAATCAGAGCTTTTAGAGTAAGAGCCTCCAGCATCTGGCTGCTGTTGCTCGGAAGCGCTTAAAAGCCATTATGGGATGGACGCAGTCGGGCAGCAGAACACCTGCATGCTGAACTGTATCTAACTGTATCTGCTGTCTGACTCACACATGCACTAATGCTGGTCTCTTAACACTAAACCTCTCAAGACACAAACCCAGATTCCTCTCCAACCTCTGCAGAGAGTGGAGGAAGCATCTCATAACCATTACGATAACACACAACATGTTTTTTATTATTATTAGATACAATCTGTTCATTTTGGCTGCCTGTTAGTTGTAAAATCTACATCAAACATCATCTTTTAAAGTAGCCTACATTTCAAACTATTAAGGAATCAGTAAGATATAAACAATACATAAAACCTTGAGAAGATTTTTAGCCAGTTTTGTTGCTTTTGGTCGCATTGGAGGAGTTCAGATGCAAAACCCTCTAAGTACGTCTGAGATTTTCTCTTGTAAATAAGCATTTTTTTTTATTAGGCTCTTATGTTTAGTTTCAGTAATTTCACTTTAATTCCTATAAAAATGTTATTAGTAAGTGTAACTTAAATGCCTTATTTTCACAAATGTCACTTTAGTCATTTCATTGGTATTTAACAAATTTAACTGTGTTTCACTGCAAAACCCTGTAACAGTACATTCACATGGGGCGAAAGCGTTAAAGGGACAGTAAGTAGTATTTTCCCCCATCTAGTGATGAAACTGTATTTTGTATTCAAACGAATAGTGCTCTCTAGCACCTCGCTTTTCCAAATGCGTGTGGCAACTACGGTACACTAAAAAAAAATGATCCATTGAATTTACTCAATTGTTTTAAGGTAAGTGGTTGTAATAAATTTATTTAAGCTACATTTTAACAAAAAAAAATGTAAAAAATAAAATAAAAAAACTTTTGTTTTAGCTGAAATAAATTGATTGCAACCACTTGCCTTAAAGAATTGAGTGGGCTGAATGAATCGTTTTTTTTAAATGTAGCAGTTATGTAATCAGTTATCTTCTTGACCGTTTCAGCTGGTTTAGCAGTTTTTATTTTTGACCTCAAAAAATACTTAAAAACTACACATTGTTCCTTTAACGCATCTCATTAACTTTTAATGGGTGACGTCATGCGTTGTCGAACTGAATTGTGGATCCGTCAACGTCACGCCACTGCTCGCGGCAGAAGTTGGACATTTCTCAACTTTTCAAGCGCCAAAGCATGCGTCAGCCAATCAGCTCGCTTTATGCAAATAACCTAGTGAGAGCCAGCCAATTACGTTTACGCAAGACTGGATCATGTGTTGCTGCTGTTGGCCACGCTTCAGACAAGCCTTTCGTCAAGCATTAATGCTTTTGCACTTTAAGTGTATTGAAAAACCTCTACTCTAAAAAAATCCCCTTTATTGGACAAGACATATTAAACAGTTATAAAATCACTAAACAGGCAACTGCTGCAAATAAAAAATGTAAAAATGAAGAAACTGAACCACACATATGAGGCGCTTTGATCAATGTCACTGCCACATATGGGTTGTATTCAGGCCCAAGTACTCATAAGGGACCCAAGTTTAAATGTGCTCCACGGTCATTTTGCGTGCCGTTGTTTATTTGATTCATCTTCCGTGCACTTATAGGACTTTGCTAAAATCTATGTGGTGTTTAGCGGATTCTGCCAATGAAGCAGTAATCCTGATTGGCCTGAGGCCAGAGTAACTGGATTTGAAGCAAAGGTATTGTAATGAACATATAATACATGCCAACAGCATTCGGTCAATATCATTATCTCATGTGGCGTTTATATGAGCTCCTCATGTTAATGTGGTGCACAATAAGACCAAAATTAAAATATACACTTAACTTAAATTATAATTTATTATAAAATTATAATGTCATATATTATAATGGTATAATGTCAATTATAGTAGTCCAGCAAGATTTATTTTAACATCAACACATAGTCAGTCAAAGAGACTATTTTGGGGCAGAACATTACATCTTTATCATGTTTCAATTCTTGTTTATGTTTAGTTTGATTGCTTATACATAAAGCCACAGTCATGGATGAGATGGACTTGCCTCAGATGCAGAAGGAGGTAGAAAGTCTAAAGTATCAGCTGGCCTTCAAAAGAGAGAAGTCCTCAAAGACAGTCACAGAGTGAGTATGATCTTTTCTGGACTTTATGTTGTCTTAGTCTCTGTTCCAACCATTGCCACATATAGAAAGAAATCTTATAATGAACTCAGTTTTTCTATTTTTGTTGCTTTACATCACATTAAAAACAACACTATATTGCTATATATTTATTCTATATATTTCATGTCTTTTGAGCCACTTCATGGTCTTTTTCCATACCAATGCGAGTTGGAATAGCTCATTGGTCAGTATTGCAAAATAAACTACCACGATGAATTTCAACAACTGACTACATTATTCCAAACGCATCTCCTCACCAAATTATTCTCATTTATTTATTTCAATTACACTTAATTACTATTAATTCTTCTGTTGGATAACCCTCACGCTTCTTTCTGAAGGCTAACTTCATGTCATAAATGAGGTTTCCCAAAGGCCAGGTCCTCCTGTTCTGATTGTTAAGGGCAAATGCTCTCATATCTCTGGTGCTTTACTTTTTAATTGGAGAACAAGTGTGGCCTGTTACTCACAGTACCTCTGTCACATTACAGTGACATCTCATTTCCCTCTGTCACAGAGCTCTCTTCCTGAAATATTCACCATGGTAATTTCGCGGTGATAAATTACATTTTACCAAGCACTAATAATAGCTTATGCCTATGTATGTTTCCCAACTATTGTGCAGTTAAGCTAAATCAGGAATTTTGAAAAAGTTATGATGTTTAATCATAATTACTATGGCAATGTTGCTAAAAAGTGTCTTTGTTACATGTATATGTACATACGCATAATTACGTATTTACAAAATGTATAGTATTGATTAATTTTATTCAAGTCATTATAAGTCATTACAAATGTTTCATGAATATTCAGTAAAAGGCCCAGTCCTCATAATGACAACAGATTCTATTTTGTGTTATGGTGGGTTTGGATGGGGTCCAGTTTCACTTCTTTCACCAAAATCTAATAATATCACCCTTGTCTCAGGGACAGCAATACTATTAATCGGCTTAGATGGATGGCAAATTAGCAAAGAGTGATTAACACCCTTATTTCAAATTTGTTGCACATGGGTGGTGTGATCTTCCCCCATCTCTCTGTTTCCTTAAATCACTTAAGATTTATGTGCAGACACGGACACGCATATGTATTTTCTCCTAATTTGCTAATATTTTGTTTTCTTTGTAACAAAATTCATACACGTGTAAATCAGCTATAGTCTCAGAAGAAGGTACAAAAGTTTTGTGGTACTCTTTTAGAAAGTACACATTTGTACATAAAGAATTAGTATTAGGAGCTGTATCTATACATATTAGGACCTTTTTAAAGTCTACCGCCCCAGTGACAGCTTTTGTACAATTTTTTCTGAGAGTGTTGGATGTCATACATGTCCATATACAATCATTGTTTGCAAATATATTTAAAATGCCTAAAGTATATTTACCAGTGGAGGCTCGTGACTGCTCATCCAAGGGGCGCAAATTCAAAATAAGTGTTCGGAGTGTCGTGTGTTACTCGTGTTTTCAAAATATGTGTTTGTTGCGTCATGTGAACCATGTGCATCATGTGTTTTGTCAAAATAAGTGCCTGCTGCACACGCGTTAAAACAGTTTTATGATAAAAGAGACGCTCACGTTCACAAAATACACGCAAGACACTCCCTTAACAGTAAACTCTACGCATGAGATTATGCGAGTATCTGGCAAACGTGAGCGTCTCTTTTATCCAGCCCAGTCTCACGAAATATTGTTATATAGTCACGTAATTTTTTGATTCTTTTTCGTGATATTATAATGAATTTCCGCGTTTTTTCGTGATCGTGTAACGGATTACCTATTGGTTTTCTCAACTGTTTTGTCCTATTTTCTTACCATTGTCACTTCGGTTTAGGGTTAGATTTACATAAAATGACATCCCTACTCAAACCCAACACTAACCCTAACACCAGGGGACAAATAAAAAAATAAAAATAGTATAAACCAATATATAAAGTGACATTCTAATGCAAGCACCAAATCTAACCCTAAAGCGAAGCGACAATGGTTTAAAAATAGGAAAAAGCAGTTGAGTAACCAATATGTGATAATCACATGAAAACAGGAATTCGTTATACGATCATGAAAAAACGCGGAAATCCGTGATAATATCACGAAAAAAGAATAAAAAAATTACGTGACTATATCATGAAATCTCATGAGACTGGGTAGCTTTTATCGTTACCCCTTTAGACACGTTTGCATCAGGCACTTATTTTGACAAGACACGTGATGCACATAGGTTCACTCGACGCACAGAACACATATTTTGAAATTACGAACCACACACATGATGGGCTACATACATCGCATCGTGCGCCCTTGAAAAATAAGTCATCGGCCGCCATTGATATTTACTGTGATGTTTTACTCATGCTACTTCGTGCAATATTCTTAGCTTATCCTAGGGTTCAGACTAAGGGCACGTTGACCAAATACTACAGTAAACTTGGCCTCATGTGAAAACTGTATCTGACATGAATGATTATTGTCCTGAGAATACTGATTTGCATTTCAAAGTCTCCCGAAATGCTGAGGAAACTTTTTCTTCCCCTTTAGTCTGGTGAAGTGGGTCGAGGAATGTGTACCCGAGGATCCATTCCTGAACCCTGAACTGATGAAGAACAATCCGTGGGTGGAGAAGGGAAAGTGTGTGCTTCTATAAAAGAGTAGCATCAGCAGCAATCGGCCAAGCCCCCGTCTGAACCTTCACCAGCCTGACTGGATCACATGGCGCTTGCTCTCTCTCCGTTTCAATCCCTCACCATGAATGTACAGCAAAAACCACACACACACATACATACATACATCACGGGCTCTATATAGTCACTTGCAAGGTCTGACACTTTGCCATGCATTACTATTCGAATTGTACCATACATATATCTTTATAAGCAGTTAATGGAATTTTCTCTTGCCTGTTCGACTTCAATGCTGTCTTGCCGCTTGCATCTTCAGTTCAAGCATATGTTGTCGACATCAAAATGCCAGAAAAGGCCTGTTAGATGACAGACTGCATGACAGGAGAGAAAAGAACACAGCATGCACCAAAAAAAGCCTCTACAGCTGATGGTTTGTGGAGCCGGGAATGGCAGCAAATTCGTTAGTTTTCCTCTGTTATGCAGCCAGTTCATTTGTCTTGCAGGCCTTGCACTATTTATACCACATTCAAAACTATTTTTAACATGTACATTTCTTTTTAATTTATTTACTTATTTATAATCATTAATTTATTGATTTATAGTTTGATTTACTATTGGAGCTGTCGGTGCTACACTCTAAAAAATGCTGGGGTGTTTCAACCCAGCGCTGGGTCAAAAATGCTCGAGCACAGTCGTCAGGTTAAATTAACCTATACAATGTTTATATTTGACCCAACAATGGGTTAAAAAAGCCCAGCATTTTGAATTAAAACAACCCAGCGTATATGGTTCAATTAAAACCCAACGGACTGGGCTCGTCCCTTTTTGACCCAACGCTGGGTTGAGAAAATAACCCAGCATTTTAAGAGTGTACTATAAACCTGCTGTTGTTAACTACACCATTTCTTGAAACCAAGCAGAAAAAATGAATTTCGCCAGTTCATCATTGAATACTGCCTTGTAGACAATTTCCTTAAAAAAGAATGTATGTGTTGTGAGGGATTTGTAAACCATCAGCACCCTTAACCATTGAATGGATATGCAAACTGAGAGATTGTGCACTGGCCAAGGCTTTTGTTTCTTAGATTAATAGCTAATATTCTGCACTTATGTGGAAAGGCAAGGATGCGGGGTTAATTTATGACTTTTGATTTGCTCAAGTTTTTATATATATATATAAATATATATTCAAACGATAGAAATCTGTCTAAATATCTATTACATGATGTGTATGCTTTGAGAAAATATGCATAAGATCAACTACTAGTTTAATAACAAAGCAATAAGTGATTACATTTTTTATTGAATGTTTTACAAAAACATCCTATCGAATAAAGTAGAGGATTTTTAGACAGCTTTAATGTCATTTGTGTGTTTTATTTGGTTGTGTGGCATGAAGTAGTAGTCTGACTTCTCTGTCTGAGAGAGACAAGCAGCCCTTTATTTAACAGATATGTAACCCATCATTTCCATCATGTAAATTAAAACAAAAAAGTGGTAAACTATTTTTGGTACAATACAAACCACTGTTGTTTTTTTATCCACATTCTCGAATCAGATTACAGAGTAACTCTGCTAAAAAAAAAAAGAAACACATGGGAATCAATTATTTCCAACTAAGAAAAACCAAGCATTCCTTCCCACCAAGGCAAAGAATGCAGCTCTGCTTTTTTAACAGACACATGATTCATTTTGTTCAGACACATCTGTGCATTGCATGAGATTAAATTATCTTACACATTACCAGTGTTGGCGGTAACGCATTACACGTAACGTGCATTATGTAATAATATTACTTTTCTGAAGTAACGAGTAAAGTAACGCATTACTTTCTAAATGTACACATTAATAATCGAGTTACTTTTTAATAAAAGTAATACAAGTTACTTTTTAGTTTAATTAATTCGATTTAAAAAAATTATGTACTATATTGAACTAAACGTAGTCACATTATTTACTCTATGCGTACACATCTGTGTGGTAACAGTTTGAGTCAGAAACTGAAATGTCACGCCAGAGTTTGAGATTTTTGTGATGAAATATGCAATTTCTGAATGCAGAAAAACAACTTCAAGGCCTGAAAGAGATTAAGCTTCAGCCAAGAAAAAGTAATGCAAACGTAACTAAAAAGTAACGTAAGCATTACTTTCCATGAAAAGTAACTAAGTAACGCAATTAGTTACTTTTTTTGGGAGTAACTTAGTATTGTAATGCATTACTTTAAAAAGTAACTTTCCCAACATTGCACATTACTGCTATAGCCATATCTTAGCATGCGCTTAAGGGAATAGTTCACCCAAAGATGGAAATTCTGTCGTCATTTACTCACCTGGAAGTTGTTACAAACACAAAGGAAGATATTTGTAATCAAGCAGGAAACAGAAGCACCATTGACTTCCATAGTAGGAAAGAAAAAAAACTAAGTCAATGGTGCTCCAAAACTATATTCTTTTGTGCTCAGCAAATGTAACAACCTGAGGGTGAATAAATGATGACATGAGTGTTAATTTTTGGGTGAACTATCCCCTTAATGGATCTATGTGTGTTAGATCATAGCCATTACGTGTCTACCAAATAAAAATGCCATGAGTGGGCAATGAGACTAATGCAGTGGTTAATGGATCACACTCTAAGTTTAGGATTGGTAATCCCTGTGCTCATTGCCATAGCCACGCTTAGCCACACATTCAGATGATTGCTCTCAACGCTGGTTGAACCAACAGCTCATGACGCCCTAATCTGCCCAAAATAATCCACTCACTCAGCCTCCATCACAAATCTTTCTGAATATATATGGGATTGAACCTGTTTAAATGTCTCTTCAAATGTAGACATATGGGGTAAAAGCAATAATCTGATAAGCCTGCATATATGGCAAAGTGCAATGTCTCTTTAAATACGGCTTTTGATATCTGGGTCTGAGATTTATGCACAGAAGGGTTTATGGGTGTAAATGGATGTAGTACAAGAGTGAATAAATGATAGGTTCTGACTTGTAAAAACACTTGGTGTTCTAAACACAATCGCTGTTCTCCTTTGAGAATGCTAAAAATGACGTGTTGTGTAAAGGGAATATCTTGCAAATATATTTATGTGAGTGTGAATGCTGCTTTAGACCCAACACAAACAACTGAGATTGTACTTTCAAGGTTGCACAGCATATAATTACTTTAAGCTTATTATTTTTGTCTTGTTTTCAATAAAAGTTGATACAAATTAACAATAGGCAAGAATAATAATGCTTGCATAGAAGTATGCATGTATTTGCTTAAAAAAATTCGTATTGCATTGTCAAATATAATTAAATTAATTCTTATTTTAAAAGCAGGTGCATGATTTAAAAAAAAACTTTGGAAAAGGGAGTCAGGCCGAGTACCAAAACACCCGTGTACACGCTTAAGCCAGATACTGTCTTTACTTAAACAATGAAGTAAATTTAATATTTTGAGTTTTGGACCAAATACTTAAAAAGTATAGTTAATTTAACTTTTAAGCATACAAAATCCATTAAACTAAAACATTTAAGTACACTGAACTTAAAATTATTAGTTCATGTTGTGAGGAATACCCATAATCCTTTGCGCCCGAATATTTTGATTATTTTCAGCTTTTTCACAAAATAAAAACTGATAAAAACTTTCAATATCCTACTTAAATATTTGTTAATAAAATGTCTTATAGGTTTAAGCTTTTATATTATTGATGTTGTTTTGTTGTAAATTATATATTTGTGAAGTCACCGTTCAGGTGATCAGTGTTTCCGTACATTTTATTGTATTTCTCTCCACAGTATTGACAATGCATGTCAAACACACAGTTTTGTGTGTGTTTCTGTGGAGAATTACATATATTCAATGATTGACTTAAAGTCAGTCATGAATTAAGTGTTTTAATACCATTTATAACACCAAAAGTAATATAAAGGATTAAACAAATGTCAACTTGATTTGTCTGCTACACCAACAATTTTATTTATGTTAATATAAATTAACCTGTTTAGTTTTACCCTGTGTGAAAACTAATGTTATTTAATGCAACAGGTTTTCTCGCAAATTTCTAGTAATGTCAACTAATCCAGGTTAAGAGTTTTAAGTCTATTCAACTTTAAATTGTTGTTAGAACAGATTATTTGTTTAAGTAATCATTACTTAAAAATTTTTAGGGCAACAAGTTTGCTTCATTTTTTTAAGTAAACTCAACTTATCCGGGCTTACAGTGTAGCCAATCAGCAGTAAGGGGCGTGTCTACTAACCGACATCGTTGCCTGGGTTGTGTATGTGTGGGGCGGGTCTATCAAAAGAAGGTCCAGATTTTATTGGAATAGGGGCATGTTTGTTTAGGTGATTTCAAATGTCATTTGCTTTCATTGGCTTTCAGAGATCATGCACCCCGCCTTTAAGCATAGACCTCACAAAATAAAAATTCTATAAAAAACAAGATAATATCATTGATTTTGGTAACTCTTTACAATAAAGTGTAAAATGAATTAATGCATAAGCCAACATGAACTTACAATGAATAATATACTTAAAAACCATTTCTTAGTGTAATTAGTTAATGCATAATGACATAACATGAACAATTGTATTTGCATTACTGTAAAAAAACTGTAGAAGATAAAGACTGAAAATGTTTTGTGTTCATTTAACTTTAAACAAACTGTTGCCAGTAAATAACAAATGTAAAATCTATGTTAAGTTACTGGCAGCTAGTTGCCAGTAATACTGTAATTTCTACAGAAATTCTTTACAGTGTAACATTACCAAAGATTAATAAATGCTGAAAAACTATATTGCTCATTGTTAGTTTATGTTAGATAATGCTAACAAATACAACCTTATAGCAAAGCATTACTATTATTATTATTACAGAGACACAAGTTAGAATTGTGGTCATTTAAATATAACTATGGGTCAATCTTAGTACTCTTACTTTTTAAACTACATGGCCGTGTTAATCCAACCTTTTTAACCTTGTTCATGCAAGACCATCTCAAGAATATGATGAACGGAATGCAACCTAATAAGACAAAACATGTCACATACAGTCCATCATATAGTCAAAAGATCCCATATTATTAAAACAACTCAACTAGTACAAACATCAGATTTGCTTTGAAGTCATTAGATGTTATCAAACTCATAACTCTATAACAGACAATGCAAGCAAATTGTCCTTATTCTGATGTGTGTGCGAACAAAAGACAGGTACGGTGTTGCATGTATGCAGCATGTGGCCATTTATGAGCCATTTCTGTCTCTGCAGCGTGACTTTTTGTCCCCTGACAAAGGCGACTGATCCAGTTCTGTCAGTGGGCTGTTATATAGTCAACCTACACATGTATTCTCGTACAGTCGTGCACCTGCACGCTTCATTCCATTTGCCTGTGTGCCAGGGGATACGGGTCAAGTGAAGGCCATGCTTCATTTCCTCAAATGAGGACAGTGCAAAGATTCTGGAGACACTGATTTTTCCTTCTCCCCTACAAACGCCTTTCCTCAGTGCCACGGGCTAATTGGAATTGGCTAAGTGTAAATTGAATGAGGGGAGACGTGGGTTGGGATTGTGATCTTTGGCCCACTTTTGGCTCATCTGCAAATTGTGGGTGCTACATATGGCTCCTTAGGTTAATTTTAACCCAGCGTTTAGGTTCGTGAAACAACCCAGCATTTCGTACAATGCGGGTAAATGTCCTCACAATTAAGAAACCGCCATTGTACAAGACAAACAAAAACAAGCTGGGTATTATTCCGCTGTGGTGTCATTACATGGCTGAGTTAACCCCAGTGGGCCTGCTGTGTTTGCACAACGATCTGCATGAACAACCCAACAGGGATCGTATGCCTCTCTTTCACTCTCGGTGTAACATAGCCACCAGATACATATCTCTCAGGCAACCAAATCAAACCCACACCTCACCTGGCAAAGTCTAAGAACATCTTAAACGTGCCGTAACAAGCAAACAAGCATCATCTCAATTTTGCCTCTGAGAGATAATGTTGTGAATACAAGCTGTCACTACCATTCCTCCTTCACACAACAGGCTATGACAGGAAGTATGTGCTGTGATGTGCCTTTGTGCCCCAGTGGTCCCTTTTTAGGAGATTAAAGCCCCGAGCTGACAGCTCTTTAATCTCTGGTGCTTTGTTAGCAGAGCATGTGGTGTGGAAGCAGCGGTGTCTTGTGGGGAATTGGGCAGGGATGAACGCATCCACAATATTTTACATCATCAGCAGATGAAACAGGAGTAAATAACAATAATAATAGCTGAAGTCACTGATTTGGAAATAATGCATTTTCAGGGACCTAAAATGTGCATTACATAATACATTTTAAAAGAAATCTTTTTGCCAAAGTCAACATTTTAAACAAGTTGCAAAGTCCACAAAAAATTAAGTTGTCTAAACCTTTTTTTGGAATCTTGTTGTAACGGTGTATAATCCAAAGAAGCACAAACAAGTATCCGTGGTGTGGCAAGGCAAGGCAAATACACTTTACATTAACAATAAGCGCCAAGGAACAATGGTAACAAGAGGGCTTATATATAGACAGGGAACCAATCAAAACATCAGGGAATAGGGAAACTAGAGACAACATGACAAGACATGAATATCAAAATTAAAGACCTGAACATGAAACAAGATCATCAAAATAGCCTAATAGACATTAACAAGACAAAACCCTAGGCCTTGTTCACAGTGTGAACGCACAGACAATATCACGTACATGGTTATTTTGAAAAAAACTGAGACATTTCCCTTCATTTGCGCCCTTCGTTTACATGCAAACAGAGAACTTGCCCCTGAAACCGATTCTTTCTAAAAACTCGCCCAGAGTGGAGATTTTGAAAATCTTTGGTTGCACGGTTGCATGTAAACTGAGACAAACGGTTGTTTAGGTAGCCAACGTCACAGTATGCACCAAAGCTCGCATCTATGCCAAAAGTGCGACCTTGTTGAAAAAAGAGGAACAAGAAGTGATTCGTTGCTCTTTTTTGGGATTCTGATTGGCTTACGTGGGCTTGAGCTTTTCGTTACACCGCCAGCTAGAGGTTTGGCATGCTCTTGACGGCATATATACACAGGTACATATCAATGAACACTTTTCTGAAAACTGACACGTGTGCACAAAGTTATTTGTGAAACCGGAGAGGTTGAAATGTCTGTTTATGAAAATAGCTGCTCACGTGTAAACGTAGTCTTACACTTGTTAAGATTAATACAGTATATGCATTTGTCTTAGTTTAAGATTATCGCAGACATTAAAAGGGTACACTGTCTGAAAAATGGTCAAAAAATGGTCCCTAGCTATTACTGGGGCACCTTTAAAAAAGTACACATTTGTACCTAAAGAGGTCATAGTCGCACCTCAGAGGTACATATTGTACCAAATGCATATATGTATTTATATATGTATCTATATTAGGATCTTTTTAAAGGGTACTGCCCCAGTGACAGCTTGGGACCAATTTTGGACATTTTTTTCTGACAGTTTATGTGCCAAACATTCTTGATACTGAACATTTAACGTTACTCCCCCGGGCTTAAATATTTGGTAAAATCCTTGGTCTTAGCTTACTACACTGCAAATAAATAAATAAATCAATAAAAACAAAATGCATAATCTAATTCAAAAGGAAAAACAAGACTTACTCCACAGGCAAACCACTTTTTCTTGTTTTAAGCAAAAACTTTACAAAATGCTTTAGAACTTTAAAATCTTGTATCATTTTGATTTTAAAGAAAAATATATATCTTGATTTAAAGATGTTTAGATAATTATGCTTGAAAACAAAACAAAAGGCTGAGTAAGATGATACTGAGGAAAACTACTGACTCACTCATACTGCTTCTGTGTGAGATAAGGAGAAGTGACACTCAGGACTGAGATGAGGTAAGACTTTAGATACAAGCAAAAGATACAAGTTGCTTAAAGGTCACGTTCTTCCTGATCCCATTTTTTAATCCTAGTTAATGTGTAATGTTGCTATAATAGCATAAATAATACCTGTAAAATGATAAAGCTCAAAGTTCACAGCCAGGTGATATATTTTCTTTAACAGAATTCGCCTTTCAAAGCCTACAGCGAACGGCCGGTTTGGACTACAGTCCTCTACTTCCTGCTTTAATGACGTCACTAGAACAGTTTTTGACTAAACTCCGCCCACAGGAATACGGCAAGCTAAGCTGCTATCAAATCACAACAGACTAAACAGGCTACACATTCAGAACTCGATACGTATTTCTGAAGGAGGGACTTCATAGAACAAGGAAGAATTAAAAAAAAATTCTTTAAAATGATCAAAATTCATTTTAGTTGTGTTAGAAATAAAGTGTAAGTACAGTTATGGATTATTAATCACACCAAATACCGTGCACACAGTGCATGCGCTTGCAATGATGTTTGAAATAAAATATTTAGTGCTAGAGGCCTTTTTGACGATACCAAAAACCCCTAAAAACACCTCTTCCAATGAAAGAGATCACGTTCTCCATCCAACCTGGTGACATCTTCATTCACTGTGAATTCAGTCCACATCGATGATATCACTGTTGTCTCTTTCTCAGTATTTTTCTCTCTTGCTTCGCCCCTTAGGCCTAATTAACCAGCTCAGGCTCAGAAAAGCCCAGTCAGCCAATTCAAAGCCATTAACAATTCATGGATAGATGTCACAAAAATAGCCAGACCTTCTCTTTCCATCTTGGCTCTTGGGGGGGTAAGGAGGGGTCAGTCAGGTCCCTGGTAGAGCTGGGTACTCCCATCATATAATCCGTTCTCTCCTGCAGTTCAACATCTGCTCCGATCACTCTTTCGCTCCATCCTGTGATGTAGCTCAAGCTGTAAGGATCTTGTGAAACTGGAACACTGAGTAACTGAGAATAAATGATGTTCAAGATACAGCATACCCATCAACAGAGACCTTTCTAATGTTATAATACACTCTTATTCTAAAAAATTTAACTTGCTCACCTTCATGTTCAAAACCTTTATGTTCCTGTGAAGAAGATCAAAGGGTGAAGATTAAACCTTAAAAAGTCCATGCAACAACGACAGACCTCCAGACTTCCAGAGGCTTAGTGATGACAGAAATAAATTTTTGCAGAATTGTATAATCCTGGTTAATTGTATAACACAAATCACATCCTGCTGCCATGGTTCTGATGGGAAAAACAGGATGTCATACAAACGGTCAAACTAATTATGTTCTGTTTTGCCCCCAAGTTGATTTTTCATGCAAACTATATAATGTCGGCATTTGCGGCAAAATCTATCGCTCGGCTTTTGGCATCACCCAGTCCACAGAAAGCTGCTCAATAAAACATTGCTGTCATAGTAAAACATTAATGGCTCTGTCTTCAAGCATTAGCCCACATGAACACACATTTAGGGCATCTTTTCAGCAAAAGCCTTATCCAGAAAAGCCATCCCTCCTTAACGCATAAAATCATCAGAGAAGATTTAATAGTCATTTAGTAAATCGAACTTCACCCCAGATCAAAAAGCATTATTTCTGTTTAAGTGGTATCATAAATTATTGTATTAATCATTGTGTGTGCATTCAGGCGAATACAATGCCCTATTTATGACCACGATAGTGGGCAAATATATTTAATAGGATTGCTGCACTTAAAGCTGGAGGCAACAGTTTTTGTTGCTGTCTGGTTTACACATTTGAAATGTTTGAATGTTTTGTATTAAATGGCTAACAATATAATTCAGTGATCATTTATGCAAGAAATTGTCAAACAATTTTCTTTATTTTGTTCGACACAATGACTTTAGAGCACTTAGAGCTATCGTGTAAAAAAGCTACACTATAATGGACACATCCAAAAATACATAATACTTATGCACTTATAGATTACCCTCTTTCAATGTCAGTCAAACACAGTGAGCGGGATTAAATGCTAATCTAATGAGATGTGGATCTCTTGTCAAATACAACAAAACAAAATAGATCTCCTTTTATTGAAGGCCGTTGATGAAATCAGCTTACCTCACCATACAAAAGCACTATGATCACAGAAATCCACTGAATACTTTCTCTTATAATGTCTTAAGCACTTCAGATGATCAGAAAATATTGCCATTTACTAAGAGGATTAAGTTCATTTCAAATTAATTTACATAATTGCATCTGTGTCTGTTGTTTTTAATAATGTGTTACTATTTTAAACAAAAAAAGGTCCATTGTTTTAAATTTTATATATCTATTTCACAACTCATTTGTGCTGTGAATTGGTTGGATAGTGCAGATTAAGGGGTGGTATTATTATAATAAGAGCTCCTTATGACATTATAAGGAGAGCCCAATTTTAACGACCTATTTTTTCATGTGCTGGCAGAGAATGGGTTTACGAAAACTAAGGTACTGGATTGGTCTTTTTCAGATTTTCTAGGTTGATAGAAGCACTGGGAACCCAATCATAGCACTTAAACATGGAAAAAGTCTGATTTTCATGCCATGACCCCTTTAAAGTGAATGTGGAGGTTGAATGATGTGATTGGTGTTTAATAAACACTGTTTGTGTTAAAGGACGATGGAGGGCAGACTTTACTTAAATCCTACAGTGTTGTAACTGTGTGTGTGTGTGCTTACAAGGTTATTCTACAAATTCACTGTTTGAAGCATGATCTCTTCCTCCCTCTCTCTCTCTCTCTCTCTATTATGATGTCATAAGGAGCTCTTATTATAATAATATCACCCCTTAATCTGCACTATCCAACCACAGCCCTGCCATTTATTGCAGAGAAAAAGAGATCATTGTGATCTGTGTTTCATCAGCTCATTTGCATATTAAAGCGACACCATGTAATTTTTCAACCTTCATAATAAATTTTCAAGACCCTTGTGATAGTACATTGACTTTAAATAGGTTGAATGACATGTCTACCATAGCCTGACGGGGTCTGTATCGCTTTTACTCGTACTTTAAAACTTAGGGTTTCTGGTAGTAACCAGAGCACACAAAAAAACTACAAAATTCGACTGCTTTACGGCAAACATCACTTCCTCCACACAATTTTTTTTAACGTGAATTTTGCTGGAGTGTAGAGAGCAACTTATATTATGTGACTCTGTGGCACTGTGTTAGTGTGATGGACCTATGACATGGGTGACCTGGGTTCAATTCCCCTTTAAGGCAATTTTTTATATAAACTCACAATCTTTATTCATACATAAATGCGATCTTCTTTATAAATGACGGCGATTATCTTGCATATAGTTCCCTGTATTCAGATGCTGTGTTCACGTGTTCACATATTTACCTTTCTTTTACTGTCTATGGTATTTACATTACAGTCCAGGATGCTATAGCAGTCAAACTTGCTCAAACTCACACAGTGTAAAACCAAACCCTATTCATTCACCAATCCCTATTCATTCACCAATCCCTATTCATTCACCAATCAGATCCGAGCATTTCTCTCTTCTCTCTTCCTCATTTGCTGCGTTCCGCTGTCACTCACGTGACGTATTACAAAGCTGCAGACCTAAACACGTCGGTTTACTTGGATTTGGAGCGACAATTTTCACATAAAAGAGAGGAAATACAAGCGCCATTGCGGAAAATTGTGGTGGTGAGGGAGAAAGAGACGATGCAACAATATTTGTTTGGAAAAAGTCAAGGAAATACTTCTGGTCGTTTCTCAATTGGAAGGCTGCAGCCTCCAGAGGTCAAATATGCAGGCTGCATACGTTATCAAGCCTGGGTTATTAAGGTAAACTGAGCATTACATAAGCAAGTCATAAGCATACTGCAACAATTTATGATTAACTAAGTATAATAGTCAACTTTATAATTGTTAATATTGTGAAATAAGACAGTCTTGATGACGTATGCAGCTTAAAAATACGACATCCGGAGGCTGCAACCTTCAGATTGAGAAATGGCTTCTGCCACGAGTTCCTCATCAGAAAGTTGTAACATGACTGCGTTTCTTCCTGATGCCTCAAAATGTTGATCGTTTAGCGTTTTAAAGGTGCAGTGTGTAAATTTTAACGGCATCTAAAACCAACAGCTCAGTTCACAGCTCACCCCTCGCTTTTGAAATGCATAGAGAAGCTACGGTAGCCACCACAGGACAAACATGTCATGATTGGAGACAACGTAATAAAAAAGTTTGTCCATTAAGAGATTCTGTAGAAACATGGTGGCACAAAATGGCGACTTCCATGTAAGGGGACCCTCGTTGTATGTAGATAAAAACGTCTCATTCTAAAGTAATAAAAACATAACGGTTCATTGTGAAAGGTCTTTATACACCCCTGATAATATAGTTTTGTATATTATTTTGCATTTCTATCAAGAGATCCTTCTAAAAAATACACACTGCACCCTTAAAGGTTTAGTTTTTAGTTTAGTTTTAAGGTTGGCCAGTTCTTTTCCTTTGCAACAGTGCTGCGGCGCTTGTGGTCTCTAGGGGCGCTAGGCGTGAAAAATACATGTCTAGCGCCCCCTAGTGGCTAAAAAGTTCTGCGGTGTGCCTTTACAGGACACACCCAAAACCCCACATTTTTGCACACAACTACAAAGTGGCAATTTTAACATGCTATAATAAATTATTTATATGGTATTTTGAGCTAAAACTTCACATATGTGCCTTGTGGACACCAAATATTTATTTGACCTCTTAAAAAAGTCTCGTGCCATGGCCCCTTTAATGACAAAAGATGAAGAACAAGCTCATATTACTGATAATACAGACATATCAGACCATTAAAGAGCCACACAGATCCAAATTCGAAACTAACCTTTATTGTTTGTCATGTAGCTGTCCATCAATGTAAACAACGTGTAAAGTAGTTGAACCAAAAAGTGCACGATTAATAAAGTTATTGGCTTCTAAAGTAGGGAGTCGACTGTGAATCGCTGAAACGAGTCGTTATAGGGAGTGAGTCTTCTTCCTGATATTTGCCACGTCACACGAACGCATCCACGTCACATGAGATACTAATCTCCCCCTACAGCCTTGCCCGCGGGAGAAACGAAAACTATGACCCGCCCACAGCTAGTTAGTGTGTGTAAACATCAGCTCCCACTTTGTTTTCAGTTTGTGTTGTTTTCACTACCAAATGAGACTTTTTCAAGGAGGGATATACTAAACGTGTCTGGCTGTGAAGAATCAGTGGTTAAAATAAATTTTTAACGGAGGGCTTTAGACGTTTGGCAATGAAAGATGGTTCAGTACCCACTTTATTTGGAACAACATGCGTCTCCTAACCACAACCTGTAAGTATGATTATAGCTTCATACTTGCTTAAATGAGTGTAAAATGTGTTTTTATTGCTTGGATTAATAATGAATGATATCGTTGTTTAAACTCCATATACTGTCAGAGTCACGATAAGCCGTTAACGTAACTCATGCTCACTAAGGGTTTTGCTATGACCCGGTTAGTTTACATAAATGCTTAAATGAGTGTAAAATTGTTAGTTTCGATTGTCGTTTGGATTGCTTGGATTAATGATGAATGATGTCGTTGTTTAAGCTGTTAATTTACTCTCAGAGAGTCACGTTAGCAAACGGCTAACGCATGCTCACTTACAGTTTTGCTATGACCCGGCTAGTTTACATAAATGCTTAAATGAGTGTAAAATGTTAGTTTCAATCGTCGTTGTTATTGCCTGGATTAATGACGAATGATGTGTATTGATGTTGACAATGTCTTCTCAGTAAATCATGTTAGCATGAGGTCAATACATGTTGCACTATTGTTGGTCTGTGCCACTGATCTGTGGTCTGTGCAACTGATCTGTGATCTGTGCAAAGACATTCTGTCAGTTGACCAATCAGAGCAGAGTAGGCTACTGAAAGGTGGGGTTTAGGCAGACTGAGTCATTGAACGGCTTCACACGAATCGTTTGGGGATCTCTGAGAAATGGGGTAATTTTAAATTTATATTTTGAGAAAATTACAGTGTTTTTTGACCTTGCATGCATTTAAACCTGTTGTCCGGGACTTATAAACAGTGATAGGATGCTTAAAATTGTCATCTTACTGGCTCTTTAAATAACATCTGTAATTACCAATTTAAAAAATATTTAGATTAAAGATACACTCTAAACATGCTGGGTTGTTTACCCACATGCTAAAAAATTGTGATAAATTGCACTAAATGCTCGTAATCATAGGGGAACCATTTTTAGTGCTATATCGCACCTATAAAGCACCTATGAAGAACCATCTGGGGGTGATATGGCACCACTATAGCACCAGATATGGTTCTATATGGTACAATATGGTTCTGCAGGTGCTATATAGCACTTAAATTGTTTCTCCTATGATTACGAACCAGTGAACCACTTTTAGTGCTATTTAGCACCGTTTGTTTTTAGAGTGCTTGTTGGGTAAAATGTGGAAAAACCCAACCGTTGGGTTAAATTAAATCCAATTTATCTTGTAAATTGTTCAAACAAGACATGTGAACATGAAGCAACAACAGGGTTTAAATAGATGACATGAAATGTAATAATTTTGTGTTTAATAATGTATGAGATGTGTGGATACATTTTTGAGATGGAAAAATATTACAGTATAATGGTAAATACACACTCCACATAAATCTTTACAATCTGACAGAGTCTGAACATCTTTGCAAAAATTACACGAGTCAGAGTCATTCATTTCATATCTGCACAACCTAATCTACACTTTCTGTGTGTATGTCATGTGGAAAAACAAATCTTTCCTTTTTTATTTACAAAGGCACTGCACCTTTCTGAAGATGAAAAGACTACAGCCTGGTTTGAGTAACATAATATTTATAAAACTTTAATATAAAAATGATTCAATCAAGCAAACACGATAATCTGATATGATAACTATGACTAATTTCTGTCCCTCGGGCTGGACTGAAAACACAAGGCTATCCTGTGTGGTAGTGACAGATCCCAGTCCTCCTCCAGCAGTACTGAAGTATGATTCACCATTCACACCTCAAAACCTATTCCTGGAGGTTTAGTTTTTTAACGCATTACACAAAAACTAAAACCAACTGGCCACTATATGTAACATCTAGTTTCAAGATACTTACATATGCTGATGATATAATAGATGACCTCATGACCGCTGCATCTGTCCAAATACAAATGTCCGCCCCAGCCTGTTGGTGAACTCATTCTTCTTTTGGAAGGAAATCCAAGTTGTCGCTCTTACTGGTGATGGGTTGCTCCAGTAGGGCTCTTGTGTGAGAGCAGGAAAGTTGAGAAAGCCAAATAGGAGTCCCAGCAGCAGAGCAATGATTAGAGGAAAACCCCAATCGTTGATCTTGATCGGTTCTTCACACCGGGCCTGGAGAAAAGACCCCTGCATTGTGCCGATGGCTTATGGAGAAAGACAGAGAGATTTTAGTATTGCTCCACAGGTCTGCTGGCCAGAAACTGTTAGGACGTGTGTGTCTGAACAGTTCCCTTTGGTAGGACACATCTGTCAGGTTGGCTTGAGACCGCAACAAAGATGTCAATGTGACACACAAGCCAGATGTCAACAGATGTCAGTCCTGTCCTGTGGATACATCCAACAGATTGCTTTACTTTGATGTTACAATGAAAGCATCAAGCATGTTTCATCACTGGTCCTTTTATGCATGATTGTTAACCGTAACCACTCGTAAATTAACAAAGGTAAAACGGTGTGTGTGTGTGTGTGTGTCGTAGCGCTGATGTTATGCAACACACATCACACTAAGTTCAAACTAATACCTGAGGTTAGTGCTTCTGTGACCACAATGACATCCTCACCCAAATTTCGGCTTTGGATTATAAAAATGTGTCTTACGGAAAGTCGTGTTATAGTTCATTTATTTGTGTCCATGGCACGAATTCAGCATTGAGCACGAATGTCTTTTTCATGTTACTCGCACAAATTTTTGTAAACAGATTTTGGTGTCTATGGCACGACTTTCTTTTTCGCGTCATTTTATGTATTGTTTTCTTATTTTTTCCTATTTTTGAATCATTGTTGCTTGGGGTTGGGGTTAGTTTTGGGGTTTGGGTTAGGATATACTTTTATGTATTGGTTTCTACTAGGGATTCCTCGATACAACATTTTCTAAAGTACTCATACTCATTAAAAGTCCCCCAAAACCGGGGATCGATACCACGGTCTGAGAAATGTTTATGTTTGAGTGGCGTGTAAGGGGTTAATGCCTCTTGTGTTGTCCAAAGAGGCAGCGTTTACAACAAACTGAAAAACATTTTTTACATTTTTTAAATAATTATTTATTCTGTCATATGTTGCATACAACATACTTTTCATTTTAAATAAATGTTCTTAATTCCAAACTAGTCCCTTGTTTTTTTGTTAAATTATATGACTAAAGCTGTTACCTGTAAATTTAAATCATGTTTTTTGTTATTAAGTACTCGGTATCGGCAAGTACTGAAATGCAAGTACTTGTACTCATATTCCAAAAAAGTGGTATCGGTGCATCCCTAGTTTCTACATCTTTTTCTTCCGCTTTTAAAACTATTCTCGTCTGGAGTAGGGGGTTAGGGTTAGGATGTCTAAAAATGTAACAGAAAGTGATTCTGGCCCCAACCCCAGGCGACGGTGGTAAGAAAGTGGGAAAGAACAACGAGAGAACAATATATAAAATTGCACACAAAAAACTATTTATAGAAATTTGTGCGAGTGACACGAAAAACACATTCGTGCTCAAGGCATGAAAAAAGCTGAATTTCGCGCATGGACACGAGTAAAATCAAATTTTTATGTGATTATAACACAACTTTCCGTGAGATCAGTCTTAAAATGTAACATGATTATGCAACTCTTGGAAACATTTAATTGTATCTGCATGTTTAAGATGAAATATTAATGCATTATTATTAATGCAGACATTCTAATGATGGTGTATTTCAAAACTACTGCATGTACAATAGTTAAAACAGTTTAAAAGCTGACGGATTGTTTATCCAGTGCTGTAAAATAAATGTTTGCTTCAATGCAAACATTACATACCTCTTGAAGAATGTGATCTTTATCACATGTTTTCCCACGTTTTTCCCATGATGATGTTGACACGCAGCTATCACCTGCTCATTGAGGCAACTCATTAAAACCAGTGTAAATATTTAAACAGGATAAATTGTGTTTAAATAAACGTATTACTTTGTCTTATGAATACCTGTAAATATTTGTTATGCACCTTCGTGAGAATCTTATGTTTAATATTTGATCATGCTTGCTTTTTCAGCTTACAGATCCTGCAAAATGTATGTACAGTATAAGCACACATCATTCAGTCCCAGAAGACTTCCTTTAAACTCTGAACTGATGTTAAAAGAGGAAAGGGACATTCGGTGTGATGGTGCTTATAAATGAAGCAGGTAAAAAGTGACTCTGATGGGCTGCCATAACCTCCGCTGAGAAAGTCCTTTCCATCAGTGCCTGGAAATCAGGTCACCTCACTGTGGAGAACCAAAGCAAGGACAGGACACAGTGCTGGAGAAACCTCAAAGGTGTCCATTGTTTTCAGAAACAAAAGCATCGTTTTCACCTTGGTGTAAAAATATATTTAATAAATAATTGTAATATAAATAATTAGTTTATAGCAATGCTAAAATGACTGGATTGTGCAACAATATTAATAAATAAATCCATATTTTTCATTCATTTAAAAATCATGCATGCCAGGACAAGCACTCATATCAGCTGACACAACAACAGGTAAATATAACTATAAAGATACATATTATATAGTTGCAAAGGGAATGGCATTAGATAGCATTTTTTCCCAAAACAGCAAGCATTGCATAACAGCTCCTTAGCAAACACACTCTGAATCAAGATTTCTTGCAGATTGAGAGAAAAAAATAGATATAGCAAAATAAATAACAACTGAATTACAGAAAGAAAGGGGGATTTTCTTTGCTTACTACTATCAGCACATGCAAAACAAATCATTTCAACACACCAGCACTTAATGTAGTCCTGAGTTTGGCTGCACTGGCTCTTTTGAACAGATTGTTGCGGTTTGAGTCGCCCACAGACATGGAGGCTGTATGCATTATATAAAGCCCTAAACCCTGGCCATTGCATTTCAGTCGCTTTTATCCATCACTACTGTAGGATGATGGTCCACAAACCCTGCTGTGCTTACACGCACACAATACATAAAGTACCTAAAACCACATTCTCCTGACACTCTGACCCCTGAATTATTTTTAACTCAGCGAGCACAGAGAGCTTTACTGCTAAGTGAAGCATGCATCGGTTGAAGTAATGTATGAAAATACATTGCTATTAAAAGCCCTGACAAAAACGAAAGAGGCATTGCAAATACCACATTTGGTCATGAAAACAGTGAAAGGATGACACAAATCTAAATAACAGTTGATTTAAACAGCCTGGAGATATTTGACATCTGCTTATAAGTCTATTATGTCTTGCTTATGTTAAAATCAAAAGATAGCCGCGTGCTTGGAGACGCATAAACAGTTCATGGTGTTCACATTGTGCAGTGTTGTGTATAGTCATATGACAAAGCAAATGTGTAATTCTTCACTTATCTAAGCTAAAAAGTACTTTGCTGGTTAAAAAGTCAATACGTTGGCATATGTGACCTTTACTATAATTTTATGATAACTGATATTGTATAACTTTCAGAATTATGACAGACTGTCTTACACGACGCTCCATATTTGAGCAGTAATTTTAGTCCACGTGAGTGAGGGGATTGTGTATTCCCGCTATTGAAATTCTGCTATTAGTAAAATACAGTTATTTTTAAATGTACAGAAAGGGATTTTACCTCAATAACGGCCCAATTATGAAAGCTGAGAACACGATGAAGCAGCGCCATCTTGTGGTTCAAAGGAGTTTGGCTGGTCAGAAATATGCACGTTTTTGGTTGTGAAAAAGAATTTAAAAAAAATAAATATCTTAAACAACAATTAATGCCTACAAAATTATCATTTTCTACATAAACAAAGACACGGATTAAAGAAACGCAGCATTCGCACTAGCGCTGCCTTTACACTTAGTAAACCGGAAGCGGAAACTGCGAGGGAGCGGTTGACAGCTTCTAGTCATTGGAAGAGAGCACCGCTAGCAAAACAATAATTTTTTTTGCAGATATGGAGCTGTGCGAAATATTATACAACAAGGCAGAATACATCGAAACGGTACGTAAATAAAATCAATCGCCTAGTCATGAGTTTGCAAGCGACACATTCAGTATTACGACATAAATTATGAATTTAAAGTGATCTCTGCAAAGCATCTGACTCGCGGCTGATGATTTAACCATCACAATAAATGCGCTTCTGTATCAAAAGCTTTTCTTACATAGGTGTATATTATGGTAACGCTAACTATCTATGTGATCTGTGCAGGCATCGGGCAATAAAGTCAGCAGACAGTCAGTTCTGTGCGGTAGTCAAAACATTGTCCTCAATGGAAAAGTAAGTGAGCTTTCTCATCTTAAATCTGTGTGAATCTGCCATTTTGATCAGTCATGTCATGTACAAAAGCTTTAAATTTGTTCTGTGTGCTCTTTTAGACTATAGTGATGAATGACTGTATCATCAGAGGAGATCTTGCTAATGTCAGAGTTGGGCGACACTGTGTCATTAAAAGTCGTAGCGTAATTCGACCACCATTCAAGAAGTTCAGTAAAGGGGTAGCAGTTTTTATATATAATTAATGCTTATTATTAGATTAGTGCAGCTAATTTAAATGCATTTATCTAAATTATACGTACAATGTGTTAATTTCCCTTTTTGTTATACATTAGGGTAGCTTTCTTCCCTCTACATATTGGGGACCATGTGTTCATAGAGGAGGACTGCGTTGTCAATGCTGCACAGATAGGATCATATGTCCACATTGGCAAGAATTGTGTGATTGTAAGTTGTAGTCTCCCATTCACATTCTGCCATAACTTTGTTATTGGTAGTAACTAATATGGTGGTGCTTATGGCAAATATTTATTTTAGGGCCGTCGCTGCGTCTTGAAGGACTGTTGTAAGATATTGGATAATACTGTACTTCCACCAGAGACAGTCGTACCTCCATTCACAGTATTTTCTGGTTGTCCAGGTGGGTACCCTATAGATACTCTTTAATAAATTTCAGACTTCAGTCTATATTTGGATTTTTCCCAACATTTGAAATAAATATGTTAATTATTCATTTATTTACTAGTTTACAAGTCATTATGTTATTATTACCTGGTAAGTAGTGGATTTATTTGTGACCCCGTCTGTGAAATCCAGGCTAAAGTCTCATAAACTTATTATGAGATTATGAACATCGAAGTTTGATTTCAGTCATTGATTTCACATTGATTTTAATCTTTGACATGACCAAATCTTTCTTTGGTTGTATATTTCAGGTTTGTTTTCAGGAGAGCTCCCTGAATGTACACAGGAACTGATGATCGATGTTACCAAGAGTTACTACCAGAAGTTCCTCCCTCTCAGTCAGATTTAGGACTAAACTTGAATTTTGTTTCTGTCTGGGACTAAAGGCACTAATGGACTATTCCCCCATCCGGTACTCTAGGTTCCAGTTTAAAAAAAACATGAAGAGCAACATGCATCTTTTTTATAATGTCTACCATAATTTTTGTTCTTATGCACAGATGTACCTACTTGCAGTTAAATCCTTGTTTGTGATTATAGCTATACTAATATAGAAAATATAAGTAAGACACAAACCACATCTTACAGTACCTGCATATCATGTCAGTATACGTAGATCTCTGTTAATGGATCTTATGCCAATGCACACATTGCTTAGAAAAATACTTCATGAAAAAGACTCAATGATCAGCTTATAGACTAAATGGCCTTTATTTATTAAAAAATGCTCAGCTGGATCATTACTTTGCAACACTACATGTTTTCTGTGTGCAAAAGCTGATTATTACAGTTGTTAATAAATGTTTTTATGTATACATACTGATTCATTTAAGTGTGTTTTAATGGCTTTGCTTTCCTGAAATAACATTTTAGGTACTCTACAGAAGTCTTTCAAATATGTACCAGCTTAAAGGTGCAGTGTGTAAATTTTAGCGGCATCTAGTGGTGAGGTTGCGAATTGCAACCCACGGCTTAGTCCACGGCTCACCTCTTGCTTTTGACACACAGAGAAGCTACGGTAGCCGCCACCGAACAAACATGTCATCGTCGGAGACAACTTAGTAAAAAAGAGTCCTTTAAGGGCTTCTGTAAAAAAATGGCGACTTCCATGTAAGGGGAGCCTTGGTGTATGTAGATAAAAAGTTCTCGTTATTTTTAGTTATTAAACACATAACGGTTTATTATGAAAGGTCTTTATACACCCCTGATAGTATAGTTTTGTATATTATTTTGCATTTCTGTCAAAAGATCCTTCTAAAAATCGCACACTGCAACTTTAAGAAATCAGCAGCATTTTTATTTGTTGAGGTAGGGACTGTTTGGATCACAGTAGTTGGATGATGCAAAGAATTTATATTCTACTGTGTTGCATACAATTCAATATTTTTATTCTATTTTAGAAATTATAAGGATAATATAAAGGACCTTTTAAAAAAAGGATGTACCTTTAGGCTCCTTTACAGGCACTAAAACCTTTATGATTTGCTTCCATAAACATAAACAGATAAAAACATATGTAAAAACATCAAAATAATTTAAGATCTTTTGATTTAAAAGCATAAAACTTTGACCCATAAAGGTACATTTTCTTACAATTAGCAATTGTACACATTGCCTCATTTCTGTCCAAATACTGTTTTTTGGAAGCACTGGCAAGCTGCCTTTATAAGGAGGAGGCAAATATTACGAGTTTTAGTCTGTGGAGCTGGGAAATCATTGTGGTGAATAATCAGTAGTTCTGATAAACCAGAATTCAGTTTCTCAAGTTTATCAGTCCATATTCCATTCACTTAGCCACTGCTGACACTGAGCCGTATGTTCCTCACTCTCCACTGGGCTGCTCCTCTTGTGCACTGTCTTTGGTTCCTCTTGGCTCTGTTTCATCTCAGCTTTTGCCTCTTTTAAAATAATCTCAAGTAAACCATCTGAAGTGTTCACGCATCTTTGTGGAGCCCATTTGGAGTCGAGGCTGGGCAGAAAAGGATCTGGGGCTAAGACTTGAATCGGTTCATTCTCTAGTGGAATATGCAAGAAATATGCATGCAGCATCATGCGATAAGGAGTGTTGTCTGTGCGTAGACTATAGGTGTAGTCTCCCACTATAGGGTGACCAATAGCACGACAGTGGACTCGGAGCTGGTGTGTCCGTCCTGTAAAGCAATTGCATATTTGTTAAATCAGTTTATCAATCTTTATCTGCAATCTATCTATTGTGCATATCTAAACCTCAGTTTGATACCCGTCATAGGCTGTAAAAGCACTTTTGTGACCGGATCTCCTTCATATGATCCATGCTCTAAAACGGTAAGTTTTGTCTGGCAGGGCTTTGGATTTTCACATCCTACAGCGGAGAAAAGAAAACAGTAGCACTTATGTCCATTTAAAAGCAATGATATGGCAAAGTATGCCGAACACAAAATGGTGTTTAGAAAATAAAAGGGTAAATAAATAATTCACTAAGCTATGGTTTTTAATACAAGAGACTGACCTTCTTCTCCTTCAATGCACATCATATGGGTCTTGCCCTCAGTTGTGTTCTTGCCAATTGCAAACTCCAGGGTCATTTTTTCCTCCGCCACAGTGCCACGAACCTGCAAAAGAAAATATATGCTTTGTAATCAAAATATATATCTCAATTACATCTGCAAGATACTGTGAAAGCCAGTCACACTACCAATGCAATATAAGCTTTGGTAACCAGTCGCCCTTTAAAACAGCGGTATGCCTGCCCTGCTGCAGCCTTGTTCAGTGCTACACACAAAGCTCCACTTGTGGAAAAATCCAGCTGATGACAAAACCTTTGAAAAAAAGAATATTAACAACATATTTAATATTTATCACATACACATTTTTCCTCAAGTTATTTAGTAAAGTTACAAGAAAAACACCTGAAGACATAGTAGGTGAAAGGAACTGAAAGCTCTGGGAAGTGATGCTTCAGCTGACTCTGGACAGTCTGCTTCTCATACCACATTTTACTGTCAATACGGATGTCCCAGTGTTTGTTAACAACAATATAGTTTGCACTGTGGTACAAAACACACAGATTCTCCAGACTCGCAGGCTCCATGGTCACTTGCCCCTGCAAAACAGCAAGGGTGAGCATGTAAATATTTTGACAATATCGCTAACAAACTTTAAAATTTCTCACAGTACAGACGTTTTCATACCTAAAGTCAAAATGAAATGCGTTATCTTCTACTTGTACTCTTATTGATCCAGCTTGAACTGTTTTGTTGTCGGATTTACAGCAGGATGCATGCTGGAAGAAGAGGTGCGGTATTTACATGCAAGAAGCGTGAAGCAAATCTTCATTAGAGTAAACACATGATCGTGCAAATGTATGTCCTTCTTTGGTTGTGCAAAATTAATTTAAACGTTACTAGATATTAGGGTTAATTTAATATATTAACTTGAACATCGAGGTCCAGTAAGTAACTTGTGTAATGTGTTGTTATTTCAAATTAAAAGTCTTCTTTTTCTTCTTTAAAGTTTTTTGGCGGTTGGCAAACCGATGTAAATGTGCATTTACCGCCACTTACTGGACATGAGTATGAAGCGCTGGTATGGTTTAACTAAATTAAAAGTCTAATTTGTTAAACTCATATAAATCACATATAGAACATTATTAAAATAACGGTACGTATTTATCTTGGTTAATTAATAAATTACCTATTTTAACAGTGTAAAGTTAAAATACGTTCAAATAAAATGCTAAAAGAAAATATGCACGCCTAAGCTCTCTCGTAACCCACTTTAACTCATTTTAAAATAGAACTAAATTACTAAAATCATTAGATTACTGTAAAGCCTTAAATCTATCATTTGACTAAATTTGTAATATGTGAATTTATTTTTCTTTTTTTAAATTCCTGTATCTGTCTATTGTATTTGTCATATTTGATATCAGTGATTGATACTGTATTGCCCTTCTATGTTCACTGTTTAGAATATTAAAATTAGAATAAACAATAGCTCCCGCGGTACTGTGATCTCATACGCTGATCGGTCTGCGCAGCACTGCATGCAGTCCGACACGTCTTATGTCATACTTACGAGCAGTTGTCGCGGTGAATTGTGGGACTGATATTCACAAACATGGCGTCTCGTGCGCTTGTACACTGTGTGCGCTCCGTTGCTCGCGCTTCTGCAAGGTTAAGTCAGGGTAATGTGCTCACGAGAACCGCCTGCGCGTCCCTCGTGTCAAACCAGCGATCGCTGTGTGTCATCTCATGCCATCAGCGGACGAGATGCACGGAACTAGTGCGGGTGAGCTTTCTGAAGATGGACAATGTTTGTCTGGCCTGGTTGTGCTGGATTATCATTGACCTACCTCTGTCTTTCCTATTCGTGCATTATAGTGGGCGACCGCTCTTTAAACGTTTGGCGTGTCATTGAAAATATACATCTTTGAGCATTAAGTTGGGGTTGTTTTAAGGTTATCACCTGCAAGACTTTTAAAAAGTGGTATTATGTACAGTTATGCTAGTACCCATTCGGCGGAACCAGGGTGTTTTTGATACCAACATAAAATATAATATGGTATTTATTTTAGTAAACGGTATAGTATATTTTCATGTGGGGTATTGTGTCGTCTTTTTGCCAAGGTTAAGATGTAACCTAATATAACACATGGCTTTATGTGTCCTCATAATCATATGCTGCGCTTTTCTGATTGTCCTTTAATATTTAAAATGAATAAATGATTAAGACTATGATCTTTGTGTTGCATGTGTCTAGGTTTCTGGTCCATCTCTTCAGCTGTGTCGGCAATATGGGGATCTTCCACCCCTTACACTAGAGAGCATCCAAGACCGTGTTATGTATGTCCTTAAACTGTATGACAAGATAAGTCCTGAGAAGGTGAGGGATTGTTACGTTTTGTGCAACACTGCATGGGTAAATTTGTAATTATCTACATTATATATGCCACATTAGTGTACAGAGATGTATTTTTACAATACTAAAACATTTGTTTACATTTAATACAAGTGTTTGTCAATACAAAATGTCATGCTGTTCATTCAGCATCAGTCTGATTTATTTTTTCCCTTCTAAGCTTCAAACGACATCTCATTTCATGAAAGATTTGGGACTGGACAGCTTGGACCAGGTGGAGATTATAATGGCTATGGAAGATGAGTTTGGTGAGTATGAGTTTGTCCTGTATTTCTGATATTGTTAAAAAGCATGAAATACAAATTTTTATCAAGTTATTAATTTATTTGCTTCTGTTCACAACATTTTCACCACTTAAAACATTGATCATCCACAGGATTTGAGATTCCAGATGCAGAGGCTGAGAAGCTTATGACTCCTGCGGAGATCGTACAGTACATTGGAGATAAAAAAGATGTGTATGAATAAAAGCACATTGTGAGGTGAGTATACACAGTTATTAACACACTATACCTTACATGAATACATTTATAACGTCGTCTCATGTTTTTTTCTTTCATTTCGTTAGGTACAGAAGATTGACCGCATTGACAAACAATATGGGCATGGATCAGCTGTATTGGGGCAGTGTTCAGTTTCATACCATATTTTCTCTATTATTCAATCAACTGCTTGTCATGTGTACTGTTGTATTTAATGAAAATGTCACTATAAACTGTTGTGAGCTTCAGCTACAAATAAATCCAAAACGAATAGTAATTCATTTATTTTTCATTTCACAAATGAAACTTCACTAGTCCCTCTAGTGGTTGGGGAGTATTACTGCTACCTAATGTCAAGGTCAATGCCACTTGTTAATTTCAGAGGAGAATTTTAAAGCTGTGGTGTATTGTTTTGTTTAAATGCTTTACCTATAACACTGTTGCTTTATGATTGCCCGACAAGAACAATTGTTCAGACAATGGTGATGTTTGGGGTGGGACTACCTGTTCATAAAATACCTACAAGCAGAATCAAAAATGTTTTTTACTTTGACATTATAGCAATATCCATTTTTGAAATACTGTTGAGCTCATCCCCCCTTTTTTTTACAACAGGGTGTTTAATGATAGTGTATGTTTAAATCAATAGTCAACAAACATACTATTGTAAAATTGCTTTTTCAGGCCAAAAAACTTGATAATTCATTCTAATCAATGTGACGAGTACTTTTGATTTCTTTAGGTGTAAAACCTTTAATCCATCACCAGTCCATACAGTGTAAAGGTGGATACAAACATACAAGTTGCATATATTTGACCCTGGACCACAAAACCAAAAAAGTTTCAAAAGTAGCACAGGTACGGTGCAAAAGTCTTAGCCCATCATGCCAGATTTAGATTGTTTTTGCAATGTTATAGTGATCATATATAATTGTTTTTGCAATGTTATAGTGATCATATATAATTGTTTCTCAGTCTCTTTAATAGAATACATCCAAAAAAATACAGGAAATGTGTATATAGTATTAAAAACTGTATCAAAATAAAAAAGTCAAGTTTTTAGGGCAAACTCCCCTTCCACTTGAGCAATAGCAGGAAATTGCAGGATATCTTAAACCTAAATCAAATTAAATCCTAATTTCTAATTTTAAAGAATTTTGTCTTTTTACTTCATTCTGCTTAATGCTCAAGATGTGTTTAGTGCCAAGAGAGGTCAGACTAAACTCGATGATGCCTAAAGATGACATTTAGTCCTGAAAAAGTATTTTTTTATACATAATTCCTGTATTTTCTGTTTGTACCTTAATACAATAGATTGAAAAACAAATATGGATGGACATTAAAACTTCTTAAACAACAAGTCTGGTGGTGGTTGCCTAAGACTTTCGCACAGTACTGTATGTTTCTAGCAAAAGACAAAAATACATTGTATGGATCAAAATTATAGATTTTTATGCTAAAAAAATCATTAGGATATTATGTAAAGATCATATTACATGAAGATATTTTGTAATTTCCTATCGTATATTGTTGCGTTTGATTGCAGTTGATAATGACTTCATTTGGACAACTTTAAAGGCAATTTTCTCAATATTTAGATTTTTTGCACCCTCAAATTCTAGATTTTCATATATTGTCCTATCCTAACACACTATACATCAATAGATAGCTCATTTATTCAGATTTATACATCATCTGAAATCTAAATTGAACAAAATTGACCCTTATGATTTTTATGGTGGTGCAGGGTCATGTATGTTTAAATCTTTGTATCTAGCTCATGCTTAACCTCCTAAGACACGATCTTTGGTTTGTCTTTTTTTTCAGATTTCGTCCAGCTATTTGGGGTTAGGAAGAACCAATAAATATAACAAATATTTTTCTTTGAACATGAAGCATGGTAATTGTCCACGTTTGTGTACAACAGGA
Organism: Misgurnus anguillicaudatus; assembly: GCF_027580225.2. Classification (NCBI taxonomy): domain Eukaryota; kingdom Metazoa; phylum Chordata; class Actinopteri; order Cypriniformes; family Cobitidae; genus Misgurnus; species Misgurnus anguillicaudatus. The sequence continues at coordinate 22,770,930 of NC_073355.2, forward strand.
TCCAGTTACACTAAATTAAGTATTATGGTGCAAAGAACAAAAAATCCAGGTCTTAGGAGGTTAAGCATTCAGATTTTCTATAGGCCTGTCAGAGACAAGCAGCACTTTCTTTTGGCATTTTAAGAAACTAAATATTTGAATGTTTAATGCTTATTCGCATTCTACATTGGGACAGGAATAATACATAAAGGTAGATTTTAGTATGCATGCAAAAAAAAGAGTTTTAAAACAAACTGATGCATACACAGCTCAAGTATTATTAAACTAAACAAAAATAAATAAATAATCCACACCAAGTCACTGTTAGGCTTTATTGCGGGTTGTACCCAAGTTATACAGCTTTGTATTCCGATATCAAGATCAGGACTTTACAAACAGTTATCAGTCTACAAGTACAGCCAACAAAAGACCTAAAAACTACTTGACTACCTCAACTACCTCGTTACATATGCACTTAAGGTACTAAAAATGAAAACCAAGCAACAAAGAGAAAAAAAAACAGCATTACAGATAACATTCATCACTACACATTTGAGTATCTACCATGTATTATTAGACTAAACCTTGTGTCAATTGTTACGAATACAAATAAAGGATTGTCCTTCAAAAAGTGCAGTTCCCCAAGTTAAAATTCTAAGATGACCCCAGGAAGACACTGAAAAGAACTTCCCGCTCATTCGAGTAATCTTATTGATGTCTTATTATGTCTATTCATTTTCAAACAGTCTACCAAAGCAGTGTGCATATAGGTTACACGTGAGCAAACTATTTCTTGACAGACCTCTAGAAATGTTGGAGTTAAGAATTTGCCATTTCACAGCCTATTCATTCTGCGAGGAGTGCTGTGAAAGGGGAAATGTCAATGCAACCCTCCATTTGCTACAACTGGCCGAATTTTGTGACAAAAATAAAATAAAATCCATTTCGATCATGGCACATCACAGGAATCGTATTTTTAAATCCCACCGCTACACCGCGGTCAGGATTTTATTAAGCAAAGACAGACATGGAAGCCTCACCTTACACTGCATAGACTTTCTTAGAATTTCTCCATGGTGGAAGTTTAGACTTAAACTCGCGTTCATCCGTTTCTTGTGCTGGTTTTACTAAAGCTTTTAGGGTTTATAATGACATGACAGCAATACTCACAGTTTGTTAAGTCAATTGCCTTAGCACATTGTTCAACAGTAGGAACCATTTAAAAGACATGGGTATAATATTTGCTCACAGAATAAATCAGAAAACAATGACATTTTCAGTACAAAAGTAGAACGTCGGGCCAAGTCGCTTCAACGAACTTGTACCCGACTATAAAAACGGGGATTGTACATTGCTCATGAATATCCTCAAAACATCCATTTTGCAATTGACATATTTGAAGCATATACATTGTCCAGCTTTTACAAAAGAACAAATCCCTTTCCTCCCCGACTCTGTAATTTGGCATGACAGTGAATTATCAAAATGTCTCAGCATGACAGTTCTGTCTAACACCAAAGAGCTGCACGTACATAAAATGAAATTAAGAGGAAAAGAACGATAAAAGAAAGGGGAAAAAACAAACTGATAATTAAAAGTGGAAATAAACTGGGTGCCAATGGCTTTTCCCTACGCTCACTTCAAAAAAAAAAAAAGTCACAAGGAAACTAGCACAGTTGCAAAGACAGCAGGGAATATCCTAGCACTGTTAAAGCTCGGGCGCCAATAACACATACAAACATGTAACTCTAAAGCACGACGATTTTCGAGCAATCCACATTAAGGGAGTAAATAAGGTCACGGCAATCGAATCAGTGATACGCCCCCAAGACAGACCGCATTAGTAGCCTATACAAGAGGAGAATACTAGGGCTCCTGATGCGCAGGAATGGAGTGGGGACCATCTCTAGCATGCAGGCACAAACATACACAAAACGCTGTCTCACAATTAAAGAGTATAGCCAATGTACACAAAGAATAAAAGATTTTAAAAAAGGCAAAGTTCTCCAACCAACACATCCAGTTCTCCAAAGCTACACTTTGCCCTCGGAACAAAAATACAGTACAACCTTTTAAGTTTATTATATACACCAAGTGCAATTGCAAAAAATTCGGCTTTCGTAATGTATTCTTCCCTCCACAACGACCAGTTTTTATGTTCCACTTAAAATTTGTCAAACAAAATCAGATAAGCCAAGTCTGGAATTAAGTAAACAAATCCTTTGATTGAAGAATATTTGGTAAAGCGGTTACTTAAAATGGTTCAATACTGGCACGCAACCATAAAGTCAAGAGTAATACTCAGGGTTTTGTACTATGCTTTCGAGTCATTAAATATGGATAACTTAACACACCAATCAAGTTCGATCTCTCAATAAAATAAAGTGGAGAAAAACAGCTTAAACAAATATTAAGGTCCATGGCTTAGCCTAATGCTGACATCTTTCTCTCCCTCTCTCGCTCTTTGAAGCGTCTCATAAATTGTGCACCTAAAATATAGTACAATAAAAAGTAAATATATGCACATTATTTAAATGCATGTATTTAAACTACCAGCAATAGATTACATTCACCTCTGATCCAGCCTTCCTTGGCCACAAGTACAGAGGCAAGCCATTTTTAATGACAAACCAGCTTTGAGGAAGGGGATAAAAGAAAGAAGAAAAAAAACGAAACAAAAATAATAAAACCAAAATAAAATGATAATGAGCAGCCAAAACATTGATTTATTACTTATTGTAAGGAACTTACTTCAGATTAACACAACAACCACGTACTGTACACGTTACAATCATTTTCTATTTGTAAACAGTTAAAAGCCACTTGACTTGTGTTGCATCTTCGGACACAATTTGAATCAAGGCAATGAAATGTGGACGACTTTTGCACTGTTAAAATAACCAAAGATTTTCTTTAACACCAGCTCTGGCGATGAGGAAAAAAGTGTATACACGCAAATTATTGAAACATATAAAACATTACCTTCAGACGAAGAAAAAGCGATTCTGTAGGTCGAGTCATTGGCTACAGTATGCATAGTTACAGATTTCTGCTTTTTCTCATGACATTTGACAGTTACTTCGACGGTCACAAAGCGAAAACATTGAGCCACTCGGTGGGAAGAGGGGACTAGATAGTGATTCAGCAAACCATATCCACTCATTAATAAAAAGACAGCATATTTGAAAGCAGTATGTGTAGAATGTCTCCAGCTTAAAGCAGTTATTTGGCAGAGAAAAACTTACAGAGCTATAAGTAGTTTCAGTGCTAAAAGTTGGATATTTTCCTACAAGGAGTTTCTATGGGGGAAAACTGGCTATATTTCCTGAGAACCATGCTGGTTATTTAGCAGACAAGAGGAATAGATAAAATAACCAATGACATGGCCAAACACTGATCAGTATTCCCAGAGATAGAAAGCTTCGTCTTCATCCTCAAGATTTTTTTTTTCCGTTTATTTATTTATTTTTTGTTGTTTTTTTGTGTTTTTTTCTTCATTTTATAATTTTTTTCATCTTTTTTTTATACTCTTTATGCATTTTTGTAATTTTATCATTAAAATAAAGGAAGAATGACCATACTTTCCCCCTCAAAAAGTTTTGTAAACAAGAGGGCACATTGTGACGCCTCCAAATCAAAATTGAAAGCCTATTTTGAAAGTGCTGTTCCCCCTGGCTTGCAGGTTGGGTTTGCAAGTCACAGCTGTGGCTACAGTTTTTTACACTGCAGAGCTAAATTCTTTAGTTTAAAACAAAATCGGTGCAATACTTATTTCTGTAATATCATCAAATAATCCTAAGTCAGCATCTATATCTTGATCTTGAACTCCACAATACCACAAGAAGGTAGGCGTACATCAAGGCATAGTAGAGCGCACACTTTTAAGAACATCCTTGAGTAAACAACTACACTGGAACTGTCGGCTCCCTCCATATTGCAGATTATACTGAGAAAAACCACATTCAGTGCAAAGTTAAAAAAAGCTCAAACTCCAACATTGTCAGCAAACAAAACGCAAATAATAAACCAAAAAGAATTGGAATTCAAATAAACATAATGATGAATAAACAGATGAGCTCAACTGAAGCTTTTTTCTGTATGAAGAGCACTACCTGGAAGTGTAAATACATCCTTTCACATTATATAGAATTGGCCTGCATGATTCAAGTATTCAAACTGATATGTTTTGGGCTAAAACAAAGTGGACATATGTGCAGAAAAAACGTAACTTGTTTCCACAGGGTGACCCCGCATTGTTTTTGTTTTTTTTTTGTTTTGTTTTTTTGTAAGTGAAGAAAAGTCTAACTAGTGCCATTTGATTTTTTTCATATATAATATATATATGGTCATATGATTATGATTAACTACTCCACATTGAGGTCACGGGTTTGTATGTTGTTGATTTTTTTTGTCTTTTTTTGTTTAAAGTCAGAAGGTGAAAGATGCACTACATGGACTCCCCACCTCCACTTAGATGGTCAACAGGTAGGAAAGAGCCGATGGGGGAGGGACTGTTGATTCTCCCCCCCTCACCGCCGCTGGGGTTGCCCCACAGGCTCGTGGAGTAATTGGGAACACCCCAGAGAGACGAACCATGCAGGTCTCCACTGCTAGCTCCTGACAGCCCGCTGCCGTTCCAGTGATTTGGATCAGTGCGGTTTGGGTAGGGGTGGGAACCCTCGATGGATCCGATCCGGTTCTGAGAAGAGCCCAGTGTTTGCCAGCTGGGAGAGGCAGTCATCGACTGACCTTGTGCAAAGAAACGATTAATTTCCTCTTCACTAGCAAACTCTGCAAGAATAGTAGTGTTCCCTAAAACACACCTGGAAAAGAAGAGGAAAAGCAGAGCCTTCGTCAAGTTCTGGAAACTGCTTTATTCAAGGTTGACATATTAAGATGCTAAACATCCCAGAATTTTTTATATTTACAATAAAGAAAAATAAACAGTGTGCATTTTTAATAATCTGGTTTTACTTGGATCCAATCAGACTTGCGCTCCTGGTGCCGATCACTCTATTAGTTATTAGTACATTGTTTAACAAAGTTTTTCCATGTTTAAAGGGATAGTTCGGCCAAAAATGATATTAAACCCATGATTTACTCACCCCGAAGCTGTCCGAGATGCATATGTCCATCATTTTTCAGACTAACACATTTTCAGTTATTTAGAAAATGTTTTAGATCTTTCAGTTAAAGGTGCAGTGTGTTATTTTTAGAAGGATCTCTTGACAGAAATGGAAAATAATATACAAAACTATATTATCAGGGGTGTATAAAGACCTGCTGTGTGTTTATTAACTTAGAACGAGACCTTTTTATCTACATACAACGAGGGTCCCCTTACATGGAAGTCGCCATTTTGTGCCGCCATTTTTCTACAGAAGCCCTTAACAGATAAAATGTTTTACTAAGTTGTCTCCGACGATGACATGTTTGTCCGGTGGCGGCTACCGTAGCTTTTCTATGCGTTTCAAAAGCGAGGGCTGAGCAGTGGATTAAGCCGTTGGTTGCAATTCGCAACCTCATGACTAGATGACGCTAAAATGTACACACTGCACCTTTAATCAAATGTAAAGTTACAGGGTCCACGTCCCTCAAGTCCAAAAAATGTGCATCCATCCTTCACAAAATAAATCCAAATGGCTTCACTATGATAAACAAAGGCCTTCTTAGGGTATTCCGTGCCGTTTTGTTGAAAAAATATCAACATTAAAAACTTAATGAACGAAAATAACTTGCTTCCGGTAACGCCGCCATCTTAAGGGCGATTTATAGTCGTGCGTCCGTAGCCTGTGCGTATCTCTGCGTAGCTTGACGTGCATTTCGCAAACATTTTAACAGCGCGTCAGATCTACGCGGACCGCACGCGCTGTGATTGGTCCACCAGAACCCCTCCCGTCAGGTAAAAAAACCCTGCGTCATAGATATTTCCGTTTGTGACGGTGAAAACAAAGATGAGACAAGTTGAGAAGTGATTTAACTCAAACTGCAACAAAAGTCGCTGTTCAAGATGAGATGAGAGCGTACGCAGTTTACGGAGGTTTCTTTGCAGCTGCTCGGTGCCCCCGCCCTCCGCATTTGTGGCGAGTAAATCATGGGTTTAATATCATTTTTGCCCAAACTATCCCTTTAATGGATGTAAAGCTCTTTAGCACGTCGTGTAATGCATGAGAAGACAAAGTGCCACTTCTGCTACTTCTATAAAAATTTTGTAATTTGTAATGTACATTGGATCAAAACCTTTCATAAAAGGTAACAATACCCATTCTCGTCTTTGGACAACTTTAACTAACTTTTTTGATCCACTTCAAATGTGACTAGTGTATTTACCTAAGGTATTTCAAAAAGACGACGTGGACTTACATGTGCAGTGACTTTTGGGCTTTGGCCGCCTCCTCCTTAGAGCTGTAACAGACGACAGCATTGCCATGGGGAAGGTTCAGATGGAATGTGATCAGTGGACCGTGCTGCATGCACAGAGTTCGCAAGGTGGAGCCATCAATCTGTAAAACAAAGTCAGGACTTAAGTAACAGAAAAGTTGGGTTGACATGATCTTAAAGCGATCTCAACTTGACTCGATTGAGTCCAAACACTGAAACTTTTACCTGAGGTGTGAGGTTTTTGAGTACAAGCCAATTAGTTCTCCCTGAGCTGCTGTCACCCCAGCTGGAACCTGTAAAGAATGATCATTAAAAGTCTTCACCTTTAATCTCAAATGTATTGACTATTCATTTAAAAAAGCAGGTGAAAGGGAATGTAAGACAGTGTGACTAACCAGAGGTGAATCTGGATTCAGAGCTGCCCCAGCCTGCCATTCTCAGAGAGCCGTTGTCCCAAGACGAGGGCTGTTTCTGGCCTGTGAGGCCAGGCGGGGGGCGGGACGGAGCAGAGATACCTTTTGAGGGGAGAGGAACCTTCCACAGCTCATGAGCCAAAGAGGTGTTGGTAACTGTACCAGGAGACCATTTGGAGTCACTGTTTCTGGCTATAGCAAAAAAAAAGAGACACAGATTGAAGCTATGCTCAAGTAGTTGGAGGAAATAGTTCACAAAGATCAAAATATCACATGGTTTCTTAGGCTTCCTGCTAAAAGTGTTGTTTTAAAATGCCATGTCAAATAAAATCTCTCTACATTCTGCTGCTTCACAAAAAATTTAAACATCACTGTGAACATTTCTAATAATTCCCTACTGACCTGAAGTGCTTTGTGCTGTACTGCTAAGGGAACTATTGTGGTTGGAGGCACGAATGGATGTCCAGGCACTATTTGAAGGCAGCGTGGTGTTAAGTGATGAGGATGGCCCTGAAATAAAAAAAACATTATATTCCATTGTCCAAAACACTAATGCATACATTTGAAAATTAAAATCTGCAATTTGTACTGAAATCATAAATGCTTACCATTGTTCCTGTCCCTGAGGTGATCAACATCCCGGACTGTATTAATGGAGAGATTATTAATCACACTGCCAGGAGTGACGAATGGGTCAGTTTCAGGATCAATGTTTGGATATCCTTTCCAGGGCTCACCAGGACGAAACTCTGCCAAACAAACATGACCTGGTTAGCTTTGATTACTAGAGAGCTCAGTAAAAATAGTGGATGATCAACAAAGCATTCATAGTGATTGTATCCAAACTCTGGTGGCCAGTTGACATTGGTGGAACCATGAGGTGATTTGGCACGGCTGGGCCAGCCATCTCCCACAGAGCCAGGAGGACTGATGGGAGCATTACTGGCATTGATGAAGTCATATGGACCAAAGGGCGAGTCTTCAAGCCTCAGGCCAGACGTTATAGCACCTATAGTAAGATCAGATTCATTAGATGTACAAAAAAAAAAAAACACTTGTTTTGACACTGTGAAGATGAGTGTGATTGTTTAAATGGGAACGTAGGAAAGGAAAACCTACCAGTTTTGCTGGGGTTTTGATCAAGTGGCGAGTTAACGGAAATGTCCATGGCAGTCCACTTCTTTAGACGGGACTGTGGCTCCTTAAAACCAACACTACTAATATCAAGGTTGCTTACATTCATGTTTGAGTTCAAGCCTGGAGGAACAAAACCAAAGTTAAGGTTAAAAACAACATTCAACAAAAGAAAATATTGAGTGAGATTCAAAAGTATGAGACATTAAAGGAAAACACCACCTTTTTTAATATTTTACTATGTTCTTACCTCAACCCAAATCAATTAACACATAGCTATCCTTTTCTCAATGCGTGCACTTAATCTTTGTACAGAGCGTCGTGAATGTGTTAGCATTTAGCTTAGCCCCATTCACTCCCCAGGACCCAAACAGGGATGAATTCAGAAGCCACCAAACACCTCCATGCCCTCCCCATTCAAAGACTGCCACATGAGTAATCACACAACTAAGTATGGTGGCACAAAAAAAAGTGGCGATTTTTATACCATATTGTATGGCGTTCGCAACACTTCGACCTCAGCGCGCAGTAACATCATTACTCCTGACAAACTTAAAGGTATTGCGGAGGATTTTCTATTTCCGGGTGGATCATCAAGACTATTGGTCCTCCTAGTTGTCAATCAAGAGTGTTGTGCAATTGCATTTTTTTTAAAAGTGGAGAAGGCGGTTCTTCTCTAAAATTCAAGAAAATCCTCCGCTATACCTTTAAGTGCTCTTCCGCCATAGTTCTCATTTTTATCTGCTTAAAAAAAACACATTTGGTTTTGTGCCACCATACTTACTCGTGCAACTACTCATGTAACAGTCCCCAAACAGGGAAAACATGGACATGTTTGGCGGCCTCCAAATTCATCCCCGCCCGGATCCCAAAGAATAAATGGGGCCAGGCCAAACGCCAACACATTCACAACGCGCTGCACAAAGATCAAGTGCACGCACCGAAAAACAGAGGTATGTATCAATTCATCCAAGTTGATGTAAGAACATAGTAAAATATTGAAAAATGGTGGTGTTTTTCTTTAAGGCCTGGTTTCACAAACAAAGCTTAGCTAAAGCCAGGACTAGGCCTTAGTTAAAAGAAGGCATTTAAGCACCTTTTATAAACATTCCTTATAAATAGACATTACTGTTGTGTATCTTAAGACAAATCAATGGCGCTGGCATATTTTAACATCTGTCAGTGCAGGTTATTTTCAGTTGAGACACCTCAAACATGTTTTAATCTAGGACTAACCTTAAGCCTTGTCTGTAAAACCAGGGGGGAAATTTGAGTTTTAGTATAACTTTAAACCTTAAAATAATTAACTTTAGGGTGAAAAAAAAAGGCAATAAAGTTCTGTGAACTAGAATCATTTCAATTTGTTGTACAAAAGATACTATTATTATTATGTCTACTGAACCAAACATTGAACTCTCTTTAAACATTTTCAGATCATGCAGATATAACACGAGTTCATGCAAACGTAAGTGCAGAAGAAAACATGCTTCAAGTTATAACAATTTCCACTAAACCCACTGCACGTATTCTCAGAAATAAATGTAACAACAGTATTATCCCAGAATTAACAGCAGCATCTAGAAAAAAATCGATTCGAATTTAAATATACAATTGTATTTTAAAAAGTATAGACGCAGCATACACAAAAGGAATAAAAAGGGTGTCAAGCAGCTGAAATTATAAATATAAGCACATATGCCAGCTGATTTCCAATCAAATAAGGGTCTGAACTCAAAAGGTCTGTGACATTGCATTTTTTCCTGTTCCCCTTAAACATAAAATGCATGGAGAAATTGGCTAGGGGCAACAAAATAGATAGACTGTATTCACCTCTTGCTGGCAGAGAGCTGCTGTCAGGACAGAAGTTCTTTCCTACCCGAGGGTTCACAGAAGAGCCTGGCACCATGTGGCCATTGCTCAGAGGTGGGGCTAGGAGACTATGACTTTGACTAATGCCAGCTGGCTGATAGCCTGACATGTCAGAGGCAAACATCGTGTTGGGCTTGGCAGCTTGGTGCAACATTGAGTCATTCTGCCCTACATGAAGATGGGGAGAACACCCACCTAAAGAGAAATTACCGAACGAGCTCATGGAACTTTGTTCTTTCTGGAGATCGGAGGCATTGGGGGGCATGAAGTTATCCATATAAGACTTGAGGCTGGGCTGGTGCAGTGAGGGCATCTGGGGGGAATTCTGCTGCTTCATCAGGGAGGGATCAAGATGACGGGGAGGCTGGATCATCTGTTGGGATGGGCCCAGACCACGACCCTGCGCACACGCCATCATAAAGGGAAAGACGCATTAAACGAGGCAAGATTATAAGAAAACAGGACAGCTAAGGATGCGGAGGAAAACACAAACCTGCTGTTCCTGTTGTTGGCGGCTGTTAACAGGCATGGCCCTCTGGGATTGCGCTTTTTGCTGTAAGAGGAGACGCTGAGATGGGAAATAAAAAGTGAGAGCTGTAACTGCAGCCCAGATTTGGCAACGTGTCACATAATGTTTTTGAAGCTGGACAGTGAGATCAATACCTGTAACTGATTAATGTGAGAGAGCTGAGACAGCTGGTTAAGCTGGTTCAGCATAGCCACCTGCTGCGGGCCGAAAAGAGGATTCAGACCTCCATTATTGGGAGAGTATTTCAACAGGGGTGGCGGGACCTGACAAAACAAACATACACACTTTTGTTATAAAATGTATACACTTTCCAGTAAGCACATTTAATAAAAAATGTTGTTAACTTATGATATATTAAAAAAAGTAGGAAATTGAATTTTATTGCCATTTCTCAAAAATGGTTTTTTTTAAACAAATAATTACGATTTAAAACATTACCGTGGGTTCACAACAACCGTGTTGAGGCGTCAAAAGCTCATCTACCGCATCTAGTTTGCCGCTTGAACATTTTGAGTTTACTTGCTTCATTCGCGCGTGAAACTCCAGTCATCAAAACATTCACGCGGAAATTCGCATCACGAGAGGGGCTTCTGCGACTCTGCTCGCTTTCTGTAATCACGTCACTACTACAGCAAGCTCCTGATTGGTTAACGTGACGTGTTTTTCCAAAGTAAAAAAAATGTCAACTCACCCGTTTGCCGCGGCAACGCTCAATTCGCGTGAATGAGGTGGAAACGTGCCTACCGCGGCGCACTACATGCCTCATTCGTGCAGCAAGACCTCCAGACGCGCGTCAATGCGTCTTCAATTGACTTAACATTAAAATCATTAGCGCCTGACGCCTCTGAACGCAGCATTTGACTTTTTTAAACAAATAATTACGATTTAAAGCATTACCGTGGGTTCACACCATTCGTGTTTGAGGCATCAAAATTGCGTCTACCGCGTCTAGTTTGCCGCCTGAACATTTTGAGTTAACTTGCTTCATTCGCGCATGAAATTCCAGTCATCGAGACATTTACGCGGAAATTCAATTCACGTCATGGGAGGAGCTTCTGGGACTCCACTCGCTTTCTGTAATCACATCACTACTAGAGCAAGCTCCTGATTGGTTAACGTGACGCGTTTTTCCGCTAACATTTAAATTTTTCAACTCTTGCGTTTGCAGCGGCAACGCTCAATTTGCGCCATTCACGTGAATGAGGCAGAAACGCGTCTCCTGCGCCGCACTAAACGCCTCATTCGCGCCGCGACACCTCCAGACGCACGCCAACGCGTCTTCATATTGACTTAATATTCACATCACTCGCGATTGACGCCTCTGAACGCAGCATTAGACTACAAACATTTTCTAAATGGCAATATTTATTTGCACTGGACCGATTTGTTAAAGGGATAGTTCACCCAAAAATAAAACTTCTGTCTTCATTTACTCACCCTCAAGTTGTTACAAACCTGTATAAATTTCTTTGTTTAGCTGAACACAAAGGAATTTTTTTTAATCAAGCAGGGAACAAGAGCATCATTGCCTTCCATAGTACAAAAGAAAAATACTATGAAACTCAATGGTGCTCAAAAACGAATAGTCACAAACATTGCTCAAAATATCTTCCTTTGCGTTGATCAAAACAAATAAATGTATACAGGTTTGTAACAACATGAGAGCAAGTAAATGACAGAATTTTTATTTTTGGGTGAACTATCCCTTTATGGGTGCAGTTGTTTGTCTGCCTGATCTCAATGTGAGCTGCATGGGCCATACAATCCCAAGTGTTATTACCTGAGAGGGATGTAGTGGAGGAGGCACTTGGTTACGTAGATTGGGCTGAGCAGAGTTGTGAGGTTGTGCTGAAGGCTGCTGGGCATTCCGGCCTTGTGCTGCATTACCGACACTGTACATGTTTACATTCTGTGGGAAAAAGGCAAATACATTACACACAAACAATAAGCACACTGCGGTCCCAGTCCATTCACAGCTTCAGCACACGGGGAGCGTCATGCACTAACTCACCTGCCTAACAGAGGCAGAGTTTGGAAGGTGAGGCCCTGGCAAGCTGCACTGGTTTGGTTGAGCACTATTTGTAGGGGAAAAGCTGATATTCTGCATGGAAGTGATCTGGGAGTTTTGGGGCTCCTCTGCTACAGTGCTATCATATACTGGCAGTGAAAGCTGAAGCACAACCACAGGCCAAGCAGAGAGAAGAGCAGGATGCAGAGCACAACAGCAGAAAGGCGGTCAAAGACCAGAAGGAACACCAGGCCACCAGAGAAAGAAACATCAAAAGCCAGGAAAAAAGGAGAGAGAAAGGCTATGTTAGCATCCTCTTTGCATGTTTAAGAAACTGGAAAGTTTTCTTCTATTGAAATTAGTCAAGGAAGTTATAAACAGGAAAGATGACTAAGAAAAAAGAGACTACATTCACTGAGAAAGTTTATAAAGGTTAAAGAAATTAAAGGGCAGGTGGTATTCTTTGCCGTGCAAGCATACTCCCTATTAAAAATAGAAGTTGGGGTGGGACATGTCTATAGATTTGTCAATTTCTTCTAACAGTGTTTTGTCACATCACAGCTGTCAAATATCACTTGCTATTTTTTAAGAGTCATGAGTGGGGGAAAAATCCCTCTCATTTTAGGTCAATCCTTCCTTAATGCAAAAGGAAACATCAACCTTGTTGGTTTTAATATATAAATATTAACTGTGAAGAGTACAGTAGTATATACAAAGCTTTTAAACTAATGTATATGCACTAAAAGCCTCAAATTTGATATTCTGATTTCAGGTTTTTCATGCCCCATTCTCTTCCCATAGAGGGTGCTAAAGTACCCAGCAAGCAAACGCAATGACATGTTTTCACACTGAGCCATTACTGCTTTTAGACGATTAAAGAATAACTGACCTTATCCATATAGGGATTGCGGTCCATGGATGAGTCTTTGTGGATCTGGTGACGTGAGGCAGGAGCTTTTCCATACTCCCCCATATTAAGTACATGCTTGTCAACATCCATGCGCTTATCCACCATTCCTCCAGAAATTGGTAATAATTAAATGCAATGAACTGCATACAAACATTTGTACGCTGAAACGGCATGTGAACTTAACATACCTCCAGACATATCCATCTTATTTCCCTTCATGGAATCCTCAGCGGAGTCCCTCTGTAAAAAGACACGTAACCGTCATCATGTAAACTAATAACATTTTGCTACATTAAAGAGTCATGATCATCTAACATTTTAAACAGGTTTCTCAAAATAGTGAAGTGTTTCTTACAGGGTACATGTTGTTGAACTGTTTCACAAACTGATTCATCCATGGAGAATCGTCCTGCTTGTTGGGTCCTTTATTCAACTGAGAAGGTAAAAAATTTGAGTAACCAATCACAATTGACCATGTTGTATGTCTTTACCAAACTGTAACTTAAGTGAAGGAGTTAAATCAAGTCTGTAATGTATTACCTTTGGAGGCATCTTCTTGTAAGACCAGTTTCCAGTTTCTTGTGGATTGTTGTTCCACATGCCTATCTCTACTTCTTCCTCTTCCCCCCAGTTGGAGTGTCCTGCCATGGACATCTCCTCTCCACACCAGTTGTCTTGCATAGGTTTGGATCCTAAAGACAAAAAAATCTGTCATTGTACACCTAGTTCCCTTTAGAAGAACGGCAAAAACAGTTTCATTTAAGTAAAACTTATTTTGTTTAATGATATGGTTGACATTGAAGTGCAAATGTAATAAGCTCTTTGTCCCCATAAGATATGTAACATACCAGACTTGTGCTGTGACTGTTGCCCTACAGCAGCATTGCCCCAGCCATTGCCTCCTGAGTTTTCCCTCCCTGGTACTTCCCAGCTGGAGCCTGAATCAACAGGCTTACCCCAAGCAGAAGTACCATTGTCCACAGAGACAGGTGGTGGAGCAGCAGGATCAACCCAGGTAGAGGACTCGATTTTTTGTGACCCACCATATGGCTCTCCCCATCCTGTGACCAGACAAAAAAAACTGCTGTCATCAAAGAGCAATAGTGCAAAATGCTATAATCCTCTGCACATTTGCTTGAGGGGATATTAATAGTAAGCAGAGTGAATTGTTTATGTTATTATCAGAACAAGAATGAATTAGAGTTGTAATAAAAATGGTAGCAGAAAAGGCGCTGTGCTATTTTAAACTTAAATCTGTTTACATAAAAATAATCTTAAACTTCAAAGTGTGATTGGACTGCACTTTTGGACTGAAGTTTCCAATGACCCAAATTTGACCCTTACATAAACATGCTTATGTAAGCTTTGTTTACTCTGAAGTCGTACTGATGGATCAGCTCACATTTAACCACTGAGGTTTCTGCACTTTCACCATCCCGCATATGCCCTAAATACTTCCCTCAAAAATAGCCCTGTTCATGTGTGCCCTCCTGCTCAAGTTGCTGCCACATGACTACAATGTAACCCAAACCTAGTTTTCCCCTGAGCACTGCTCATCCACAGCCAATTCCAAATGAAGTGGAAACATTATTTGCACATACACCTTTAGTATACACTTCCTGCAAATAATTAAAGAAGACACAGACATTTATCTCAACCAAAACAACCTTTCGAAAATATTCCTCTGCAATGGGTAAACCATATGCACATTTCACAAGCACTCACTTGTAAGTTCAGAGCTTTGTCAGTGCAACTGGTATTAGAGGAAAGGGGTGGGAGGGAAAAAGCACATCCAGACAAATTCCAAAGGGATGACTGCATGACTAAAGATAAATATGAGGGGTGAGTAATAATTGCAAAGCTACTGCAAAATAGAAAGACACTCACCTGAGCTGCTGCTGTTCTTTTCTTTTGGAGCCATGGAGCTTTGGGCTTGTGGGGGCTGAGAAACAGCCATGCCATCCTGCTCTCCAGCAGTGTTCTTGTTCCACATGTTTACACTACCATTATTATATTTGTTGGGATCTCCCCATGCTGAAGTACCATCATCAATCTCCATTCTACGCCTGATGGACTCAGGAGATGGCTCTTCCCATCCAGAGGATTCTTCTTCTTTAGAGGCAGTAGGAACTGGGCCTCCCAGCCATCCTGTAGGCTTGTTCTGACCAGGGGTTCCAGTCTGAGGAGTGTTGCCACTCCTGAATGTTCCCATGCTGGTATCTTGGGATTTGCCCCACTCAGAAGGGTTGTTCGGTTTTGTGGTGTCACTCCAAGTAGAGTTGGAGTGGCTTGATTTGATTGGCTCGCCCCAGGCTTGGTTTTGATTGTTGGTCTTGGTCGGTTCTCCCCATCCTGTGGTTGAAGCACTCTGGTCAGGAGTGTTTGTGCCTCCACTGCCGCCCCAGGTGTTGCTTGTTCTGCAGCGACCTGTCTCGCTCCAGCCTGATCCAGAACGATCACTGTCACTGTCCCAGCCCCCGGAACCAGATTTCTGGGGCTCTACCCAATGGTTTCCTTTTGGGCCTTCTCCACCCCATCCATCTCCAGCAGAGGGACCTCCCCATCCCTGCTTTGCTTTTTGTGCATTATTCCAAGAGGAGGGCTTTTCATCATTGCTACCATTCCATGTGGAACTATTCTTGTTCAGTGTAACAGAAGGAGCATCTTCCCAACCACTTTGCCCAACAGGTCCTTTGGTTTCTCCCCAGCCAGTTGATGGTTTCTGTTCAGTCCACCCAGACATGGAAGAATCGCTACTGTTGTTGCTGGGTCCATCTCCCCACCCACCTGAGTTAGATGCCTTAGGTGGAGCATGGCCCCAGCCCACCTGCCCATTTCCTGGCTTTTTATCAGGATTGGATACATCCCAGGCAGTGTTCTGACGAACTGGGGTTTGTCCCCATCCTGTGTTGGACAGGACCCTGGGATCCACTTCAATTTTAGAAAGAGCTGCATTTATCATGCCCTGTTGATTACCCCTTCTTCGGTTGCCGCTACGCTGTCCGTCCCTCTCACTGCGACCTTCTGAGCTCTCTCCACTTCCTTCACTGCCTGTAGATTTGTTCCATGTGCTGCCTTGTGATGCCTGACCAGAGCTCCCTATACCGAGAGCATCATCTTCCAAGGATTTCCATCCATTTGTTCCCTTCCTGCCTCCATTCGTGCCATCATTGGAATGCTGACTGTTGCTGGGCAAAGTGTTCCACTCCCCATTTGAGACCTTAGTGCCAGTGTTTGAAGAGGATGAAGAAGAAGATGAAGAGGAGGAGGAGGCACTTCCCCAAGGTCGAGGGATCCCAGCTGGGCCCACACCATTGCCAGCACCCCAAGAAATATTTTGTGAGGTAGTGGACGCGGAGTCCCATCCTCCTCCACGACCACCCATCCCACTATTATTATTTTTTAAAGAAGCAGCACTCACAGAGGAACCATTGGTTCCAGACTGCATTAGAGTTGCATTCACAGTGTCGCCAACAGCTTGGCCTTTAGGGATAGGACATTTGTCTCCAGAGTAATTAGTGCTGGGCGGAATGCCCCATGCTGTACCATAAGACCCGCTGTTTATTCCCTCACTGTTGCCATGTTGAGAAATGGAAGTGCCATTAGAGACTGAAGAAATAGGGAGCTGAGAAGAGCCCCCTGTGTTCATAGGCCAGGCTCGGTGCCCTGGGGGCTGTTCATTCATCTGTATTGAACCTGTAGAGTTTGGTAAACTAGAGGTCATCATGTTAGTAGTGTTATTTGGTCCATTAAATTCAGTGTTAAGGTTTTGAGGCTGCCCGCTTTGAACCTTGCTTGTACCATTGATTTCAGCTTCAGACATATTTTCCTGCAGGCATCCCCAAGACATCTTAGAGTTGATACTCTGCATGCAGGGTGTTTGACCTATGGTGCTTAGTTGAGTGTTGGTGCCACCATTCCCAACAGGACCATGGGGGTTGGGCCCGGTGTTCTGAAGAATGGGCCAGGCACCATGGTTGGCATTTGGGATCAAAGTGCTTGGATTTATACCTCCATTGGTTGAGGAACCTTGGGTGCCCCATGCATTAATTTTGCCATGGCTGCTTTCTACCAGCTTGCTGCTGGGGCCCTCCGTGGAGCCTTGACATGTGCTTAGCATCGAGCCATTGGATACACCCCAAGGCCCCTTAACACTCCCATTAGCCACATTATTGCTGCCATTTGCAACCATGAAATGAGAACCTTGACTACATCCTTGCCTATTGCCATTGTTGTCACCGCCAGTGTTTCCAGAAGCCATTATACTTAGATTTTTTTCAGACCCAGAGCTGGAGGCAGAATCAGCATCCATACATTCTGAGGCTAACTCTGGGTCGCTACCAGTGATGGAGGACCAGGGTCCTTTATCTACAATGACTTTTCCCCAGTTACTGTTTGAGTCACTGCAAGGTGAACTAGAGCTCCACGGTGAATTTTCATACTGAGATTCCAGTCCAGCATGTTCTAAACCTGTGGGTGTAAATAAAAGGTTAAATGAGCTCCAAATAAACAACTATTTATTCTAATAAAGTATATTTATGTTTAAAAGAATTAAACAGAACAAAGGCACACACAACAGATCAAAGCAAAAATCACAACAGCGTTAAACTAAAATGTGTCTCAGTTTTGTGTTAAAGCTCTGCATTTCCTGAACTTGAAAAGATAAACTGAGAAGTAACAAGGACATTTGCATTTTAGCCATACCCTTAATAAAATGTCTAACAAACTCTGTGTAAACGCAATACAATAACATTACACACCAAACATCTCTCTTGGACAAGGCACAGGAAACTGTAACTTTGGTAGAGTGATCACAATTTGTAATCATTTGTCTATTTAAGCATTACTTGACAATGGCCAAATGCCCATAGACCCAATCTCCGTCCTGCTGAGAGGTGTCTCACTTAAGACAGACTGAAACAGTAGTAGAGCTGCCACCATTTTGTTGCAGCAGCAGGATCGTGCTGCCTGCCAGTAGATAGAGGAGGGAAAGACAGACAGACGCTCTGCAGCACGATGGAAATTGAAGTCTCTGCAAGTTCCTTCATTTTGCAGTGTGGCACCACCAGACTACAATACTAATGCAACTGCTTTATTTCTTGAAATAAAAGTGTTTTCTGCTAGCCTAATCTTGTCTGCAAGATGGCTGCCAAGCTTCCCGGAGTGCGATTTTCTTGCCAAGTCTGAGAATTTTCTCTCTGGCGGTGTTAACCAACAGATATAAAACAACAAAACATGAAGTCTCACTGTTGGTCACAGTTTGCATAACATGATCAAATGATTCTGATTAAGATTCTGTTGAATATCACTGACCTGAGTAAAAGAAAATTACACTATTAAAGAACGTTATTCTATCTAGTATCTTTATTTCTCATTCACCAACTTTAAGAAATAACTTATCAATAAAAAGATAATAAAAAGGTAGGTTTTTATGGCAAACAGCACAGTCTTCTGGGTTACACTGTATAAACTTCAGGAAAGTTAGTTCTGTGAAACTGTTGGCAGCACAACTGGTTTGTCCTTACATAACGCATGAAAAACTGAGGTTTGGCAAGTAAAAAAGGGCAAGTCAGGCTACCTATGCCAAGATCTTATGACATTTTTCTTACAAAGAGTGCCAAAGCAAATGGCTATATTTAGAGTGGTTCAAAATTACACTTTGAGTGCTTGGACAACACCGTCTGCAGACTACTGTATTCATGCATTTACTATACATTTTGAGGCAATCTACATACTTAATAAATGCTGAATAGGTTTTCCAGAATTTACATACTTGACAAACGTTACACAAAACAGTAAACCATAGCACAATGTGAGAAATAAGCAAAATGTGTCACCTGTTTGGTTAGGGGAGTGGCTGACAGAATCCCGAATGGGAGCCATGCCTATAAAACAAATGGTGACATTATGAGATGCTAACAGAATTGAAAGTTAAGATAAATGGATACATGGTAGCTACAAGTCTGTCTTTTAAATTTCTAAGGCCACAAACTAAAACCATGCAGAATGCATTAAATACATTGAATCAAAATCAGGGTCAAACCCAATACAACTAATAAAAACATGAAATAAACCAAACTCTTAGAATTAAAAACAGTACAGAAAATAAACAGAGCAGCTAACAAGCCAATTTGTTGGTCTAGTTGATTTACAAGTTTATGACTATAATATTTTTTACACTCAAGCCTAGAATTTATCCATTTAAATAAAATTTAATCTTAATTTAATTTTGCAGCAACTTCCTGCCCTGCATTTTACCACCTGAATCCTTTAGAGATTGCTAATATAGGGATTAATATCAAAGGTCTCACTGCATATGTAGGAAATGTTTTTGACAAGGTTATTCAGCACTGTTCTGGTACCTGAGAGGTGGCTTTGGACGCAGTGTAGTAAAGGCCTCTCAGTCGTAAGCTCCCCTGCCTGGCTAGAATTAAGCTGCACTTGAGTTCCCAGGGTGGCAGCAAGGACCGTGAGGGACTGCCCACACTTCAACAGCTGTTTCTATTTGTGCTGACAGAGATGCGGCGGATCTTCACAGAGCGGGTACCGAGGCAGGGTTTGGGGCTGGCCGCTGGCTTGGGCCCTCTTGGCATTGCTGATGGCGCAGGTTACAGTTGAGATGCTGCTGTTCTAATTGGCAGACTGAGGCTGGCTGAAACTGGACTTGATATGTTCTGGCACTGAAAATCAAAATAACAACAGATATTTTTAACTATATTTGTCTCAAATATGCTGATTTTATAGATTTCTATAAAGTGCCAGAAGCGAAGGAGTTACATAAGTTAAATCACATAAGTTACATAAGTTGGTGGTTCTCAAACTTAACATTTTAATTAAACAAAACATTAAACAATACAACGTATTGCTTTTTCTAAGGTTTAATTACACAGAATTTTTGATAAATTACTGTATTTTATAAAATGTAATAAAACTGGGGGCCCCTGGCACCAACTCGAGGCCCCCAGTTTGAGTACCATTGAGTAAAGCGCAATAAAAAAGCAAAAAAAAAAAAAGATATTTATATCTTGTATAATGAATCCCATTTTTAAAGCTGTAAACAACACCTACATTCAAAAAATTTAAAACCAAAAACGTAACGTTCACAAATTTTATTCCAGACTGGGAAAAATCAGACAATTGACCTAATTCTAAATAAGACGGTACTTAAAATTCAATTCATATGAATATTTACTTATCTATCCTATTTATATACATCTGAACATATTTTATTGCTCTCCGCACATATTATACGTTCATCAAATACTTTCGCATCAAATCGACTAAATCCCAGCCTCAAGCCATTCAGAAATACCAGTTTGTTGGCAGAATGTTCATTTACAAGAAAACATGCTAGATGCCCTGAGAGGGTTTAGCATCTCTCTCTCTCTCTCTCTCTGGAATTATGGACATTAGAGCCCGACCGATATGCGTTTTTTCGGGCCGATGCCGATACAGATATTAGAAAGTAAAAAAAGACCGATAACGATATATCGGCCGATATTCTTTATGTGTACAGTATAGTTCAGTATATACTACAGTATATTATACTAAAGTACTGTACATAGAATACACTATATACTTTAACATAATATACTATGAATAAATACAATGCAATGCAATGATCACTCACAAATGTGGTGATCACTCACAAATGTGGTGATCCAACACTTATATTGATGTGACAAAGATATGTACTATAGGCAAGAAGTTAACAATAAACTTTATTATCCAAAATTAGTTGGATATCAGTGCACTAAACAGTAAACTTGACTTATTATAAATAACTTTAAAACACAAAGAGAAACAAATACATAAAACTTGCATCATTTGCAGTTTTGACGAGAATAACGTTATAAAGAGAAACTTATGAAGTCATTGATTAATATTAGCTTTTACAGTAAGTTGTGTACTTCACAAATTAGTTAGCCACTCACAGTTACGAAGACAATGCTTGACGGAGCACATACTAATGTACGCTATGTTTAATGTTGTGCACAACGTTTTTATAACACAAACCCAGGGTTCCGTGCAAACTTTAGACTTTAATAAAACTAATGCGTCTTCGCTCCGCCTCTTTTATTTAGCAAGGGTGTAGAGTTGCGCGAGCTTATTGAATCAATTGCTCTGAAATGAGCGTGTTAACTAACAACACAAGCAGCAGTAATCTCATATAGTGTTATATAAGTGCACGGCTGCGCGTAGTTTAAATGTGTCATTTCTCCGTCTCGCGTCATTTCTCCCGCTTGCGTTTTAACTCGCAAGTCGACAAAGAGACGGATTAAAAACACCAAATGTAAGCGGGAATGCGTCTCTCTTGTCCATTTATAATCCAATCGACCAAAGCGCGTCTTAATACCAGGTGTAACAATGTTGTGAAGAAGACACTGCGTGACTGCAGCCACCTGAACTGAGAGACTGACTGACTGAAGTGAAGGGGGTGGGGGATTGGCTGGTGTCACTACAGTGAGTGATCTGGGTCGCCATTAGCAACCAGTATGGCGCACTCTGCTGGACAAACAAGTACTTACATCTTTCAAATGCATTTAATGTGTTCTGTAACAAACATTCATATTGGCGCATATCTGCGGCTTATACGCCGATACAGATATATCTGCGACATGCTCATATCGGCCGATAAAATCGGCAAAACGATAAATCGGTCGGGCTCTAATGGACATTCCCTAGACCAGGGGTCTCCAACATGGTGCCCGCTAACAATAGGTAGCCCACACAGAGTCTGTGAGGTGTCCGCTAAAGCACGTTCTATTAATAGTCTCAATTGTAATATTTATCCATTACATATTTTTTATATTAGCTTGGCTTACGTATGTTAAAGGGACATTCCACTTTTTTTGAAAATATGCTCCCCTAGAGTTAAACATTTGATTCTTACCATTTTGGAATCCCTTCGGCCGATCTCCGGGTCTGGCGGTACCACTTTTAGCATAGCTTGGCACAATCCATTGAATCCGATTAGACCATTAGCATCGCGCTAAAAAATAACCCAAGAGTTTCAATATTTTTCCTTGACTTGACACTTCTGTAGTTACATCGTGTACTAAGACAGACAGAAAAGTAAAAGTTGTGATTTTCTAGGCAGATATGGCTAGGACTATACTCTCATTCTCGCATAATAATCAAGGACTTTGCTGCTGTAACATGGCTGCAGCAGGCGTAGTGATAATACGCACTGCCCGAAAATAGTCCCCTGCCATTGAAAGTAACCAAGGGGACTATTTTGGGATAGTGCGTAAAATATCAATACGCCTGCTGCAGCCATGTTACATCAGCAAAGTCACTGATTATTACACCAGTTTGAGAGTATAGTTCCTAGCCATATCTGCCTAGAAAATCACAACTTTTAATTTTCTGTCGGTCTTAGTACACGATGTAATTACAGAAGAGTCAAGTTTTAAATAGAAAAAATATCAAAACTCTTTGGTTATTTTTTTAGCACAATGCTAATGGTCTAATCAGATTCAATGGATTGTGCTAAGCTATGCTAAAAGTGCTAGCACCAGACCCAAAGATCAGCTGAATGGATTTTAAAACTGTAAGAATCAAACTCTAGGGGAGCTGGAAAATGAGCATATTTAAAAAAAAGTGGAATGTCCCTTTAACATTTTAAATAATACTAAAACATATCAACCAGTAAAAAATAAAAACAACAAGTAAAACCAAAAAGTTTTGAGTAAACTATATCAAAAATTAGCCCTCCAGATTTTTCCATTGTGGTAGCCCTTGCTCATAAAAAGGTTGGAGACCCCTTCCCTAGACAGTCATCTTAAATACTATGGATGAGAATTACCACACAATGGTTTAAATACTGTTAAAAACACATCAGAAAGCCAAAAGCATCTTAAAGTTCTTATGTTGTGTATCAATCATGGCACAGACCTTTAGCTTTATACTGCTTTAAGCAAAGCACCCTTACACTCTTTGCTTAACTGTTTGGAAAAGCCAGCACTGTGTTGATAGATGTTGTTTTGGCTGTGGAATTTCCTGTAGGAATGACCTCACAAAGCAGCCACTTATTTTCACATTCGAAAAAAATTTCAAGAAAGCCAATGGATGATCCACTGAGGGCAATAAATTCCTCTAACAGAGACCATCTTGACCTTTTGAGACCAGGACGACCATCCAGCTAGTAAGAGAGCACCATCACTAAACAAACTAAAAAGCGGAATAATTTATTACTCCTCTCACATAACAGCTGTGAAGTGATTTACAAATGTTACATGTTATCTGTAGCGCATTAAAAACTGAAGCTCTACCTTACAGACGTCTTTCTTTTTTTCTCTTTTTATCTAGATTTACCAGAACCCTTCAAATACATCAACCATTATTTCTTCTCTTCACATTTATAAGGAAAAAATGTAGAGGCACGGTGTCATTTTACTTCTTGGCTCTTGCCAGCTCCTCTGAATGCCTGTACTGGGGCCCTGAGAGTGACCTCAGCCAAGGCCTCTGTGAGGGGGCTTTGAAGTCTACTTTATCATTTGAATCATTTTAACATGTTAAGCTGACCAATCCAGGTTGGATTTGGTTCATAAGCCATTAGGTTTACCATGTATATTGCCCAAGAACGGTATTAAGCTTGTCACGCTGTATATCATAAGAAAGGGTTTAGATTAGGGATGCACCGATCCGATATTCTGGATCGGTATCGGGGCCGATCCGGCCTTTTTTGCTGGATCGGATATCGGACTAACAGGACGGATCCAGTTCCGATACTGCGCGTTACGCATGGTTGTCACTGACAAGCGATTAAAACGACAAAGTATTATAAAAGCACCATAAACGTTTTTATGTACTATAATCAAAATCATCTTACACTCAATAGCTTCATGTGAAGGAACAAACGCACATTTAAAGATATTAATGTTCACAGAAACACTATAACTTACATGCAAACTGAGTTAATCCACTGATGAGAAGCGGATGGATGAAAACGCGTCATTCAACACACGCACACACACAAGATAACTGCAACGTTAGGCTTTATTAAAGATCTGATTTTATAAAGTCTCAGTAAGCTGTTGGATGGATGCAATTCACTATGTGCTGAGTTAATGCACAGGTGAAGCGGACGGATGAAACGCGTCATTCAACACACGAACCCTCAATAACTGTAGTCTGTTTTAAAGATCTGATTTTATAAAGTCTCAGTAAGCTGTTGGATGGATGCAATTCAGTAAGTGCTGAGCACACGATGCCTCTAATCTCTTTGTTTTAATAGTTATGAATGTTAACTTTCCATTGCGGTGCGAGCCGAGGATTCCCATGTGAGTGTGAGGACGCTTCTAGAGCATCAATGCTGCACCCAGGAAGCACAGTATTGCGCAAAATGCGCACTCAATATGATTTAGGCGCATCAATTCTGCACCCGAAATGTGCATAAAAGGTCCGGTTAAGTGCATAATTCCCAAAATAACCATCTGCACACTAAAACTTTTTTACTGTGACTTTTTGCGCAATTAAGGAAAATATATTTAGCATACTTATTTGATCAAACGTGCCTATTTTATTTTCTCCTAAACACTGCCATGGTAAATATAATTACTAATGTTCTTGTAACTTGTAAATCATTTTAAATTATTGTTTTTTACTTTAAAATTATAATTATATATAATATAATCATATTATGCTAGATTTAGCAGAAAGCACTATACACATTTATATAGTGTGTGTGTGTGTGTGTGTGTGTGTGTGTGTGTCTGTGTCTGTGTCTGTGTCTGTGTGTCTGTGTGTAATTTAAATTGCTCAAGAAAAATACAGTAGTATCGTATCGTCAGGTATCGGAATCGGCCGATACTCAGAATTCGGGTATCGGAATCGGATCAGAGATGGAAAAAGTGGTATCGGTGCATCCCTAGTTTAGATTTGATATCCGATGTCTGTTTTATAAAATAAATGCTCTAGGTACATTAATACTATATTTTGTGGGATGACAGCATATCTCAACCTGTACATTCATAAGAGCGCTTCATACTTTTTTAATGAAAATTAAAAAACTCCAGATTAGCTTGCGCTGCTCCATTGACCATTCTATGCATTCACAATACAATATCCATTTGTAGTTTTAGTCCAAAACGTAACGGACAAAATAGACGCATTGTCCATTGTTTCTATCGGATTTTGTATAAAAGAATCCTCCTTCAATATTGTTTTCCAACAAAGTGAGCATGCAGCGTGATTTACTATGAAGAATGCAAAGGGATTCTGATCCGTTATGCCATTTACACCAAAAGCGAAGCATCGCGTACCTCGCTCTAGATTAATTGTGAGATTTAGCTTCGCATCATAAAACATTGAAATTGTAATCATTAAAAAATATTTTTAGGGGTGCACCGATAAATGCCAATATACACTAATAATGCGTGGCCGTTAACTATTCTGAATCGCACAGCCGATATTATTCACAGCTATTTCATGTACTACGGCTTTTGATCAGTATGTCCTTATCAATCTGAAATCACTGTTAGTAACATGCATTTTAAAAAGTAACACTCGTCAAACTAAATCATTATACATGTTCTTGATTATCATGAAAATACCTTTAAAAGGTTTGAAGAACAGCAGTATAAATATATCCTTATGCCATTTCCTGTTATAGCTGCGCGTGTAATTTTCTTCGTCTGCAACGCATATTGAGTTTCTGCACGAGAGCGCACCCTGGCTTTTGTATGTCGCGGCATTTCACCGTAATTCATTGAGAAGCATAGCAAGCATCAATGGCCTATATATCAGTGCACCCCTTAAAATTTAATTAAAATGTCTAATATTTTTTCAAATTAAACAGAAAAAAAAGTTTTAGATACATATACACTAGGTAATAGACACATTTTTCTACCACATTTTACATCATTAGGAAAGCAGGGGGCATAAGAAGCAGCCCAGTGGCCATGTTTGGAAATGTGTCGTCATAAAGAAAAAAGGTTACCTCCTTTTTTGTAATGTCAAGCTTAAATTTATAACAAATATAAAATTGTTAGACATGCTTCTTTGAGACCACTGATTTTATAAGCTGCTATGGGACATCTATAGAAGTTTTTTTATGAAACAGAAATATATTGTGTACATAACAATTGAGTTTTAATACACTTAAACATTTTTTACCTTTTCTTTTTAACTCATGTTAATTCTGCAAATAGC
This sequence comes from Misgurnus anguillicaudatus, assembly GCF_027580225.2. Taxonomy (NCBI): domain Eukaryota; kingdom Metazoa; phylum Chordata; class Actinopteri; order Cypriniformes; family Cobitidae; genus Misgurnus; species Misgurnus anguillicaudatus. Next base: position 22,797,308 of record NC_073355.2, read on the forward strand.
TTTGGAGCTGCAAACATTTTCGTGTGGGCAAACAGTTGGGGGGGCCTTAACAGGTTAAGTGGGGTTTGTTTGAAACTAAAGTGTGGAACAATGCTACGATCATGCAACAGATCTATTTTTTCTTCGAGGTAATTTCCTGTTCAAACAGCTTCGACTTGCTTGTTGTGGAATGACAACTGTCAGGAAGTCAGGTGGTCACGTTGCAACAAGTTGACTACCCTGCAGATCTCTTGCAGTGCAAGAATCAGAGGAACATTCAATGACAAGCCTGCATAACTAGAAAAATCAGAAAAAAGTATAAATGCTTTCAGTTACAGATTTGATAGGGCATCATTAAAACCTCTTTGCCTGGTGCATTCTTCACAATCAAATGCAAAAACAAAGTGCAAAACGTGCACATAATGCTTGTCCAAATATTTGTCAAATGCACATGCAAGTGAAACCCTCCACAAGGACTTCCAGAAGTTTAAGAGCCAAAATGATCAGGTCTGCTATTTGTCTTAAAATGACAAGTATGCATGAACAGGTCTAAACTCGAAATGACTTTCCATATTTGGTGTCAGTCATTTCAGCAGTCTGTAACTATTAGTGCCTACAGGACGGTCTCGTCTTTTTCAGAACAATGTCGTCTCTAAAGTTATGCTTTTGGCACATTTAAGTACTTTTTCCAGCTCAGATGAGTTAATGCAGACCATCACTGCCAATATCTTTTCCTCCCAAGCAGACGTCTGTATTGTGCACAGTTTTTGCTAAGCAACAGCTAGGTGATTTAGTCAACAAACTAAACCTTCAGCACAGACACCACAAATCATTTCTTGAATGTTTCCATTTCCTGACCCCAAGGTTTTGCTAATAAAAAACCAGGACAAACTTTGGACTTTTTTACTAACTTTGATGTCAGAAAAAGTAGGCCAAGACAGGACTCTATATAACTATATATCAGGACTAAATGCTATCCAGCAGGTACTTTTTGGAATAACTGGCCTTATGAAATAAAAAATAAACATGTATGTTTAACATCTAGTAAACGTAATAAGGAGATAAATATTATTGTTCACAGAGCAGCTAATATTGCCACAAGTTTATTGCTTAATATACTCCATATCACGCAGAAGATACAAGGCCATCTGGGCCAACAGATAAGTTAAAAAGTCACCCGGGGTAACCAGGGAGGGGTGGAGGTGCATACTGAAAACATGATTCTTATATTTTTGCCCTGTAGATCTTGTGCAGAATTTACCTTGCTGTATATTTTCATAAGTTAAAACCAATCTCTTTACACATGCTTACAAACAGTCATTTTACTAAATCAATTCCATTACAATTTCACCATGACAAGCTAAATTTCTGTGAACGCAAAAAGGACAGCTTTTAAACAAACTTGCAAACATTAGATTGCAGCTCTAGTCACTCTGCTGGCTTCAGCCCTAAGCTACTGTGAGAGCGAAGACAAGGTCAAGAGATAAAGACCGGTCCAGAGCTATCAGCCTTTCCACATCATTCAGTGGAAAAGTGCTACACCCACTAACAAGTTTTTGTGATATGCTTCAGAACGCATAAAAGGCAAGGTATGGTGATTTACGATAAGATTCCTTTGCTTTTCTTTCCAAATTAAAAATAAACATTAAAATGACAATTGATTAGCGAACGTGGCACTGTAATTGATGCCAAGGCTATGGAACGGGATAATAACTGCATATATAACTACTGATATCTACACTGTACACAGACAACGATTCCTACCTTCAAACCAGCCCCCTCTTCCTTACAGTCATTCCACTGCGCTCTACACTGTCATCCATCCACACTCCATCCGCGTTTTCAAAGATTTCCCTGTAAATGAAAGGATAAGTTACAATGTCTTGGCTTCATTGTAGCAACCCCAACAGTTAAGCACAGCAAAATCTTCAAATAAATGATGAAGCAACGCATTTAGTAAACGGGAGAAAGCTTGTAATCTCATTAAAGGATTACACTTGGAAATTGGTCCTCTGGAAGGAGCTAACTACTTCTGCGTATCAACCACCAAACGGTTTTTTACGGACTACCTAAACTCAATAAAACCTGACCACTGACTTGCCAAACCAGATACACAACATGTATGTATAAGATCAGTTCTCTCATTAAAATGAATGATATATAAGCTTCTTTGCAGATTGATATGCATGTGTGTTCACACTCTGCTCAAATTAACGGGATTTTACTGCAAGTTATTTTACGGTGCACCCTGAATATGCTCATTCTGGAATTAATTTTGGGACTTTACCAAGAGTGACACACCCATGAAACAACATTTAAAAATCAATTTAAAATCAGATCCATTTCAATGTGAAAATATTAAAGTGCACACCTATTTCATTGCTAAAAACAATGCTATTTTGTGTATTTGGTATAATACAATGTGTTGCATGGTTTATGGTTAAAAACACATTATTTTCCACATATTGTACATTTTGTACCCCAAGATATCCCTGTCTTCCTAAAACGCATGATATGATTGGCCTGAATAACTCTGACATCAGCCAGAAATGTGACGCTCCTTACCAAGTTTGAAAGATTCGCTCACAATGCAATGCTAAGTAAGGAATAATTGACGACAGGCCATTGAATTTTAAGAAAATAATGAACACCCAAGGTCAATTATTCCACTTTTACCACGGTTACTAAAAACACTGACTTAAGCATTCAACACCCCCGCGGTATAACAGGAGTTAACTTAGAGGCCGAGTACGAAGCGAGAGAAATTATGACAATGTCGGTCTTGTCCACGTCAACAGGCCCAGGAAGTAAACTTTTGCCTACAATCCGTGTTTGTTGTAGTCCAAAAAAAAAAAAAGAGATTCACGTTGGAAACCATAACCCGCGTCATAGTTTACTTTGGGGTTTGTACCTTTTGCATATTGTTAAAATGTACTAATACACACTTAAGCCTAACTTATAGTCGTGTGTAAGTACTACCCCGTAGGCTATCCGTAGCCTGTGCGTTGTGTGATGTGCACCTCGCAAAAAATTTTAACAGCACGTCAGTTCTACGCGGACCGCAAGCGCTGTGATTGGTCCACCAGAACCCCTCCCGTCAGGTAAAAAAACTGCGTCATAGGTTTTTACGTTTGCAACGATGAAAACAAAAATGAGCCAAGTTGAGGAGTGAATTAACTTAAACTGCAACATTAGTCGCTGTTTATTTACTTCCATCATTGCTGGTCTTCTCAAATCATACACAACAAGTTACTCTTTCTTCTGCGTTTGTGGGTTAACTTGCCAAGCAGCTTCTTCTTTGACGGTCGCGCTGCTACTGGGGTTACATGCGTGGTTACTGCCTACCAGCGGTCTGCGCGTGTTTGCAAGTCGAAGCAGACGACGATGCAAAAGTATAAATGAAATCGACGTGGAACCTACGCATAACTATAATGAGCCCTTATCAAACCAAAGGAAATGTAAAACCGTGAATCGGACAATAGGTGCTCTTTAATAAGGAAAAAAGGATGCTGGGACTTCACTTTACAAAATGAGGTTGGAAGGAAATGGTTGAATATAAGAGGACTTTGTGACATCAACCAAAAAGAAATGTCGTTACAGAGGCGGAGCAAGTCATTTTTATAAAAAAATGGTTAGTTTTGATTTCACGATTTTCATGCTAATGTCACTGGAAAAAAATAAAATTACTCTCAATACTAAATAATTGCTTTGAACACCACTTGGTATATACATCATACCATATACATGATGTGTAAACAAAACCATTGAGTGAATATAACTGCTTTGAAAGTTAACTTTTGTGGCTAAATTAACTGACAACCAAATCCCATGTGATATAAGCTATGACAACCGATGTAGCAACCCAATATGAAGTGCAGTTACCAAAAGTAGAGGGTAGGAAGCAACCCTGCCTTCTGTTTCTAGAGGGACTAGTCAAGCTCATAAAATAAGTAAACAGCCTAGCATAAATACGTGAGAATGCCAAATGAGTATCTGACGTGAAAAGTAGAATATAGCCGCTTCCAGGGGGTAAAGTCACCCAATCGAGATAGCTTGATACGGCACAACCCTGCCCCTCCCCCAGGAGCAACCTCTTCTCCTTAAAGTGTTTAACCAGATGGCCATCTCAACAACAGAAGCCTCCCATACACAAACACACAAAGACAGAGGCATCTGTTTATGAAGTACCAGCTGAAAAGATGACCAGTCAAAATCATACCAAGACATTGCGAAGAAAAATATCTCGTGTTTATATTTCTCAAGGCTAAATTGAAATAAAACAACTTGTGACTCAGTATAACCTCAGGCTTGACTTTCCTCATTAGAATCAAAAGACTACACATACTATACATATACACAAATGCGTGTCATCACATCAAACCCTGAATACATAAGTGTTACGGTCTAGCGAGTCCCTGGCATTATTAGGTGTGGACGTGGTTGTGACTATGCAGGCCAATGTTCATTTTTCTGATAAGAAAAACTCAAAGACTGTCTATGATTAACTTGGAGTTCAAAGCAAGCCAGCGGTTCAAAGCTTCGTAGCATCACAACAAAACAAAAACAAATCCAAACGAAAGCATTCTGGATCTCTTTATCTATATAACCAATTTCCCTCCATAAGATAAATAAAGTATCCATCTTACTATCTAGCTATCCAATACATTTTACAACACGCTGACAGATATAAACAGTGGAAGCAAGGGTTTATTGCTCACACCTACAATACAGTAGTGTTACACAGAGCAACACCTACCTACATTGTTTTTGTTGAACATTTTAAAACAGCCAAGCTTAGTCAGCATTGTAAGCCCCTTTAATTCAAAGAGAGATGCATTTGCTTACACCAGCAGCAGCTTTGACTGGAATGGTTACTACCACCCAACACAGGCATGAATAGGAAAAGCCCAGAATGATATGAGCTTTACAAATTAAGTCATCATTCACACGCCTGAAAAAGTCTTAAGGGAGATAACACACATGTTTACTGACCTGTGTTGCTTCTCTTCAAATGTCTTTGGTGACAATAGCATCCAATTCTCTAAAATGGAAAAAAACATAGGACAACTGTAAAAAAAAGCTAAATACATTATCAACTATGTTAACGGATACTGACAAATTTTTTCTGTACTCATAGATGTGGCAAATATATATGGCCCCAAAGAGGTAAATACAAAAAGCACACAATTCTTTCTTGTTTAATGCATTTCATTTTCTACATCAAGTTTATGTATTTTATGGATCCAACTGTGCAAGTCGCATAAAATCTCAGCACACAAAGCAGATATAAATCTGTTTGTCATTTTAGATTTCACTTTCATTACTGGAGAAAAAGGTACATACACAAGTCATTCATGTTTCACATACATGGGTTATTTATTCAATAAACATTTATCACACCTTACCCCACAAAATAAAACCACAAGCAACTCATTAAACCTTGCACATGGTTAAACGCTGTAGAAATGAGAAAAAGATGGGTGGACGTGCATCTACTTGTAAAAGAGTGACTACAAAAATAACATGCATAAATCTAGCACACCTAACTGGAAAGTATTTATTAGCCTTTTAATAGAAAATTTTAATAGAAATAGCAAAAATCTGTTATTGTTTTAAGCAATACAGTATGAAGATGGGGTAAAGGCAGAAAGCAGGGACACCTCCCCCACCACTGTCTTCAGCTGCTACCGCTACTACTGCTGCTGCTAACGGGGCAAACCAGCAACCTTGACCTGTCCTTAAAACATTACACCGACTTGAAAACATCTTTTAAAACAACTTTTACCAGAGGAAGGCTGACTTAATGCCATCTGTGTTTGTTGCTTGGTCAGTTCTGGGAGTCAGAAATATTTAACCATTTTACGGTCGGGCTTGTGCTAGCTACCGTGACTGCGTACTTTGAAACACTAAATGAATAAAACACGTAATGCTGCTTAATGCATAAGATTATTCAGGTCTTGATGTGGTTAAACGAATACTTGCAGTTTATTTATATATAAAATAATATTAATTTAATTTAATTAAAGCATCTGCCCCGATGTGCGCAATTCAGCAGCCGAGCTAAAAGTGCTAACAAACCAGCTGGCTAGTAAAACATCTCACTTAACAACTTTACGAATTAAACACTTTGTTACTGCTCATATTATCAAACTGAACACATTTGTAATTTTTCGTATATTAATCAAACAAACCCCGCTGCTGTTAACTAACTATCTGAGAGAAAAATGAGTCGACGTTGAGAAAGTTACAGGACGTCGAATCAACATCCAAATAAAGCCAACATCTTTCCATAATGTACCAACAGAAAACACGTCCTTAGCATATGCAAACTCCATTTACACTATTTAAACCAATTTAATCGCATGTACATCCTCGACTTTCAAATCATGGTGGTTTAGTAACATTTTACGAACCCAACTGCAATGTCACCTCGATGCAATTATGCAACAAATTTACCACACAGATAAAAACACTTCATACACAGACAGCGAATATCAGAATTGTATAACTTAGCAAAGCGAATAACTGCAATACAGAAACATTCTGGATCTCCAGTGCTGAGCTCAGCTTAGATACCGCAGATAAGCTGGTCAATATATTTATACTGCTTAAACGGCGGAAATCAAATGAAACACGAACGAACAGCAAAACTCACCTCTGGTAGTTTAAAGTGCAGTAGAGATGAAATGAAAGCAAATAATAAGGCTACAGAAATTCAACACATTTGCAGAATCGAAGAGGGGAAACATTTGTCCTGCTCAAACGCCATTTTCTTCTCTCGCATTCATGCATTCATCCCTGTAACAGCAGGAAGAGCTCAGACGCCTCTCGCGTAGCACTTCCTCCAACCCAACACACTCACCTTCAAAATGGTGGACGCTCTAATGGCCGTGTTTCAAATATTAGCGACAACTGTCTGCATTGAGGTATTTTTTGGGGTATCGTAGAAATGTAGCCTTCTGGTTATAATATGCGCTTCTACCTAGCTATACTATGTATGTGCACGTTGAGTGTACACGCGACGCGTCTTTGAGGAACAGTAATGCTGTCTTGTTTAGGCAACTTACTAGGTTTTGAAACGCAGCCAAAAAGCTGATGGCTAACCAGAACTCATCATGGTGGCTTTACTATTCCACTAATGTTAAAAATGTTTTGCCAACATGATATAGTCAAATTATAATGAAATGTATTGTGTAGAGCTCGTTGTGATATAGTGCATATTAAAACAAAATAATCCATATACTGGAAATGGAAAAATTATAAAAATGTAAATGAGGGGAAACCTAATTTTAATATAATATATTCAACAAATATAAACTGTCCATCAGCATACAGAATAAATCATAAAAATAACATGTCATACAATAAACACTAATCAAAATAAGGGCATTAGGAGGGGCAAAAAGTGACCCCACCCTCTACTGAAAAATCCAGCTAAGACCAGCATAAGCTGGTGGGCTGGTTTTAGCTCGTATTGCAAGCTGGTCTAGCTGTGTTTTGGTCACTTTTTAGCTGATCTTAGCTGGTCAGATTGGACGACCAGCTGACCCACCAGCTTTGCCAGGCTAGGAGGGCCATCTGAAACCAGCTACCATCTTATGCTGGTCTTTTAGCTGGATTTTTCAATAGGGCATGCAAAACAAATCTGGATAAAACAGACTAAAGCTATTATAAACCTGCTAGTGACAAACTGATTAATTTTAGATACACCACCATTTGCTTAAATTATATAGGTGGTTTCAGCTGTAACAACATAAACAAGCTGCTTTCGTGGAAAACACGTAACTTCCGGTAAACTCCGCTAAGAATAAATAACAACAAAGTCCTTTTAAAGTAGTTTATTTATATAACAAGCAAAATAAACAACACGTCCTAGGAAACCAAAACATTTATTTTCGATGAGGTATTTGTTCAAGAGTTCACTTTAGCAACTAGTCAGACCATTAAACAAACAGAAACCGGAAGTTCCGACCTGACGTGTAATCGCGTCACCACACATGCGTCCGATGAAACGGTCTATATAAGGGCCTGTTTATTGAATCTAGCCCATTTATGATCTATGTTTAAAGACTGCATTGGTAAATAATACTTATATAAAGTTGTGTATTCATTTCAGTATAAACTGTTATAAAGAATATGATACTTTAAGGTACAAATACTTTGGGAAAACCGTTCCAACTGGTCAAAACGTACTCATTTGTTTCCACTTGTTTGTTTACACTGTATAGGCCTTCATTCCTGTCAAATATACTAGACAACCTTAAAGTGCACAATACTACAAGAATACAGATACAGTCCAGCCTTTAGTCTGGAATTTGCCAGCGTTTTCACTTTGGGGACAAAGCAGTGTCCCACAGTTGAAACGGCCCAGCTACGTTGTCCTTTTAAAGCCGGTCATTCTGCCTCACTAGGCAGGAATCACACAGAAGTGACTCTGTAAAACAACTCTATTTAACTGTGTAAATGTCATTAAAATCACCAGATTATTACACAATGTCAGAATAACATCTTTTAGCAATTTTAGTGTCATCGTCCAGAAATGAGATACTCATAAATGTATAGACAAATTCTGCTGTTAACATTCTTGAAACTGAGAAAAATATTTAGCCTGTATGAAGCTTTTGCTAAATCATATAAGTAACCATAGAATAATAAATCTATTGTACCTTCAAACACATGACTTAATATTAAGTAATACTTTAGTGCTGATCAATTATTCATCACTTTAATATGTATAAAAATACTCAAAAAGAAAGCTAAAAATAGGCCACCAGGACTGAATTATCACACAAGACAAATTTCCGTTTTAACAAGTTTGTCCCTTTATAATTGTCTTAAAATGAGAATGTAACGCCACAGTTTTGGTCTCAGCGCCTGTGGTACTGAGAATGAATTTTGTATGAGGCATGAATATTGATGATCACTGGAGGTCCGGGGCCAGCTGCATGCGAGCGAGTTAGCTGCAGTAGGACAAGGGTCAGTTTGGTCTGGGCCAGTGGGCTACTCTCCCCCCGCCAGGACACCGAGAGCAAGGGGAGCCTGGGAACGCAGGCAGATGCATTGTGCTCAGACAGACAGACCAGGAGGAGGGGAACAGCTTTGCATGACAAATACATGGCTGGCTTTGGCTTTCATAGTCTTATTTCTAAACTTCCTCGGTTGGCACTGAATAGCGTGGCATCCTTTAGATGACCACTCTAAATATTGCATTCCAAAGTGATCTAAAGACAATTCAATATGAATATGCAAAACTTTTTACATTCAATACATATTCAATATAACTTTGAGGTATGTCTATATTAGATGTGGCAATTAAAACTTCCCAAAATCTGTGGCTTGTCTATATTTGCCTTTCTTTCAGCCATCAGTTCCCAATTTTTTTCTTCAATCTTCATTTTTCATTGGCCCCCAGATGTATTAACAGTCTCACCAACAAGGGCACTATTTTTCATTTGCTCTCTCCCAATTCCTCCACTACCCCCATCATTATATTCAATCTCTATCTGTCTCTCACCCATCCCCCAGAGTCACTCTCTCAGACAGGGTGGCAGCTGTGAAGGGGATTTGTCGAAGCTGAATTACACTCTGCATCCAACCAATTACCTGTCTGACTGTTCTCAGGTCAGCCTACACTGCTTTGCTTTCGGGCTCGATTTATCTATAAGACCACTATTCTGCCAAGCATTTATCATTTTCACACAGCCATGCGTGCTGTCATTTATAAATGGTAATAGTTAATACACATCAGTGCTTTAGTGGAAGAGACTATATCTGCTGTACTCCATTTATTGTGTGATTTTATGTAAACTGTCAAGGCATTTTCTTTTGCTATAGGTCAAATTATCACCAATATATTGACTCGCAACAAAAAAGAAAAGTTCAGTGGCATTTCATATACCTTTCGCTCTACTGTGGTGATACAGTGATGGTATCAGATGGTTTCCATGGTATAGTCACGTTCATATATACCATGTTCATCTTCATATTTAAGTAATCTATTAATTCATATAATTCCTTACTATCTAACAATAGTCTTAAGTCTGACATATTTGATTAACACAGAAAAACTACGATTTGAGTGTCATGCATTTGCATTTGTGTCTGATGTGTCTTCACAAACTCACTGTTTCAGACCTACAGTTCAGTCTTTTCATGTAAAAGTAATATAAAGATGCAAATGATGCTCTGAAGTCTGATCTTATTGTCATTCATGTATGCATGCAGTATATATTTTAGATAAAGGCCTTTTCACCTAGAATGATGGTGCTCCGTTTAAAAACTCTGCTCTTGTCCAAATGAGATTCATTTGCATGTGCCTATCCCACCCTCCATCTCAATAATTCACACCTATCTGTGTAAAGCGATTTGTCTGCAAGGCATGCATCTAAGCTCAGGCTTGTGAATTCTCAAAGTTTACTTAAACCATCATCTAAATGCACACTGGAAGGATACATACAGCAATAGTAGATGTGCTTCTGCAAATAAAGTTTAAAAACTGCAAATCAAATCCTTAAATCTTTCATGGCAAGAATTTTCAGGCCTAAAGATTCAGTTTTCCCATTGTAATTTCATTGCTCTAATCTGACTTGAGTCAAAACAGATCCATAGCAGAGATGGACACCCTTGTGGTCTGCTTTGTTCCTTCTCACTGGGAGGTTTTGGTGTGAGCGAGCGTAGAGACCCGACCTGACCCAAACCGTGGGGTACTTTGCAATGGAAAAGCGCCAAAAGATACTGCAGCATTCATTGGCATTGAATCAGCTTATCCCATGACAGTGGCACTACAGTATATAGAAATTTTGGGCTGTTCCCTTCTAGTCTTATAATACCCTTTCTATGCACATACATTACTTGTATAGCAATTCACCCCTCTGCCACTATGCTGTATTAGTGCCAAATGTTGTTTGCATGGCACAATTCCTCATATTTCAGGCTAGCTTTGAGACAGGTTATAGAAAGTGCAGCAAACTAAAGCAATCTGGCATATTTGCATACCATGTACAGTATCACTCCACCACTGTCATTCTTTTATATTTTATATTAAATGCCGTTCTATGGTCGTAATTATGGTGAGAATCTGTGTTTTAATCAGGTCCACAGTATAGTGTAATTTATAGTCGTGCGTAAGTTAAACTATGCGTAGGCTGTCCGTAGTTCTGATGAGTACCTCGCCAAAAATGTAACAACGTGTCCATTCTAGAACCCTTCCCATCAGGTCAAAAATATTTGTGTCACATTTCTAAGGCATTTTCACTTGCAACGGTAAGAACAAAGATGGGCCAAGTTGAGGAGTGATCTGCAAAAAAGTCGCTGTTTACTTACCTTCATCACAGCTGGTCTTCTCAAATAATATACAACAAGCTGCTGCTGCTGCTTCTTCGTTTGTGGGTTTACTGGCCAAGCTGCTTCTTTCTTACCTGTTGAGCTGCTACTGTGGGTTACACGCATGGAAACTGCCTACTAGCGGTCTGCATGTGTGTTTGCATGTCAATGCGGATGACGACACAGAAGTATATATGAAAAATGATGCGTAGGCTACGCCGTCGAGGCTACACATAGGACCTACACACAACTATATAGTAATGTCAAAAATATTTAGTGAGCATCTGCAATTCACCTAAAGCTAGGTACACACCAAACTGATGATCGGGCAGGTTTTGAGCATCATCTGATTTAATTTTGTTGATGTGTTCAGCACTGTCCATGAAAGTCTGTCACCATCCACTATTTCGAATTGGCGCTGGAACTTGTTTGAGAGTCAGATCATTCTGATTGGCTGTTTAGAATAGCCAACCAATGCACAAGAATAAAAACGGAAGTGACGAAGCAAGCAAACGGCAAAGTCGCACAGAATGCTAATCTCATTTTTTGCATCTCTCATTCAAAATAGATAAATATTTTATAAAAATATTTAATGGCTCATAAGATATAGACTGCCGCAGGGATGACGTATTTTTGTAGGCCAACCCGGAAGTTAGCGGGACAATGGTTCCTTTGCCAAAAAGCCCATTCTTTTTCCCCATACAGTTTTGTACCATCACAAAAAATAAGATTTGTGTTTAACACACTTACACATTTTGTCCAACAAGATAATCCTCACAGATGGATGAAGACTTGATGAATTTTAAAGTTTAAATGAGTTTAAATTAAAACGCTAACCTTAGGCTCCAAGCGAACTACAGCACAGTAACTCGACTTCAACATCATCACCACCAAGCTACTGACAACTCTTTCAAAGTTAAAAACATTTTAAAACAAGTTCCCTGATAAGGAAATAGTCTGTGGATGAGTCGTTTTGGGAACTGTGTCCATGTTGTAGTTATCGAGATCTTTATCCATGATGACGTGGAAAGTCGCCCACAACGTTTGTAGTCCTATGTAACTTGTTAGCAACCACCCTTTTAAAGAAACAAAAAAGCTTTATAAAGTCATGAGTGAGGGTATTACTGGTGTGTTGTATGTCATAGAATAAAACATGAAAGTATGTTTTGCTTGTGTTAACCCTCATTTAAGATGTTTAACCAAAACCCTATAAAAAAAACCCATGACTTGGGAACGTTGGAACAAGAAGTGCTAAAATGCTAACTATCTTTTGGGTTTTGCCTTAAAAAAACACTCATTCCTGTGCCACTTTATTACAGAGTTTTGTGTGAAACTGGAACGGAGTGCTGCTTTGTTTACGTTTGTATCACTACAGTCACACGCTTTAGCGGTTTCTTATTTGAGTGATGAACACCAACTACCTGCTGGTATGGAAAGTTATCTCATTTTACGTAGGCGCAAAACAAACGTGCTACTCGGCTGCCATCCGCTTGGTGTGTCAGGCAATTTTGGAACCAGACGCAGCCAGCACGTGGGCAATGTGAGAGAACCTCACAGTCTGTGGTACTTTGTTGGCATCGGTTTGGTGTGTTCCTACCTTAACTTGTATGTCTTTGGACTGTGGAGGAAACCCAGAGTAAACCCACACTAACACAGGGAGGAAATCCAAACTCTACAAAGAAAGACCTCCTGGCGCAGCCAGCACTCAAACCACGGCCACTACTAAAGCACCTGAATTGACTTTTTGATGTGCGCTAATCGATGGTGAACATCTGGATGGATCTTTAATATTTTACCCATCATTTGTTGGGAGAGGGAATAAGTGTGGCCATTATTACTGTTTTATTTGACTTGTATGCAAGACAAACCCATTGAATTTTGCCAAATCTAGTTATATCTTTAAAGCTGCATTATGACTTCCTTTCACACCTCACCTTTGGGAGAACTGACACTGGGGCTTAGAGAAGGAAGAATACAGAGCCAATAACCCGGGAGATGAGTGGAGCTCTTTCAGCCCTTAATGAGGCCTCTCTCTCTCTCTCTCTCTCTCTCTCGAGGCTCCTCACATTGTGGTCTGCAGCCCTCACGTCAGCTCTAATGAGCAGACCGCCTGTCTTCCCCAACCATCTATCATACTTTCTCTAGGGAAAAAACACTATGTCTTGCATTAACTCCGACCTCACATTGAAGAGGCCTGGTCCCTTTAAAAGCAAAGTTTTACATTACCACGCATCTATCCTGAATCACAGACATGATCACAATAAAGACTTAGTAAGAAAATGAACACTTCTGTCTGAATACACCTGACAAATCAAAACACTTATAATTCAAATAGCTGCCTGGAAACAAATGAGACCACAATTGCCAGTCACAGCTGTGGACAGGTTGTGTATGTTACTGCTTAAGCGCAAAAAATATGAAAATGTGTTTTTACGCATTTTAATCTCTAAATCCTTCACACAACCTGTGCCATCCACATAACCTGTGGGATGTTGATATCAGGAATACCAAAGACGTGCACATTTTACGGGAATGTTACACACCAGGGGTATCAGGTAGTTGCACCTTTGTTTAACGCTGGGCACTTTGGTTCACCCAAGACAGATGTTAATACTAAAGCCTGAAGTAAAGCTCAATTTATATGCGTATACGAGGGTCAGGAGTGTGCTTATAGGAGTATGTAAAATAAAGACCAGGAGAGCCATTGGTATTTGTCGCAATGTGCATGCGTCGTACATCTGTGTGCGTGTATGAGTCAAACTATGACTTTGCATTCAACTGTGCGTGAAAAAACAAACTATACTCCAGGTTTAAGTGTAAACAGGCTGAGGGCTACTGAATGATACTTCAATCATCTCTTTGTTGTGTATAGTTTGTTAAAATAGACCAGTTGCTAGGGAGTTTTTGTTCAGCAAAAGCACAGATTTCCCAGTCGTCTATCCTCAAAAATGTATATATGTCTAATAAAGAGTTTAGCTGTACTTCCTATTAATTCTCAAATGCAGAATGTGTGAAAGAGCATGGATATTTCCTAATGGAGTCAGAAGTTGGGCAAGGTGTCAGGTAGGGTCTCCTCACAGCCCCAGGTCCTGAATCCCATCCGTGTTTAAATTTAGTATAACAAAAGACCCTTCACCACAGGTCAGGCTTCTCTGTTTGATGTGGAAGGAGAAAGACAACAGGAACCTCTTGACATGCTAATTGGCTTTATTAGCATTAACATGACTGGGATTCCAGCAGGAGCCCAAAACGGTCATGGTTAGCTGTATGCCATCCATTCTCCAAACCTGCTTGTCCTCTGCAGGGTCGCGGGGGGCTGGAGCCTATCCTAGCATTTACACAGGGTGCACCCTGGATTGATGACCAGCACATTGCGGCACTTACCTGTGTTCATTCATATTCATCACATGTATTTATGCAAACAATTGGTTTTCTTTTTTAGATCAAGACACGTAACATATATATGCATGTTACTTTTAATTAAATGCATCTACAATAATTCAAGATGGGTTAGATGAAGCACAGGAAATAAAAGAGAGAGAGCATAAAAGCAAACCTCTGCTGAATGATTTCATTCTACTGCCAATGTGAGGCAAGAGGACAAAACAAGGTGACTCTAATCATTTCAGACAAAAGGAGGCAGGAGAGTAGACTTCTGGACCTTGATGTGAGCACAATTTTATGGTGAAATACGCAGAGCGAATCTGTGAATTATGAGCTGTAAATGCTGGAAAATGTTGTTTCGTTCCAAGGATCACGTCGGTTGGATGTTGCCCTGGCATCTTGCCAAGTGCTCATTACTGCAGAACGCGCATGCAGTCGGGCCAGCCAATGTGACGCCCGTTGCTGTGGCAACAGCAGAGCAGACAGGCGATGCAATGCATCATATTTCACCAGACCAACTCAATTCAATTCTCACAGATCCAATCTATGAGTTGCAGATGGGGGGTGAGCCCAGGCAGAGGCAAACTGGTATTACAAAAATAAATTGGTATGAGACCATCAGCTTTCCATGCAGATTTCCTTTTAACGCTGTCGGTTAGAAATTGAAATATTCATTGTCCTGCACAAATTGGTTTTATTCAAATCTGCATGCTGCTGCCGCCTGCTGCAGAGTGAGGTGACAATAGGTGGCACGCACAGGACATTGATGGGTGTACATTTTTCCTTATTCAGCTGTTATTCTAAAAACATATGCACGCTATTGTGCAGTCAGGGTTGGGGTCCATGGAAACCTCAGATATACAGATATAAAACGTAGTTTTCTCCAGAAATGAATGCTTTTTCATTTGAACGAACCTTAGAATAATGACCTGTTAAGCACTGTATGATGTAAAAATTAATACGTATACTGATATAAATGTCGCTTTGGATAAAACCATCTGCCAAATGCGTAAATCTAATGAATATTATTATCAAGTGTTAGAGGAAATCTAGCTTTTGATATGATACTTTGTGTCAAAATACTCTCTGGGTTGGCTACAAATCTGTTTAAAACCCATACCATACAAAAATGCCAGCTATGACCCCATTCTGAATCACATACAGTGTAAAATATTTTATTATTTTGTACATACACTCTTAAAAGTAAAGGTACTTCACGATACCATAAAATAACTATTTCTGTCTAAATTGTTTTTTAAAACAGTGGTTCTCAAACTGTGGCTGGGGATCTCAGGGGGGCCGCGAATGAATGTCCCGGGGAGCCACACGCTGAAAAAGTTTGAGAACCACTGCTTTAAAGGACCTTTAACATCTAAAGTATCTTTCTCTTTCACAAAGGGCTCTTTAGGGTAAAAAAAAGTTCTTCAAATTATAAAAATGTATAAAAGAAATGGTTCTTTAAAGCAGTGGTTCCCAAACTTTTTCAGCGTGCGACCCCTTGTGTACGGTGCATTCCTTTGCGGCCCCCAAAAGAAAATTTTTGATGAAAAACTGTTCTAAAACTCAACATTTTAATAAAAAAAACCCATTAAATTATACAAAAAAAAGTAGTGCTTTTGGTAAGTAGCCTTATTTTTTTAGGTTTAACTACACAGAATTGATGATAATGTATTTCATAAAATGTCATAAAACTGGGGCCCCCGTGGCACTATCTCGCGGCCCCCAGTTTGAAAACCACTGCTTTAAAGAACCTTTGACTACATGGTTCTTTGAGGAACCAAAAAAAAAAAATCTTTTATGGCATTAGAACCTTTTAAGCACCTCTTATTTTTAAAGGGACATTCCACTTTTTTTGAAAATATGCTCATTTTATTACACAATGCCCGAAAATAGTCCCCGTTACTAAGGGGACTAATTTCGGCTGCTGCGTAATATCATTGCGCCTCCTGCAGCCATGTTACAGCAGCAAAGTCCTTGATTATTACGCCAGAATGAGAGTATAGTTCATAGCCATATCTGCCTAGAAAATCACAACTTATTACACAATGCTAATGGACTAATCAGATTCAATGCTAAGCTATGCCAAAAGTGCCAGCGCCAGACCCGGAGATCAGCTGAATGGAAATGTTTAACTCTTGAGAAGCTGGAAAATGAGCACATTTTCAAAAAAAGTGGACTGTCTCTTTAAGTGTGTATGCTATAAACATAAAGTGACACATATACATGTTATGTAAGCTTTTTAAATTGCTCTTTTTTAAATCTTTTTTTGGGTGACTACAGACAAGCTAACATCAAGAGCTTTGAGAGATCTGAGCCTTTTTCCTCCTCTGATACTTCTGTCTGAGTACAGCACTGGCATCAGAATTAATCTGTGAGAAACCAGAAGGACCAGGCAGACATACAACGGTGTCACACCAGAACAGATGTTTCCTAATTATGCTAAGCTCTTCAATGCAAGAGCAAATGGTATGATACTTCTAGCAGATCACAAGGATATCTGGGTGGTCCTGAATTTTCCAGGTCCTACTTTTATTGAGCATCTACACCTCTCAAGGTTTATACTGAGCTCTGGGTATTACCCCGCAGGTAAGACCTTAGAAGACCCAGGTAAAAATAGTAATCTTCCATACCTTAAAGGAAAACACCAACGTTTTTCAACATTTTATGAAGTTTATTTAACTAAGTTTGGAAGGAGCATGGTCATGTGATCCAACCAATCAGTGCAAAGAGGTGCCTATAAATGGCAGTCCCTCACCTCTGTTCCGTGATGCCAAATATGCTTTATCTCATTCCTTATCGATTACATGTTAATGCGAACTCGTGAAACTATGTTTTTACCTCAACTTAGATGAATTAATACATACAATCTTTTTTCAATGCATGCACTTTAAATCTTTGTACAGCAATTCTTGAATGTGTTAGCATTTAGCCTAGCCCTATTCATTCCTTAGGATCCAAACAAAAGTTTTATTTTGTGCCACCATACTTACTCGTGTAACCCCTCATTAACAATCTTTAAATAGGGGAAACATGGAAGTGTTTGGTTGCTTCTAAGTTCATCCCTGTTTGGATCCTAAGGAATGAATGGCTAGGCTAAATTCTAACACATTCACAAGGCGCTGTACTAGGGTAGCCATTCGTGACCAGTTCCGCCGGACACGCCCGAACATGTTTTCGGGTTCGTTCTCCGGAAGTCGCGTTGCTCGACCGCATACGTCATCGAGGTTCTCACATTTCAGTAAAAATACATTAGAAAATTAAGATTTATTTCTTTTAAGACATACAATCATTGTAGTTTCATTCTTACCTTGAAATGTAACGGTTGCTTTTCTAAAATTAAACCCGAAATATTAAACCTTGATGACGTATGCGGTCGACCAACGCGACTTCTGGAGAACGAACCCGAAAACATGTTCGGGACGTGTCCGGCAGAACTGGCACGAATGGCCACCCTACGCTGTACAAAGATTAAAAGTGCATGCATTGAAAAAAGATAGGTATGTATTAATTTGTCTAAGTTGAGGTAAGAACATAGTAAAATATTGAAAAACTGTGGTGTTTTCCTTTAAGTGCTCTATTTTCACACACTAAGTTTGTATGTAAAATACTAATATCTTTGTTTATATATCTTATATATATATATATATATATATATATATATATATATATATATATATATATATATATATATATATATATATATATATATATATATATATATATATATATATATATATATATATATATGAAGAGTTTGGTTCCAAAACGCGATAAACGCCATTTTTGAAAAAAACGAGTTACTGCCAAAATCAGCATTATATCAGGTCAGTAGTTAAAAGTAAATTCTTAATTTTACGCAAAATCCAATATCCGCCGTGTTATTCTGTCATCTTTTCTCCCTTTTTTCCCAAAATGCGATAAACGCCACTCCCCCTTTTTTACAGAACGCAATATATCCCACAGCGCACCATTCACGCAATGTAAACAAACATGGCGGCGCGCTGAGTACATGGAGTCCTAGTTTTCCTCATATACTTTGTACTTTGTGATCAACAAACAAAACAAAATAATACTTTACTTGCATTGATAAACCTGTGATGGTTTTCTGTGATGGGAAAGAAACGTAAGCCATCAACATCTAATAATTTCCCTGAGAGGCACTCGGGAGACGGGTGCTTGTTCTCCCGACAGCATCAAGCTTCTCATGCTAACACATTGACCCCAGAGGATCTTATGAAAAACTATCCATAATTTTACTCAAAGTCAACGAAAATCGAGCAGGACCAAAAACATTTTACAGCTGATCGCTGTGAAAGACGTTAAGCGAAGATGTCAAGTAACCGCAATGACAGTGTTCTTAATATGACAAAGTAAGTGTTTTGATTAATAACATTAATGTTTATATTTTTAATTAGTGTGTACAACTAGTCAACTAAATGAATATAACATGGCAAAGATGAATGCACATTTATATAGGCTATTGATTCAATAGATTTATAGCATTTTGAATAAAAACTTGTCATGGATTTATTGCATTTTGTGGAAAAAATAATCCGTTTTTATAATAAATCTTTGAAAATCAACTTATGATTTGAATTTTTTATGTTTTTATAACCTAAAGATGCTATGTGAAAGTTTGTAACAGAAAATAGTTGTTTTCATATTGTCACTTTCTTGGTATAGAAAACACGTTTTTACCAAAATTTGTCAAAATGGATTTATTGCGTTTTGGAACCAAACTCTTTATATATATATCTTTGTATGACACATGAGTTACAGTTTACTACAAGTGGTAACTGTATTTTTAACACAAATATAGTATGTTAAAAGCACAGTTCATATTCATGGCAGTTCATATAAATAGCACAGATAAGTACACTTGTTGTTCTGAAAAATATTTTTTTTACAAAACTAGTGCATGAAAATAAAGCACCTTGAGTACATTCTGAAAGTGTACTTTTTTTTTCACCCGGGGATGCTCTGCTATGAAGAGAACAACATTTTTCAAAACATGTAAACCATTACTTTTTATCAGTTGAGGGTTGTGTTTTTGTGCAGGGCTATTGTTTTGGAAAAGTCTGTTACTGTGAAAACACTGTCCATCCGAGATGAACCTCAGACACAAAGGTTTTTAACCCATAGTGGAAAAACAGCATTGGATTCCTTTTCAGACCTCTAAAGCTCCCAGGTCAAACAGAAGGGGGATATTTCCACTCAATGTTTTCTCTAGAGCATTGACATACTGAGCAGTGATAAGGCCGTACAGGGAAAATTATTTATTAATGGGAGGGATAAGGTTACACACCTACCTGTCTTGACCATGCGTACCGACTCAAAATGATTCCCAGTTAATTTCCTGGCACTAGCAGGGTTTAAATAATGCAGTCACTAAATCGACTTGCGAGGACACTATCTAATGTCTTACAAATTATCGTGCTCTGGATATCAGATTTCAGTTTTTACTACTTGGCTGGTTTAGGCATTATGAAAGGTACTAAACACCTGAAATGCTTTCACAAACATGCAGGCTTTAGCAGCAAACGCAACTGCTAAAACAGTCAAAACAAAATCAGATCAGAGAAAAAAACATTTTCTGGGCATCATATATTTGATCAAACAGCCAAAACCAAACAAACACTGACATCAGTACACCTGTCAGCTTGTAATGCAAGCATGCACATCAAACACACGTTTTGAAATGTTTACAAATGCCTGAAATGCTTTTTGCCTGACCGAGCAGCAATACACTAAATACGGGTTGATAAGGTTAAGTTTAGCGTTTAGGACACATTAGCGTTTACATTACAATTAAAGTGAAGTTTAGAACCCTCTCATATCTGGATCCACTTTTCATCAGAGAATTTGAGATGGATGTAAGACCAGGTGGCCAAAACAAGAGAAGTCGGCCAGCTATAACAGCTTCAATTTGTTCAATAGGGATTTGCTAAACTGCTAAGGCAATTAGAGAGGCAATGTATTGTTGTTAATTATAAATGAATGGGAATGTCTTGCAGTTGAATGAATGGAAGCAAATTGTTACATAATTACTCCTCCATAAACATCCCCCTCCTCTTTCTCCTCTTCATTTTTTTAGGAAGAGGGGGGTCATAATAGCCTGTAGAGAATAATATACACAGCACATTCAAGAGGGGAATGGGAATTCATTATCTCTAGCTCTGCTTTTCAGTAAATAAGGTTGTGAGAATGAAACAGCATCTTGCGTCTGCTGCAGTTTGTTTGATTTTCCTCTCCAATATCTCTGGGGGTATTTACACTTAGTCATGTCCACCATTTCTACAGATGAGAGAGCTTATTATGAAGAGACCAAATACTTTGCTATACATGAAATGTATAGCAAAAGGATAGAAGGGTTTACAACAGTGGTTTTCAAACTGGGGGCCGTGCAAGATTGTGCCAGGGGGGCCCAGTTTAAGGACATTTTATTAAATACATGAATTTATCACACATTCTGTGTAATTTTTTTTTTCATTAAAATTTTAAGTGTTAGAATGTTTTATGTAATACATTTTCTTTGGGGGGACATGAAGGGATGGACCGTACACAGGGGTGGTGCATGCCTTAAAAGTTTGAGAACCACTTGTATACAAAATGCAACTCTGCAAAGTGTGAATGTGTCTGGTTGTTATAAACTTTACACCTGCCAAACAAAACTAAGTTTGGTATCAATCAATAATTGATCGTGCACTGCAAAACTAAATTAAATATTTTATGATTTTATAAATGTAGTAATTTAATGATAAAATAATATCTATTATATAGTATATCCTCTATAAATGTTTCATCGGACGTTCTGGTCAGAACTTTACTTACAGTTTCTGTTTGTTTAATGGTCTGACTACTTGGTAAACTGAACTCTTGAACAAATACCTCTTTGAAAATAACAAATGTTTTGGTTTCCTAGGTAATCTATGTGTTGTTTTTTTGCTTGTTATATAAATAAACTACGTTTAAAGAACTTTGTTGTTATTTATTCTTAGCAGAGTTTCCGGAAGTTAGGTGTTTTCCACGAAAGCTGCTTGTTTATGTTGTTATTGCTGCAACCGTCTATAGACCGTTTCAGCAACATAAACAAGCGGCTGTCGCGGTCTGCATGTAACTTCCGGTAAACTCTGCTAAGAATAAATAACAACAAAGTTCTTTAAACGTAGTTTATTTATATAACAAGCAAAAAAACAACACGTAGATTACCTAGGAAACCAAAACATTTGTTATTTTCGACGAGGCATTTGTTCAAGAGATCAGTTTAGCAACTAGTCAGACAATTAAAAAAATGAAACCGGAAGTAAGGTTCGGATCCAGACGTGTATCACATGCGTCCGATGAAACCGTCTATAGAATCAGCTATGCCTGGCTCTCTCTCAAGGTTTTTTTTCCTTCCCAGGACTTTTTTTTCCTGACTAAAAATGCGGGAAGGTTTTTTCTCCTATGAGGTTTTTTCAATCCCTAGGGAGTCAGCTGACATTGGCTTCATTTAGCACTCTCGTCTATGTTACATTATTACTACGCTAGTACAGTTTAATCTTAGCCGCTGTACTCTGATTCTTATGTTGTCCACTGATATTTATGTGTTTTTTGCTGCATTTATTAATGTAAAGCTGCTTTGAAACAATTAAACAATTGTGAAAAGCGTTATATAAATAAATTGAATTTAATTTTATTTGTCACATATACAGTTACATAAATATACAACTAGCAATAAAATGTTAATCTAGACTATGCGAAATAATACTTTTTTAAACTTAAATTCCATAAGTAAAAATGCAATTAATTGTTTAAATAGAAATGCTAAAGTGAAATGCTTTTTAGTATTTAAAAATATTTATAATTAAAATGTATAATTAAAAAAGATTTGTAGATGAGAACGTTGTATAAAGCAATTAATTTGATAAACATTAAATTACGGTCCTAGAAATAGTGCAGAATATCTATTTCTTATTTATTTTATGTAATTTATTTGTTTAAAACATTTAGATACTGAATCCTTGTGCTCACCTGTACACATTTTAATCACTTATATTTGCAAGCACAGTGGAGATAATGTTGGGTGTGACTGGACATCGGCTCTATTACTAAACCCTTATTACGCTTCTCTAATTTAGCTGCCACCCCATTGCTATGAGCTGGCCGAAGCAATAAGCATTGTGTTCAGAGGTCTGAGTTTGGATTAAAAAAAATGAAAACAAACAGGACTGACTCCTCAGTGGGATTTTAATTTGGCACATATTCATCAAATCCATCCTCGCTGTGGGGTGCACATACGCTGCCCAGACAATGAAGGGAGGCCACTGCTAGTGCTAATTATGTGTTGTTAGATGAAGCTCTAGATATGAGCTCTGCAATGAATTGTCTGATGTAATCAGACTAAGCGGAAAGAAGAAGCGGGGCAAGGGTTATGAAAAAAGGATGGACATTTCTGAAAAAAATAATCTTCCTGTTTTATTCGTTTTTACCATTCATACACAACAACAGCGGTTAGGCGGCCTAAAAATGCAAACATTTGAAAACGAGTTTTAAAGTGCACGTTTTTAAAAATAACACAGCTATAAGGGGTGTGACGGATCACAAAACTCACAGTTCGGATCACATTATGGTTGTTGAAGCAAGGATCGGGTCATTTTTCGGATTAGCAAAAAAAGGGGTGGGAAAAATCTAATAACAAATAAAGAAATTACAAACATTTAAAAAAAAGAACAAAGTTGCACATTAAGCAAAGTCTTAAAGGTGCAGTGTGTAAATTTTAGTGGCATCTAGTGGTGAGGTTGCAAATTGCAACCAACGGCTCAGTCCACTGCTCAGTGCTCACCTCTTGCTTTTGAAACACATAAGAGAAGCTACGGTAGCCACCACCGGTCAAACATGTCTTTGTTGGAGAAAACGTAGTAAAAAAGTTTGTCCGTTTAGGGCTTCTGTAGAAACATGGCTGCACAAAATGCCGACTTCCATGTAAGGGGACCCTCGGTGTATGTAGATAAAATTCTAATCTTATTCTAAGGCAATAAAAACATAACGGTTCATTATGAAAGGTCTTTATACAACCCTGATAATATAGATTTGTGTATATTTTGCATTTCTGTCAAAAGATCACACACTGCACCTTTAAATTAGCATTAGGTACAGAAATAATAACACTATCTTATTATTGTACAAATTTAGAGCTACAGAAGTGTATCTTTTTTACTTGACATTATCTTTGTCTTGGGTTGTTTGATTAACATTAATGACACAGAATTAAGTAGGTTAATTGAGGTAACACATCAAGAGTTCTGATCTTTGAAGAGATAGGGATGATCACGTCTGACTGGAGCTGGACCGGACACATTGAACCACATGTGCGTAGAGAAAGCTGCTCACTTTAGCACCTTTTGTGGTTAAATTGTTTAAAATTACTTAAATGTTAACATTTGCAAGTCTTTGAAACACATGCAAATGATAAACTTTCCCATCATGTGCGTGCATATCATCCCCAACTAGGCCTGGCATGATCCGTGTGAATACGGGTCATTTTGTCAACTTTGTCTTTTGTATGCAAAAGATGCAAGTGAAAGAGTAAAATATCACTTTAAAAAAATACTATACTCTTAAGACTATTATATGGAAATATATTTAGATGGAACCTACAAAAAATCTGCTAAGTTCTGCAGAACAGACTTAAAAATGGTAAAATATGTTAAACCCAGTCACTGGAGGCCCATATGAGAAGAAGCATATCAAAACCAGATGTAAATGGTGACTGGATGAACCTAGATGGATCTTAATACCAGATGAAACTGCCTAAAACACAAAGGCTGGAGCAGTGACCCTTTCCCCCAGCATGGGATCTCTATCAGGTGTCAGGGATTTTTGTAGGGGGGCTCAATCACATCATACAGTCTGGACCTCCCAAGAGGCCACTTGGCAGTAATTTGAACTGTAGAGCAATTAGATTTATCCAGAGCTGGACGTTATTTTGACGATATGTTTCCAGTTGAACTTGTTCACCAAGCCCAAGATTAAAAGGAAAAGGCAAACCTGGACACAGCTGGGCGCTGAATCACTCTAATGCCCTGCAGATGACCATAATGTGCCCTGAATTGTTTATGAATGATGTGAGGTCTGGATAAACAGAAAGACAATGCCAAACTCACACCACCCAGTTACAGCAGAGATAAGTCAGAACAAAAGATCTGCAGAAAGCTTAAAATAGGACATGGGTAAATGACATGCCTCCTTACAAAAACTCACTTGGTTTTTAACCATGCCATTTTAAATGAATGATAGACTTAAAAGATTATAATATTTAATTAGCTTCTGCTTGATTTGCTGAAGCATTTGCTATTAATTATTACTTTGTCTAAGGTAGACAATAACCCTTGACAACCTGACTACCTGATATATTTGATTTATTGCTTGTCCAAGATGGTCTATCAACCAAATATCAGCTCAGACCAGCTACCAGCTCTTCAAAAGTTAACAGGTGAAGAGTTTACAAGCAGGGTCATATAGCTTTATATGGTGATTCTGAATGATGAATTCAACAGCAAACCAAGGCAACAAACACATCCTGAATACAATACATAATAATACATCTAACTGGGCTTGAATAAAATCTAACGCAAACATAGCTTCGGGAGACAACCAGTGCTCTTATTCTCTATTGTTATTGACAGCTGGTGAGAAGCCAAAGTTAAAAGAGCTGGTCTGTAGAAATGCAGTCATTTCCCTCACAATGGGATGTCACCAGCCTTTCTGTCCCTTTGAGATGTTAATTCACAGGGTGAGGCTGAGCTGTGTCTGATGCCCAGAACACCATAAGAGACAATTAATCAAAAAGCACTTCAGGGCTGTGATCCACTGTTTTAACTGTCTACACTGGTGATAATTAAATTAGCACCAACCATTGCTTTTCACCTGCTCAGCATCGTTAAAAATAGCACATGGGTTTGCTAGGCAGAAGTCTGACACATAAATTACAGTTCTCAGATTGCTCACACTGTCAATGTGCTTTTAAGCCAAAAGATTTGAAAAGCTGAGAGACAATAAACCACTCTCAACACATTACAAAATCAGCTCACCATGGTAAAATGGGCTAACAAAACTAAACAGCTTCTGAAGCAGTTGGGACTAATTCTATGAAAACCCTTCTAGATAAAATCATCGAAAATATATCCTTGATAACTTTAATACTGACTGAGTAAGGCCTATGGAAGGTATTTTCAGCCAATTTTTAATTAACAAAATCACAAAATATGTCCCAAATTTGAAAATTAAATGCTAAAATAAAATTTTTAATATTAAATGAAATTAATTAATTTTCAAAGTGATACTACCGAGCCCCTAAGGTGACATGGAGCAAAAATTAAATAAAGTTTAGTTTCATGTGCTCACGTGAAACTTTCATGTGTTCACACAAAACCTTCATGTGCAGAATTTTTTTAAAGTTTAGTTTCGCGTGCTTGCGTGAAACTATCGCGTGCTCACGTGAAACTAAATTTTAAAAAAAAAATCTGCACATGAAGGTTTTGCGTGAGCACATGAAAGTTTCACATGAGCACATGAAAGTTTCACGTGAGCACATGAAAGTTTCGCGTGAGCACATTAAAATTTCACGTGAGCACATGAAAGTTTCACGTTAGCACATGAAACTAAACTTTAGATTTTTTTTACTCCAATGTCACCTTAGGGTCTCGGTATGATACAGCATCATTCCTGACAAATTTGAAAATAAAAAACAATTTATGATTTGACATTCCATTTTCAATACAATCTTGTAACCATGCGTGGTTGAAAATGAAAACCAATAAATAAAAGTGAACGTAAAATTAAAATTGAACTTTACATTTAATTTTTCTTTACTATTGTTACTATTATTGCGTGAGCATTAATAAAATGAATCCATGTATCGTTCGTTCAATTGATTTTTCAAATTAAAAAAACAAAAATGATAAAACAAATAACGACTTGTTTTTCGGTTTTCTGACTGTGCGTTCAGATCAAAAATACAAAATATGAATAACGGAATTAAACAAATTTTAATTAAAATTTTAAATTTTTTATTTAATACATAGCAGACATATGCCAATGAATTCATTTTAAACAGATCAAGTACTTTTGTGGTAACAGATTACAGCCATTTTAATAAGGTTGTGCATATGACAGAGCAATCATGCACTCCTGTATGTCTTATATATACTTTTAAATGTTTTTCTGCTATTATTATTTATTCGGATATGGCACGGTAATAAAAAATATGTAGGCTATTGCCTGAAAAAATTAATTCTGCACAAAACTCTTCCACTACATGAGAAAAGATGTGGCTGCATTGCGATTTCACTGTTTGCGGCATACCGTGAAAAAACGGCCATAAGGATTTGTGTGGTGCGGGATTAAATTGAATAATTAATGAACAATACACGGATTAAAATGCCTTTTTAAAATGTATGTTTTTATTCTTTTTCAACTTTGCCTTTTAATTTTAATATTGGCAGTCTTACCAAGCATGGTTACGAGATTGTATTGAAAATTAAATGTCAAATCATAAATTGCATTTTAGTTTTAAATTTGGCAGGAATGATGCTTTATCACCTTGAAAATAAAATTATTTTATTTTATTTAATGTTTACATTTTAATTTTAGCATTTAATTTTCAAATTTTGCGATTTTATTTTTTATTTTATCATTTAATAAATTAATTTTAAATTGGCTGAAAATACCTTGAAATTAAAGTGAAATCAATTTTTGAAATCAAACTTTGATAACTATTCCAAAATATATATTTTTTATTATTACTGGACTTTGACCACTTTCCTGTGTGACAACTAGCCCAAGCCTCCACTTCAGATATAATCAGTGCTACAATAGTTATTTCACAAGTAGGATATCCTTATGATGGTAGGTGAGTAAAGCCAACTTTAGGTAAAATATTGAAAAATCCTATTGAAAATCCTTTATCTCTCTCAAGAGAATAGTTCAGTCTAGACATTGCACCCCCCTCCTCCACCACACATATACAGAGCAAACCAAATGAATGACCACTGCTATTGTTGTTCTGCATTATCATCCTTGATTAAAATAAGCCCCTGCTCTCTTCTCTTGGGTTTTATGAAGTGCAAGCGAACTTCATTTCATTTCATTATGGTAACTGGGTTATATTAGGTGTGCACAGCTGTAGGCAGAGGAAAAAATCCATCTGTATGCCAGTGTCATTTCCCTTTTCTGAGCCTCAGGCGTATACATCATCTCATCAGCTCACACGCTCCACGTGCTCGTTTCTCATTCTACCACATCATAGTCCACCTTGAATGAGTAAAATATTACACAGATATCATGCATGAGACCCAGAGGACTGAACTCTTTAAAGAAATGCACAGAAACAGGAATGCAGAATAAATATCAAAGCTTGGTTAAATTTGATTTGATGCATGCTTCCTGGGCAAGTACTTAAAAGGGTGAAATTGCTTTCCTTTTACTAAGAAATATGAGTGACATTAACTTGGACTACAATACAAAATAATTCAGTTCACAGTGTTGTAAAAAGGTGTTTAAATTCCTGCGGGCCAAATAGTTTTATTCTGTCTTGAAAGGACATACAATTCATTTCAGTAGCCTAAAACACCATTTAGTGTTTTACCAACACTTCAGAAAGCACCCCATTGGTCCACCTACATTTGTAAAAAAAAATCCCTGTTGCACTTATACAATTCATTTCAACTTTCTTGACTAGTGAGGAGTTATCATAAATTATTAAATTGTAATTTTAAATTGATTAAACTTAAAAATTTAAGTGCAACAAGGAATTTTTACAGTGTACTTTGTCTAAAATAAATGTAATTATGTTGGCTTGACAAAGCCAACATACTGACAATTTATCTACATAATATGTGACACAAGCACAAAAGTCAGTTCTTTTAGAAAATTACTACTGGTACCATGCCCATACACAAAACTAGTAACATAGTATTTTATCACTACATTAATCTACAATGGTATTTATGAAAAAGTACATCCCATATTCATTAGATCACTGCTAACAGAGTGTGACAACATGACCCTGACCCTCGTAGTAACAGCCACGGTCACTAATACATTGTAAACTGACATTGATAATGAACGTCAGACAAAGAGGAGGTTTGCTTTGGGTCTGATGTTTCTTGGTGTTCGTATGTCTCTTCTCTGCCAAAGCACATATGATCCAAGGCTAATGCAGTCACCCATGACCCCATCACACTTGCACGTCTGTTCTGATGTCTGAGCACAAAGTGGCCTTTACCCTTGATCGACCCTTTACCTAAGGATTACTGACATACGTTACGGTTACGTTGGGTTAAATTAACCCAGAAAATGTTTATATTTGACTCAACAAGGGGTTAAAATAACCCAGCGTAGGTTAAATTACAACCCCACATGTTGGGTTTGTCCCTTTTGACCTAACGTTGGGTTGAAAATTAACCAGGATTTTTTAGAGAGTACAACAAAGAATAACGCAAATATAATGGTTTTCTCAACATCTTCTCACAGTGTCTGCCATTTGTCATCAAACATATAGTCCCACCCCAAACTCATGCTATTGGTTGAGGCAATGTTGCTATGGTAATTTTACTGAGCCAATATAGCCATGTTGTCAGGCACTGTAATTTGTCAGGGGTTGTAAATGGCATACTTGTAGTTGACTGCACATTAAACAGAGATATTAAAACCATAACAAAACTACACTCTTAGACTTTACATTTTTTTACTCTAAGGCTGCGCAACCTGCGTTTAAAACGTATAAAGCTCCCTCAACAATGACCTAAAATCTTTCCTCTCACTAATGGTTCAGACCTGATGCTACATAATCACATAGTTCATTTCTAACAGCTAAACATTTACATTATACACGTGATGAAACATTTGTTAGAGTTAAATATAAACATTGTACACGACACAAGCAGCATGTATATTATCAAATATATACGAACTGGCCATGTCTGCCGTCCAGATTAAACTCTGCCTTACTTCCTTCAGGCCCAGCATCAATTGGTGGTAGGCTATGCATTGTTGAGAGACTGTTTGGTTTGTGATGATGTCATGGTTGTCATGGAAGAAGCTTTCTCTCAAATTACAACACAAGCAGCACTGTGGGAAAGTGAAGCCGTTTTCTCAAGAACTGGGCCGTCAAGACGTTAGGCTGTTCCTGTCTTTGTGTCCAGCTTAAAACTAGCCACTGTTTGTTTAGCTGGAACATGTTGCCAAAAAGGAAACATGACCAAACTTTTCCCTTTTGTGCTTGGCGAACTGACAAAACAACACCCATCCAAAGTAACACAGGGCTACAAAACTAAAAACAGCATCTTGCTAACCACCAACTTATACGTGTCAATTACGATACTACACATAAGCCAACACTTCTGAAACTATTCCAACTATATCATTCCTCTGTATCTTAATCCTTATATGACAAATTCAGACTACACAATATTAGCCAAATTTTAGCATGATCAGTTTGACGTGGAGTGTTGTGGTGATTCGTAAACAGCAATGGACGTTAGGATGTGAAAATTTTTTGTTTTATCTTGTTTAGTGTGTCATAGTGGACGACAAACGACGCAACATCAGTAATGCTTCACAACGTCTCAAGAAAAAGACTAGCATGATACATTTTTTTGGTTTCGGTCATCTGATGGTATTTTTGTAAAGTCTTGTTTTCAGAAGTCAGTCGTTACTTCCGCCTTCTTAATGACATCATTCATTACAGCATCGCTATAGACCATTTTGCAAGATGTAAACAATACTGTTCCAGAAACACTTCCTGTTTCAGTTTGTAACTGTTGTCTTTATTTCACATATATCTTTAAAATGTTTTTTATTTTTTTGATTCAGTGCTATATGTTCTGTTGGTTGTATTTTATACCCACGTTTATGTAGTGTTAAAAAGCTAAATCATGAATTGGTTCTGAACCTGTAGTGTTTACATCTTGCAAAATGATCTATTATTAACCAAAAGTTCCGAGGTGCAGCTGTAGCCTTCTATTCATGGTTTCAGCCGGTGGCGAGGCTACATAAGGGCCAGGGTGGCACTGGCCCACTCAGATTGACGGCTGGCCCACCCAGTCAGAAGAGACACTAAATAATTTTGTGTAAAAGCCGAAGAAATTACGAATAAATGATAATAATCTCTTTAATAAATAATGATCAATCAAATACGCATAATTCAGGAATAAATAACTATTTGTATAGAAAGTTTATCATTTGCACGTGTTTCTAAACCTTGCAAATATGTACATTCAAGCCATTTTAAACAATTTGAGTGCAGGAAGATGTTAAAGTGAGCTGTTTTCCGTGAGCACAGGCACACACACATACTCTAATGGACACACACTCATAAGCGCAGGCGCAGCGGCGCACGTTTTAAAAACCACGCAAACACAAAATCTTTTCGCGCGTGACAGGACACATACATGCAAAATTATATCAAAATACCTCAGTTTTGGCAAGTACTCTCATAAAAACAGTCAGTTATGTCTTAAAGTGAACTCAAACAGTTCAGAAAGAAATGTGTGTGTCATGGATCAGTGCATATTCGGTCTTGATAAGACCGAATTCTGTTAATGTTTCTGTCATTGTGTTAATCAAACAAGGAAAGACAAAAGGAAAATCCCTTTTTATGGCTTTAAAAATATGAATTATATGTAATTTATAGAATGAAGAAGACTATTCTATTTCTTTTCCTAAATACTGTTTATTTGTAACTTTTTTTTCATATACATATAATTTCTTGATTTGTTCTTATTTAATTTTTCTTATTCACCTTTTTTGCTGATCCGAAAATGATTTGATCCATGACTCAAAAAACAATGTAATCTGTTTAACCACTATATTGTAAAATTATGTAATTTGAGAGTAGACAGTAGTCCCTTTCACACATACAGTCTTTACTGGTAATTTACTGGTAAATTGCAGTAACAGGTCATGTGTGAACAGAACCTTTCTGGTAAATAAATGCTGCCAATTTACCAGTAAGAGAGGTTGTAAGATTATCAATAATTTACCGGTAAGCACTAATTGATGTCCACCTTATTTCACAGAGGTCCACTCAGTTTAAAATTTCTGGCCTCGCAAATGGCTTTGTGGACTTAACTTCCGGTAGACTTTCGCACAGAATCAATAATGTAATGATGTTTTAAAATTATGTTTTATTAACGTAGTTTGTGAGGAACACGTCAAATAAACTACTCAAGTGCCTCCAGCTATCTACAATCAGTAATTGACATATCTACCCAATCAGGATGAAGGCAAGCACATATATAATCACAGTCAAACTCACGCAAGGATTCTCTACAGTCTTCAGAATCTCTCTACCACCCCGTCTCCTCTCACTCACCAGGTTACTCCCTAAACCTGGGGGGTACTCTGTGTTCGGGCCCAGTTTCAAGCTCAGAGCCCTCTCCCCGGACAGCACGCCAAATACGTTTACACATTAAATCGATCCAACTTATTTGTAAGTGTGAACTCGTGAAAGCATATAAAGCATTACACTGCGCTAACGTTACTGTGTCAAATTAATGTAGCCTGTACAATAGATCCTTAGACGAATTGTCTGGCTGGCAAATCCACACAGCAGTGACCCATGCTCGCCATCTCCCCTCATTTTTGGAAACCAAAACATTTTTCTTTTCCACAAGGTATGTGTTTTAGAGTTCAGTTTAGTCACTAGCCAGACCATTAAACAAGCACAGATCGGAAGTTAACTCTGGGCCAGACGCGTAAATGAGGCAATGCGCGTGCGTCCGGTAAAACTGCCTGTAGACAGGAGAACTGGCCCTCTCAGCCAAGACTGGTTTCTTAAAAGGGTTTTTCTCCACAAGTGGAGTTTTGGCTCCTTGCCTTTCGCCCTGCTGGCTTGCTTACTGGAAGACTACTGACATAAGCTTAGCATTTTATGAATCCTGATAATACAGCTTTTCTTGTAACGGCTACAGTTTTAATATTGTAGGTGTGTGGGGCTGAGGTGCACTTAATGATGTTGCTACAATTGAGTCAGTGAGAAAGTAATACAATTTTATTACATTATAGTCTATTTATAAGGACAATAAAATGTGCAATAATACTATATTTTTGTTACATACTATAGAATTTTCCAATTTTTCATCATCTTTCTTGTGAAGCTGCTTTGAAGCAATGAAACATTGTAAAACGCGCTAAAAATGACACGACAAGAACTTAGTCACAAAATCACATTGTGATTATCGAAACAACCAAAAATTACTGTGTAACCTGAACCCTGTTATAATTTTGAATGATGTTGAAACTTAATCTTTCTAGTTATTGTTATCGTCGTTGGTATGAACGGGCCCTAAGTCGTCAACAATGAAATGGGCTTTCTGCTGTTTCCAGATGTGTTGTTATGTCGGTTCAGCACATTAATCACAGTGTGCTGTAAGTGATGGCACTTGGCTGAGCTCTGTGGAGCGTTTGGCTGCTGTATGGAGGATTTTGAGCCGGGATGAAAAGAGTCTCTGTATTCAGGGTTGAAGGCAGCTGGAAGTGTGCCAAGCTGCAATAGGCTCATGTTCTGTCCGGAACAAAAGCTCAGTGCTGCCTAACAGAAAACACAGGTTTCTGTGAGAATCAGCCATGCAGCATCGGCGGTGTAAATGCTGGTGCATCACACACACACACCGGACAAAGCAACGGTGAACCGATCCCAGGGAACGCACATATTGATGAAATATATAGCCTTAACACACTCCAAGTCGCATTTGGATAAAAGTGTTTGCCAACACATAAATGTCAATGTGATCATTAGATCAATTTTGCTCTGGAAAACCCATCCATGTTCAGTTGAATCAGTTAAGGTGGTTTATGAATAACAGTCTTACTGGCTTCTTTTAACTTGCCAGTTGGGATTTGGCCATACGTGTGCCCTTGTGCCCATAGCTGCACTGTTAATAGTCCTTGTTGGAAAGACATAAGTGTAGATGGACTGTTAAAACAGTCCAGGGTCTTTTTGCAGAAAATGACTTAAATACTGAGGTAAATCTATTTTGACAGCACTGTATATATAATGTGTTCGTGTGGGAAGTCTGTACATTTATAACAATCGCTGTGAAAAAATAGATAGAAAACAGGACTGCGTTCTGCATGAATGAATTTCATTAAAATGTTTCACTGATGACTGAATGCTTCCAGCTTGAGGGAAAATTTTTTTCCTTCAGGATAAAAGATCTGGCAAATTCTCTAAAACATGCCGTTCATTTTAAGTTTCATACTCTTTTACTGCTGTACCTATTGTAATGTATTTAATTGCAAATCCTTCATTAGAACATTTGAAAAACACAATTAAAAAAATCCAGTTATTTAACGATTACAGTTACAACAGGAAAACACTTTTTAAGGTGTACAATCTAAACCTCCAACATTGCCAAAAGCCAATAAACACAATTCTGCACAAAATATGACAGTATAGACGGTTTCAGCAGTAACAACATAAACAAGCGGCTATCGTGGTCCGCAGTAACTTACGGTAAACTCTGCTAATAATAAATAACAACAAAGTACTTTAAACGTAGTTTATTTATATAACAAGCAAAACAACAACACATAGATTACCTAGGAAACCAAAACATTTGTTATTTTTGACGAGGCATTTGTTCAAGAGATCAGTTTAGCAACTAGTTAGACCAGTGGTTCCCAAACTTTTTCAGCGCGTGGTCCCCCTTGTGTACGGTGCATTCCTTCGAGGCCCCCCAAAGAAAATTTGTGACAAAAAACTAAAACTCAACATTTTAATAAAAAAAAAACATTAAATTATACAAAAAAGTAGTGCTTTTGGTTAGTAGCCTTATTTTTTTAGGTTTAATTACAGAATTTATGATAAATTAATGTATTTCATAAAATGTCATAAAACTGGGGCCCCCCTGGCACCATCTCGCGGCCCCCAGTTTGAAAACCACTGAGTTAGACCATTAAAAAAACGAAACCGGAAGTAAGGTTCGGATCCAGACGTGTATCACGTGTGTCCGATGAAACCGTCTATAAGTTAGCAGAACTTAAGTATACACCAATGTATCCTCCGCGCCATGCCCTGCTTTCTCCATCTCACACAGATTCTGTGCAGGGCACCCTCTCAGCAAGAAGGGGCGCCAATTTGCCAATTTCATGTATACACTTTGCAAATTTCATGTATACACTGTCAAAAGATCTGCATTTACACAGATACGCCAAGATGACTAAATCAACTGTATTACTTGTGCCAGGCCAATAGATGGCAACATTACCTTGTAAAGAAACACTAAGTGCCTGCACACATGCACTCTTAGAAAGGATGTGTTAATTTTTAACACATCTTTTTGTGTTAAAATTTTAACACATTATGTGTCATTTTGTGTTCAAATAAAACACAAGTTCTGGTAAAAGTAACAAAATGTGTTTGAGTACCCTGTGACCCTGGACTATAAAGTGCCAAAATTTTGTAAACTTTGTTAGAGAAGTGTTAATAAACTCAGCACAAACATAGTCCTTGTCGTTTTGGTTATACCCGTGAACAGTGTTGGGGAGTTACTTTTAAAAGTAATGCATTACAATATGAAGTTACTCCCCAAAAAAGTAACTAATTGCGTTACTTAGTTACTTTTCATGGAAAATAATGCTTACGTTACTTTTAAGTTACTTTTGTGTTAATTTTTCTTACATTGCAGGTGTTTTTATGACTTTACTCGTTACTTCAGAAATGTAATATTATTACGTAATGCACGTTACCTGTAATGTGTTACCCCCAACACTGCCCGTGAATGCCTACAAAGTGAATTAACATGCGCATGATGTCAGTGTAATCACAGATTCACGCTTACGTAGTTTATATTAAGATAACACAGTGTTGTTATTTTTAGGACACCAAAAAACTGTTATCGTGTAAATGAAGAGCTAAACTGCATAAAAAGTTCCCGTTTACAGCTGAAACCAATGTCATGTAAATGACCCCTTCTATTCCAAAAAACACAAGCACTGCTATGTAGTAAACAATGGACAGTTACTATTTATTCAGAAACTAGAATAATGTTTTATAGAGAGAAGCATTATAATGAACGATTTAATGCTTAATTTACTATAAAACTGACAAGCTTAAAACACAGATCAGTGGTAAAGTATATATAAAAAGAAATATAAATTGCGGTCTGTAATTTCGATTTCTTGCACCGATCTCAAATACCACAGTCAGTTATACCCAGACCCTTAATAGCCAGGGAGCCACGCAGACACATAAAAATCAATTTCTTTACAGTCTTTATGCTGACCAGCTTTGTTTGATTAAATCCAAATCCTCTGCATGATTGCACACTAAAGCAACTAAAAAAGGGACACAATTGGACATCTGCACATAAACTCAGTTACATAATTTTGCAACACAAAACCCGGGTAGCACCACATGACATTTAATACTTCATATGACGCAAAAAGAACACATTTTTCCTCCCTGACTCAGTAATGGCCAGCAGGCAAGCGGCTGCTCCTCAGCTGGGGTTTCTGCTGCAACAGACTAAACAATCTGACTGACTGTCAACAACAATCAGAGCAGAGAATGAACCCTTAAACAAACAAACACACACACACACACACACACACACACAACTACAGGGCTAGAAATGTTTTGTCCTTACAATACTGCTGGTAAGATCAGCAAGGGATTTGCCTGCGTCCTAATGCTTTAGTCGAAAAAGATGATGACTGTGCTTGTCAGTCTAATTATACTTGTTCATCAATTCAGGAGACATTGTTTGCTAATTACATCTCAGTTTTTCGGTCTCACACTTGTATATTTGTGAGAATTTGTGTAATATGGCTTAAAATAATAGAGAAAATTCTGGCTAGCTGTCACAATGGAAAGTTGCCACAAGGCCTACATTTCAGTAACTATAACGGTGCATTCACACGGGGCGTAAGCGTTAACGCTTGACGGAATGCTTATCTGAAGCGTGGCCAACCGTCAATCACAGTGGCCGCTACACATGCTCCGGTCTTCCATAAACGTAATTGGCTGGCTCTGCCTAGGTTATTTGCATAAGGCGATCTGATTGGCTGACGCACGCGTTGCAGCTTTAAAAGGTAAGAAATTTTCAACTTCTGCCACGAGCAACGACAGTAACGCAGCGCCGAAGGATCCACAATTCAGTTCGACAACGAATGAGGTCATCCATTAAAAGTGAATGGGAAGCGTCAACGCTTACGCCCTGTGTGAATGTACCGTTATGTTTGGCAAGACATGACGTCACCTATTAAAAGTGAATGGGAAGCATCAACGCTTACACCCTGTGTGAATGTACCGTAAGGGAAGTGAACATGTCCTACTCACTCCGAAAAACAGAACCCTTAAAGTGGGAGTCGAGCAACTGTGTCCATTTGGAAAACATTTGGTGTAGAAAGTAAATAGCCAAATGTCATACTATATAGCAGGCGAAGCAAGTAATATGTTAAGTTCATAGTATTTAAAAAACTAGGTGAAAAGTACCTTGATGACCTACTACAACCGGCAAGATTTGGAAGTCTACTTTTGATGGACACTTTATTATACCTTGAGCCCCTGGGAGATGACTCACCCAAAGAAGAAGACAAAGGAGAGGCGTTGTCATATTAATTTTACATAAAAAATGACGGAAAGCGATGGAGCAGCTCTATTCAAATGTAAATACATAAGAAAAACTGTTGTTCCTTGTGGTTAAAATGTGGTTGTTGAGAATCATTTAAAGAAAAACCAGGGAAAACATGGAAGTGTTTGGTGGCTCTAAATTCATCCCTGTTTGGATCCTAAGGAATGAATGGGGCTAGGCTAAATGCTAACACATTCACAAGGCGCTGTACAAAGATTAAGTGCACGCATTCAAAAAAGATAAGTATGTATTAATTTGCCCAAGTTGAGGTAAGAAAAAAGTAAAAAATTGAAAAACTGTGGTGTTTTCCTTTAAGTTAACGACTTACTTGTAATGACGAAGTATGTCACTTGATGTATCAACATGGCGGATGCTTTATGCATGAAGACATCAAGGCAAGGTGATTGGTCAAGCCTGGTCGAGTTTGAATAAAAAATGCCAGCCAAGAAAGTGGGTGGAGCACAAATTTTGTATAAATAAGTAGGACTGCGACAATTAATCGCGTTTCCCATAAAAAATACCTATCTGAAATCGATTCCGCATTGCAAGGCTGCGATTCTGTGTTTCATGCACAGCTTGTGCATGTATACAGTGTTTTGGTCAGCAAGAAGTCCTTATCAATCTAAAATCATTATGAGTCTGAGTTGTTTATAACGTGCATTTAAAAAAGAAACACTCCTTAAAGCAACACTATGTAGTTTTTTTACCTTTAAATAATGTCTCTAAAATTATTTCAGTGATAGAACAACTTTTAACTGAACAAATTGTACCGTTGCTGCAACCTGAGCAGCCTCCTAGCTGCTACAAGCACACTCTGAAAGTGGTGGTGGAGGGTAGGAAACACAGTCCCGCCCCTCCCCCTGCCTGCAGAAGAGTGTCTGATACTAGGCAATGTTGCGCTTTTCAACCACATGGGGGAGATGTAAGTCATTTTTACATGGAAACTACATAGTGTTGCTTTAAGCAAAATCATTAAAAATATTCTTTATTATCATGAAAATACCTGAAACAATTTGAAGAACTGTGATATAAATATTCTTATAGACATTTCCTAGAATAGCGTTTGTAATGGTACTTCTTCTGTGGCACAAATGGAGTTTCAGCATGAGAGCGCCCTCTATCTTTTGAATGTGCCGGGATTTCAAGGTAATTAATTAAAATTCATTCATTGAGAAAAGGCGCATATGCACGACTAATCGTCACAGCCCTATAAATAAGATTATATTTTCACATTTTACACTGTTTGATTGCATTTCTAGCGAGAAATTAGTATTAGTATTATAGTTTTCTAATATGGAATTAGTTTTCACAAAGGCGCTCTTTGATTGCATTTCATACAGAATTCCATTACGCTGCCTATAAGGGCTGTCCGACTGCGTTTTCCGGAGTTGCCTTCATGCCACCGAAGTCATTGCCTCATGAGGCATCAAGTCAGCTGCCTTAGATTTTGGATGCAGCCTATATAGAACGTACTGTTTTAACAGCTGATGCGTAGCTACTTCATGTAATTCAGTATGTACCGTTACAGTAAGCGTTTCTTTATCTGGGATGACCCTTCGTCCGCTGTCTCTTTCCAGCGGTGCCCTTCAAGGGTGCAAACAAATTTGTTCACCAAAGATTTAACACCTTATGTTGTTATAAAAAAACACTCATTAGATATCTAATTCAAATATCTATATCTTAAAAATAGTTTAAAAAAAAAAATACCCTTTGCATTTTGCATGTTTTGTGAATTGTTTACATTTTCCAAACAACATAAAATGGGATATTCAATAGTGGACGTCCTTGAACCGACTGCATTTTATGTTTTTCATCAAAAACTTGTATTTCAAATTATGTTAATTTTCCTCTATAAATGTGAAATTAACCCAAATGTCAAAAATAAATGCGATTTACCACACTATAATACATCCAAGAGCATGAATGCATGTAAATAGGCATGAACGTTCACACAACTAATTCATTCAGGATGATCATCCAATGAGATTTCACTCCGCAAGACACTTCCCATATGAGACAATAAGCACCTCATCATTTTCAAACTTTCTACATACTGCATAACACCTCAAAATAAAAACAACACTTACTTCGCACCAGCCTATAAATGTATATTTCAGTTAGAAATGAAATGTCTAGTAAGGTATACTAGCATAAGTCACTTAACTTTGCAAATGTCTTTCACAATATCACTGACACTAAAAAAAAGCATGAGTAATAAAAAGCAGCAGCAAATCAAAGGAGCCCACTGTTACTGCGCCACACTTTCTTTTTCATGACAGCATAACAATATTTACACGGGGTTCTGCGCACACACATCATGCATGACAATGACTTCACTGTTACCAAGCACAAACGAATGATGCGAGTATCGGAGAACTTACCAGAATAGTAGCTGCAGCACAAACAGAGACAGGCTGTTCACGGACTCCGCTCCTTAGACACACATGCACACATTGACACACACACTGGATTTCAAGCAATCTGCCTTACGACAGGTAATGGGGGCTACGCAAGAAAATTGCAGGGGAAGAGAGGATGCGAGTGCCCTTTCCATTACAATTTCTTGCTCTCTCTGTCTTTTTGTTTCACACATCGGGAGAGAGAATCACATGTGGTGCTGAGCAGCAATCCTCATGGTCACGTGAACGTGGCCAAAAGTGTCACATGACAAACTTAGAGTCCCCAAGCAAAGATAACCTGGGGAATATATAGAGACCATGAGAAAGAGTGAAAGTACAATAGGGAAACACCAGGGGGCACTATCTCCTGGTCTTCTCAGTTACTATGCAATTCTATTAGGAAAGTGGTGCAGGTGGCACCACGCATACAAATCAAAATAAAAAAGGGCAAATGAAAAGAGCGCCGGAGACAGAGAAAGAACCCCGGCGTGAGAGAGTAAGAACACTGCAGAAATGCCAGAGTTCAATGAATATTTATCAGCTGAGCTGTCTTGTTTCACTCCCCCCAATCCTTTTTGAGTGGTGCCCAATTCATTTGAATGCTTGCCTTTGTTAATAGCTAACTCGGCATGGGCAGTGCTACTTCTGGTTGTTGCAAGGCACACTCTACGTTGCGTCACACTTGCATACATCGGATACCTTGCGAGCCGGCACACTTGTCCCTGTACTGGCTTGCTCTCTTTCATGGTGAGAGGCTGACAAAACCCCTATTGTGTTGATGCACAGATTCTTAGCCTGTCGGATATCCAGCTAACCTTCTGCTCTTCCCAACCAGCACTGTTTATCCCTAAAGACCACTGAACTATAGCAAATGATCTGATGAGCATGAATATCACAGAGCGTGTGTACTGCCTGAGATCTGCATTAAACATCTGTAGCATGTCCCAGTCACATTTATTTAAAGGAATAGTCCATTTTCTTAAAAGAAAAATCCAGATAATTTACTCACCACCATGTCATCCAAAATGTTGATGTCTATCTTTGTTCAGTCGAGAAGAAATTATGTTTTTTGAGGAAAACATTGCAGGATTTTTCTCATTTTAATGGACTTTAATAGAGCCCAACACTTAACTGATTTTTTCAATGAAGTTTCAAAGGACTCTAAATGATCCCAAACGAGGCATAAGGGTCTTATCTAGCGAAACTATTGTCATTTTTGATAATAAAAATAACAAATATACACTTTTAAAGCACAATTTCTCGTCTAGGTCCGGTCCTGAAAGCGCCAGCGCGACCTCACGCAATACCTCAAGAGGTCACAGAGGACGAACGCAAAACTCCGCCCCAGTGTTTACAAGTGTGTTGAAAGAGGACTGTTCCGACGTTGTTGTATGTGGAATGATACTAATTAATGTCTTTGTGTCAGTTTATTGTTTAAAATGGTCCACAAATGTGCGTTTTATATATGCAACACGTGGCCTCCCTACGTCACTACACATTTACTTGAGGTCGCGCTGGATCGGACCTAGACGAAAAGTTGTGGTTTAAAAGTGCATATTTTTTATTTTTCTTGTAAAAAATGAGAATCGTTTCGCTAAATAAGACCCTAATACCTCGTTTGGGAGCGTTTATAGTCCTTTGAAACTCCGTTGAAAAAAGCTGTTACGTGTTGAGTTGGGTATTGAGTGTTGGGCTCTGTTAAAGTCCATTAAAATGAGACAGGTCCTGCGGTGTTTTCCTCAAAGAGCATGGTTTCTTCTCGACTGAACAAAGAAAGACATCAACATTTTGGATGACATGGTGGTGAGTAAATTATCTGGATTTTTCTTTTAAGAAAATGGACTATTCCTTTAACACAAATAAATGAAACCTACTCTTATTACCATTACAGGTTTTGTCAAAAATAAATAATTCTCATAATAATCTATGTATGAATACTTCGCTTTTATAATAATAAATAATGTTCTGTGTTACAACATGGGGAGGGGTTGTAAAATGCTATTTGCCTTTTAAGGATAAAATTCCTTTTTGTAAGATTCACCCATGCATTTTTAGGGTCTTTCATCCTTTCTATCAAAGTGACCCAAAATGCAAGACAAAACAAACTAGTTGAAAGTGCTTGCACAAACCTCTGGTGAACATCAGAAGCAGCTTTGAAATCATCCAGACGCACACACAAACTGAGACAGACGACGTCTCGTTCCTTCACAAAGCTCATTGAAATTCTGTGCACATCTCCGGTCAAAGGCGGAGCCAGGCAGCAGTGCTGGAGTATGGAAGTGCAATAACATCTCAGCGCCTCTGTTCAATTCACAAATATAGACAGAAAAACAGCCAGAGGCAACGGTGCAAATAATAGCAAAGCAACCAGACACATACTGTAATAGTGCTTTGTGGCCTCCTTGAACCTATGAACAAAAAATACTGTCTCCCACCCAGCACTAATTTAGTGACAGATTGTCAGTTCAAACAAACAAAGTCAAAGTACTTTAGATAAACAGCGATGAATGGTAAGACTGTTAACATAAACTGGAATTAATAATCACATCATGCGGCTCTTCACTGTAGCCTAGCCTATGTCCTGTGCTTTCACATATCGGACAGTAGAGGTCGCCCTAAGATAGTTTCGTACAGCACCTTTAAAAAACACTGAATCAGCACAACGTAGCTTAAATGAAAAAATGAAATTCAGTGATGTTATCTCCTTCAGTAACTTTTCATTGTGACCACATCTGTTAAGCTTCAAAAAGACTCCAGAAACTGTGTGCAACGTTTGTTTGTCTGCAGCACGAGGTGATTAAAACAGTGACTAGTTACAGCAGCTAAATTACACTGTCTGTTTAAGTATTAACATTAAAAGTTTATATCAGATTTGTCAACTTTTCACGTGTTAAGACGAACAGTAGTTACAATTCATAGGTTGCATTCATGTCAAAGTGACATTGGCTGCTCACCTCGTCCTCTGAAAACTGCAAACATAACCTGTTTCACAATGTCGATTAGCATGTAAACGTAACCGGCTAGTTTCGTGTGCGCATGCGCGCGTGATCAATTATGTATTAACTTCGGGTTTTAAACGGGAGTTAAAGCCTTTTGATTTTAAAACACACACGTATTGCTTTGTTTTGATTTTTTTTTAAAGTTGATTTGGTATAATCACGATTTATATAAAATCATGCAAATATTTCAGTGTAAAACTAAAAAAAAAACACGATTTACCTTGTTTTACTTGATGCAATAAGATTTTTTCTGGATTGAGTAAAATTAAAAGTAAAATAAGAATTAATTGTTTGTTATAGGTAATGTGAAGTTTTTCTGTATATCATTTACATTTATGATTCTGGCAGGCTTGTTTACTAAACCTAAACTTCTCAAATAATTACACATCAAATCAAGCAGTGGATTAAAATAACTTACTGTTACAGTTTTAGAGTTGCTGTTGTTTTGGATAGTTCTTATTGGTTAGGTACTTTATGTAATTTGTTTACATTTTCCATTAAGACATGTTTTGTAATTAAGCTTAATTTGCTAAACTATTTCTTGTTTGACTAAAATTTAGGTCAAGAAATTTGACTCTTTATGTGTATTTGCAAGTCCATTTCCAAAGCAAGTGGCTGGTGCCCTGATTTATTTTGACTCCTTTCACAAGTTAGGTGTTTTATTGTTAACATTTTTTCTAAAATTTTTTTGGACTCTCAAATGCTTCCTTTGCTTTCTACAGGCCTGTCCCCTCACCAGTCGAACCTCGTCAGCATGTTGAATTGGACCCAGTTGGTCACTAATATAAGTGTAAAGTAGATTTTTATGATAGATGGTTTTAAAAATTATAAGCATATGCTGCTTTGTTTATGGTTTGTATATCCATGCAGGTGATGTGAGGTGACACCACAGGTGGCTTTTGTTGCCGCTAGTTCTTTGATGTAAGTATTCTTTGTTACAATCTTTAGACACTTTCTTTTTTAATAGTGTTTGCAGATATTTACCAAGTGTGTCTCCAGCTGTCTC
Source organism: Misgurnus anguillicaudatus (assembly GCF_027580225.2). NCBI lineage: Eukaryota > Metazoa > Chordata > Actinopteri > Cypriniformes > Cobitidae > Misgurnus > Misgurnus anguillicaudatus. Next base: position 22,841,016 of record NC_073355.2, read on the forward strand.
TACAGTTTTCTTCCCAAATGGGCCACAAAACCCACTAAGAAATTATCTTGATAGTATTAAAGTCGTGTTGAGTCTTACCTGACTAACAGTTTTCTTAAATTATTTATTACATCTGTATTCAGTATGTTTATTTATTTATCTTTAATTTTTGTAATTTTACTTGAACAGAGACAATTTGGATGGGACAAATGAAGAGTGCACATGTGCCAGCAGTTTGCATGGCTTTGTTCTGTGTCAAACATGAAAAACATGCCCTAAATAGAGTCTAACAACATCTGAGATATACAGCACAAGATATTTTTAAACTACAGACCCATCTTCTAAACCCACTTTCCTCTGGAGGGTCGTGAGAGGACTTTTGAGTTTATACCAGTGCTCTTAAATTCAGATGTTGGAACATTTTTATTCATATATTGAAAGAGTGTGTATAGACAAGAAACTAATACAATCAGAAGATAACAAAACCAAGATTAGGTTTGTGTGAGGTTTCTTTTCTTCTCTTTCTGACTGTATGCATATAATTTTTTTGTTTGAACCCCATTTGGAACTAAATTTGATTGAAAAATGTTTTGTAATTAATTATCACATGATAAAGCTGGTAATTCTGTTGGTGAGAGATCTTGAGAGAGTTCTTTGCTTTCACCCATCATGAAGTCTTTCCTGTGTGCCTCCAAGAAGCCTTTATAGGCCATCAATTGGGACTAAAGCAGCTGATATCAATTAGTACGGGGACAGGGTTTCTCTCTCAATACTGACACATTTCAGGTGATCTCCTGGCTTTCTATGCCATTTCGCACCTTGTTGTCTTCATGTGTTCAATACTTTTTCCCTTTGTCATTTCACTTTATTTATTATGACTTAACTTGTATACTTAAATGTTCTGATTTTTGTATGAATTCAATATTTGGCTTGATGGCTACATCTAGTGGAAATTTTGTGTCAATAGCCCACTTAGAAATCCCCTTACTGACACAAATGCTGATGTGTCAAACACTTATTTTCCCCGCTGTATATTCATGTCAGACTTTTCAGACTTAGATATTTGTGCCTGTTTACTTTTGTTTGGAGATAATTCTAATGTTATTGCCCTGAAGCGAGTTAAATGGTGGCCATGACAGCTTTTTTGAAAGTTTGGTTTTCAGCTAAACTTGTAGTTGTGTTTCATCCTGGCATTACAATTTACATTGTTTAGACTGGTCTATGGGAATAGATTTTGTTAAAGATTTTATATCTTTATCTTTTTAGATTTTATATTTTGCAATGTCTTAAGCTTTTATCAAGTTTTAATGTTTTTAGTTAGTCCTAAATTCAATAAAAAAATTTACTTAGTCAAATTACAGACTACATAAATGTTTGAAATATAAAATGTCAAAACAGTCCTTGAAATGAAAACATCAGAGATCATAAATTCACTGAAAAAAAAGATTCAATTAATCAATTTTTTTAAGGTAGGTGTTGCAATCAATTTATTTAAGCTACATTTAAACAAAAGTTTTATATTTTATTTTACTTTACTAATCTTTTTTGTTTAAATGTAGCTTAAATAAATTGATTGCAACCACTTGCCTTAAAGATTTGATTAAATTCAATGAATAATTTTTTTTCAGTGTATTGAATTACTACCAATAAAACACCAGCGAGACCTCTCAACTGCATTTCAGATTTTAATAATCAACTTATATTATAAACATGACAAATATTCTAAAACAGTAGACAAAAGCCTATACTACACAATTACACACAACATTTTAAACATGTACATTGTGTCTGATCTTTACTTGCCAATGTTGCATCGAACACATGCCTTAAGTTTTGAATAAATGTATAAATACATCTCTTTATCTTTCTGGATATTGCACTGTAAAAAATCTTTGCTGCCTTACATTTTTTGTTGTTGAATTAACTCAAATTAACTTTTTCAAGTTTTTCAACTATATTTTATAAGTTGTATCAACTCATCTCTTGTCAAGATGAATATAGTAAGTTGACATAACTTGTAAAGCTGAGTTGATTCAACAAAAAAAATTAAGGCAGAAAAGATTTTTTTCAGTGTACCAGATATTCCTCTTAAAATAAAACCAAGCAATATTCCTACAATAAGTTTTATATAATTATTATACAGTATGGAGACACAAACATAATAAATATAGCAGTTTTGTGTCTTAACCCTACATCCTCAACCTACATTTTTACTTAATTACATCACAGCTTCATAAAATGACCTTTTGCTAAATTTCTGTTGAACAGAAATAATATTTTGAGCTATCATTTATCTTATTGTGTTTTGTTGCATTAACTTTTTAGTTGCAGAGAAAGTTAAGCTTCTCTCCACAGTCTCTGTTCTCCCAGGTGTCCGTTTTTATGTTGCGGGCTCCACAACGATTGAGTTGAACAGGGCATGCTGGAAGCGTAACGAGATTCCCCAAAGGTTCTCCATTCACCCAGAACCATTCTAGACCCATGAAGCGCAGGCCTGTCCACATGCTGTCGGTCTGGGAATCCACTGTCTCAATTTTTATTAAATCCAGTTGTTTTTCAGACGTCAAGCAGGCCAGATCAGTCTGGTGAAGCCTGCAGTACTCTAAAGCTTCCTCCCATGTCATCTTCTCTTGAATAAGAATGAAGTTATTGTGGCAGTAAAAAGGATACATGTTATTACACTCTTTATCATTCCACACGTTGGTTGTGCTTACACAGTCTTGAATTCCCATATTATTATTTGGCTGACCGCTTTCCCATTTGAAAAATGAGACGGATTCACCACCGGACCACAAAAAGTTCCCAGAGTTTTTCATCTCCCTGTACAGGCCGAACCAACTTAGTGACATGTTTTCCCCTTGTAGCCCTATAAGTATCTGTTGTTCTCCATCGCTTTGGACGGTTGACAGGTCTTTGTGATATTGTCTGCAGTAAGTCTGAGCCTCAGTCCACGTCATTGAGATGTTCACATAGACATGATCTCTAATCAAAGCTGTTGTCAGTCCACAGAGGACAGTAAGGAGACAGATTGATGCCTTCATTTCTCCAGTGAAGTGCAGTAGCGCAGGCACGATAGTTAAGTGTTGCGACCCTACAAGTGTGATGTGTCTACATTATATGTAAATCTAATATGCAAATATAATATGTAGTAAAGGACAACACCCAGTTTAAATAGGCTATGTAAAGTTATGTAAAAGTAAACTCATGATTCATGAAACTTTTTGCCGGTGGCTGTGCATGGCAGGCATTGTTTTAACCCTTAAACAAGCTTAAGTTTAGGAAAAATCTTTTCACGTCACTTTTTATTTCATTTGCACTTATTTAAAACATATGTCTATTGCAATTGCATTCTGAATTATGAATGAGCAGTTTAGGTACATTAAGTTTTCCAACAGATGTAAAGAATAGACAGATTTTTGGGATGGTTTCCTGGACAGGTTTAAAAAAGACTTTGAGCTGTTTTAATTAATAAACACCTTTAAGATGCACACCAGTAATGTTTTTTGTGAGGTTTGTTTGTAAAAACAACTTACTCTATATGTCCCAGTATAACTAAGGCCTATAGGCCTTAGATTCATTGAATTTAATCAATTATTTTAAGGTAAGTGGTTGCAATCAATTTATTTAAGCTACATTTAAACAAAAAAGATTAGTAACGTAAAATAAAATATACAACTTTTGTTTAAATTTAGCTCAAACAAATTGATTGCAAACACCCACCCCAAAAAAGTTTATCAAATTCAATGAATCATTTTTTTCAGTGTAGTCCTGGATTAATCTAAACCCCATCTGGGAAACCACCCCTCAAAGTTATAAACACAAAGGCACTTCAAAATGTGCTATAAATGACAGCACAAACAATGTTTGACCTTCTATTTCAGCATCTTAAGACAAGACTCAGATTTTATATATATATATATATATATATTTTTTTTCTTTTTTTCCACAAGATAAATATATACATATTCTGCCACCATGTTATCAGAAATGATAACAGGACTTGGTGAAAACATCTCATGTCTACGATAACAGTGATTCTCAAACCTTTTCCGTGTGCGGCCCCCCCTTGTATACAGTGCATCCCTACGTGCCCCCCCCAAAGAAAATTAATGACATAAAATATTCCAAAACTTTGAATTTTCTGAGATTTAATTACCACTGTACTGTAAGATGGTATAAAGTATGTGCACGTTGACTGTATTAGGGTTAAGTACACTGAACAGATATTTTGATTATTAGGTCTGGAAATGTAAATGTATGGAAAAGTCATAATTATGTACTTTCCTGGAAATACAAATGAATCAATTTGCAAATAGTTTGAATTTCTTAAATTTTCATTTGAGTCATTCGTCAATTAACAAACAAAATATTTGCAAAATAAGTGCTCTGTTTATGTATAGCCTCCTGTATCTGTTGGGGTTAAAATAATGTACTGTCAGACTATTAAGAGTGTGGACATTTTAATGATCAATTAAATATTCGTTCAAAGATAAAAAAAAAGTCGAAGAGGGGGCACATTATTCCACAATTCAGTTTTATTTACAAAAACTATTTCATAGTAATTTGTTGCACTAAAACAGCACATGCTCCAGCTTACGTGTGTGTGATGTTTAAGTAAAACAATTAATGTGGTATTTAAAAAATACATACATAAAAGGGAGAATTACTGTCCTAGGTTGAATGATTTAAGTATTCGACCAGCCAAACATATAGGTGCTCCAAAATCCATCATTCTGTACTGGTTTGTACGCACGTCCAGTCAGCATGTTGTTTGCCTTTTACTTTTAATTTCTGAACAAAGCAAATTGTCTTTTAAAAATGTATGTGCACTGTAGTACAACAACGTATACAAAATTTAAATACTGCATTCTAGTATTTAAATGACATGTAACTGTGTTGTTGCCTATTTGAGTCAGAAAGCGTGTATGCCCTCTTGTGGTTAAAACTTGAAGGCTAGGTTTCACAAACAAGGCTTAAAGGAATAGTTCACCTAAAAAATTGGCCCATGCTTTACACACCTGTATATGACTTTCTTCTTTCAGCTGAACACACGAGTTATATTAAATATATCGGCTCTTTTCACCTTTATATTTATTTGTTTTACCTCAGAGCATTTAATAACTGTATGGATTAGTTTTTGATGGATGAATTTACTTTTTTGGAACTTTAAAAACAGGACACTATCTAATGCCATTAAAAACACAATTATTTAAAAGGGAAATTTCACAAGATTTTTTTAAGATGTCAAATAAATCTTTGGTGTCCCCAGAGTACATATGTGAACATTTAGCTCAAAATACCATATAGATAATTTATTATGATACAGTGAGGAAAATAAGTATGTGAAAATCCTGCTATTTTGCAAGTTCTCCCACTTAGAAATCATGTAGGGGTCTGAAATAGTCATTGTAGGTGCATGTCCACTGTAAGAGACGTAATCTAAAAAAAATCCTGAATCACAAAAACTATTTATTTGTTTGATACAGCTGCAAATAAGTATTTGAACGCCTGTCTATGTGCTAGAATTCTGACCCTCAAAGACCTGTTAGTCTGCCTTTAAAATGTCCACCTCCAATACATTTATTATCCTAAATTAGATGCACCTGTTAGCTGCCTAAAGACACCTGTCCACCCCATACAATCAGTAAGAATCCAACTACTAACATGGCCAAGACCAAAGAGCTGTCCAAATACACTAGAGACAAAATTGTACACCTCCACAAGGCTGGAAAGGGCTACGGGGAAATTGCCAAGCAGCTTGGTGAAAAAAGGTCCTCTGTTGGAATCATTAGAAAATGAAAGAAGCTAAACATGACTGTCAATCTCCCTCAGACTGGGGCTCCATGCAAGATCTCACCTTGTGGGGTCTCAATGATCCTAAGAAAGGTGAGAAATCAGCCCAGAACTACACGGGAGAAGCTGGTCAATGACCTGAAAAGAGCATGAGACCACCGTTTCCAAGGTTACTGTTGGTAATACACTAAGACGTCATTGTTTGAAATCATGCATGGCATGGAAGGTTCCCCTACTTAAACCAGCACATGTCCAGGCCCGTCTTAAACTTGCAAATGACCATTTGGATGATCCAGAGAAGTCATGGGAGAAAGTCATGTTGTCAGATGAGACCAAAATAGAACTTTTTGGTCATAATTCCACTAAACGTGTTTGGAGGAAGAAGAATGATGAGTACCATCCCAAGAACACCATCCCTACTGTGAAACAGGGGGGTGGTAGGATCATGCTTTGGGGGTGTTTTTCTGCACATGGGACAGGGCGACTGCACTGTATTAAGGAAAGAGGCCATGTATTGCGAATTTTGGGGGAACAACCTCCTTCCCTCAGTTAGCGCATTGAAGATGGGTCGAGGTTGGGTCTTCCAACATGACAATGACCGAAGAACACAGCCAGAATAACCAAGGAGTGGCTCTGTAAAAAGCATATCAAGGTTCTAGTGTGGCCTAGCCAGTCTCCAGACCTAAACCCAAGAGAGAATCTTTGGAGGGAGCTCAAACTCTGTTTCTCAGTGACAAGCCAGAAACCTGACTGATCTAGAGAAGATTTGTGTGGACGAGTGGGCCAAAATCCCTCCTGCAGTGTGCAAACCTGGTGAAAAACTACAGGAAATTTGTAATGTAATTGCAAACAAAGGCTACTGTACCAAAAATGAACATTGACTTTCTCAGGTGTTTAAAAACTTATTCGCAGCTGTGTCATACACACTGCATTTCGTTTGTTTTGATTTAAACTTTCATAACTTAAAAAATACAGCTAAGTAGCACCATAAAACAAATTAATAACATGATAACATAATAATAAACATGTTTTGAGAAAAATGTTAAAAACTGAGTTATCTCGTTTTGCAACGAAAATTTCATTTGTAAATCTATACAGACATAAGATATAAACATCGTAGCTGCTTTTAATTCAAGTCACTTTTACTCCCATTTATTGTTTTCACACATTTTTATTGAGGTTATTAAAACCTGCTGCTAAAGGATTTAAGTGTGCAGACGTCTTTATTTTTCTTCACACATTTTTTATTTAAATCACATTAACTTTATTTTGTCATTTTAAATTCTCACATTTCTTTGTTTTATTGTGATGTGTGTGTCTCTTATTTTTTTTTTTTACATATTTTTTCTCATTTCTATGTAAAGCACTTTGAATGACCTGTGTTTATGAAATGTGCTATACAAATAAACTCGCCTTGCCTTTTCTAACGTGGCAAAGAGGTTTGCGCAGTAAAATCTTTATTACAAAAAGAGGCAAAGTAATACCACTGAGAGACAATACTTTTTATATTTGCTGAAAAAATTTATTAGCCTCAAAACATATGGAATTTCATTTCAGCAGACAATTTAAATTACTCTTGTGAAATTGAAGAATAAAATGAAACTTAAGAGTACAATATTCACAGTGCAAAACATTTTGCAATCACTATGTCCCGCAAATCCTGGACAATGCTCTCATTATACTATATTATACTGATGTTTCTCTCCAACTTAAACATACAAGAGATGAGGTACAAAAGGGCTTTTTGCAAACACATTCACATTTTAAAGTGCTTCCTCTACAATGGCCTTTATACAAAACCATGATGTAACGAGAGTCTGCAAGGATTATTTAAATTATAAACAAAACATTACTGCAAGTTCAGAACCCAAAAAAACTCAACCGTCATTCAATCTTTCAAGTAGCTAACTCCTCTTACATTGGTGGCAGAAGGTTAGTGTGGTTAAACAAAAAAGCTTTAACCGATGAAGCGAAGAGAATGAAATCTGAACAGTACTCAAGATAACCTCTGAACAATATTTGCATGTTTCTCAAGTCAAAGAGATTTCACCAGGAACGAATTAAACTGATACTTTAGCCCTCTGCTCCTCGCTCTCTTCCTTATCCTTCTCATCTTTATCTTTGTCTTTACTCTTTTTTGACTTCTTTTTCTTATGTTTGTGTTTCTGTCCTTTGAGCTCAGTCTCAGATTCATTACTCGTGTGTTTCTTATGCTTTTTGTGTTTTTTGTGCTTCTTGTGTTTTTTCTTCTCCTTTTTGTCCTTTTTCTTCTTTTTGCTATCCTGACTGCCTGGAGAGCTGGGGCTGCTGTTATGTTCGGGGCTACCAGAGGGGCTTGGGCTGGCACTACTGTCCCTCTCTCGCCCCCTTAGTTCCGTTTTACCCTCCATGTCTGAGGGTTCGCTCTCACTTTCGCTGTAGTCTGGAACGAACGCGGCCTCGTCTGTTTCCCGCGTTAAATCCGAGGCGAGCCGAGTGGTGCGAGCGGATGGCACTTTGATGTGGTCGCCGTGTGATGGAGCTTTCTCTCCATCTGCCCTAGGCTCTGGAGTCAAAGCTCTGTGAGGAGTCCTGTGCTCTTTGTCTTTTGTGGGACGCACATCAGAATGCCTGGAGCTCTGGCTCTCCTTATTTAACGAAGAGTCTGCTTTGTGGTCCTCTGTCTCGGTTTTTTTAGGCTCTGAGAGACTTTGCGATGAAGTTTTCTTTTCCCTGATTGGACTTCGTGACTCATGAGAAACATCATTATCTTTCTTTCCAGAATCTGCATGCGAGTCCTTAACCCTTGAGGGTGGGGAGGGTGAAACTCTCCTTCTGATAGGTTCTTTATCATCTTTCGATCTGGTTCCCAAGTGGTCTCTTAAATCTTCTCTGTGGTCTGGTTTTCTGTTGGTGACACCTGTTGTTGTCTCCCTACTGGCTGGTTTTCTCGGTTCAGGCCTGTCAGCCGGTCTGTCTCTGGAGGAATGAGATGAGCTCCGCTCGCCTCCGTGCTCGCTGCCTCTCTCCCGTGCCCGTTCTCTCTCCTGGTTAGGTTTCCTTTTATCAGTCACTTCACGTTCAGCAGCCCTGCCATCGCTTTCTTTCCCCCTGTCTCGCTCTCTCTCTTTGTCCTTCTCTTTGTCAGTATCCCTCTCCTTATCAGTTGACGTGGACTCCTTGGCAGGTTTGACATCTACCGGAGCGTCTTTAGGGGCAGATGGAGGTTTGTCAGCATCGGGAGACTCCTTGTCCGTTGATTTGGCAACAGTGTTCTCATCCACGGGCGCAGGGCTGGATGTGTTGACACTGGCAGTTTTAATGTTGCCCTTCGAGTCATCTTCCTCAGATTCATAGTCTTCTTTTTCCCATTTGGAGCGGGGCACTTTAATCATGACAATTTCATCCTCAGCAGGGGTGGAGCTGTCATTGGTGTACTCTTCTAGTGTCTTCACCACAGTCTTCTTTAGATCAAGCTTCTCCTCATGCTTTCTGATAGGGCTTCCACCTGTGGAGCTGGTGCTGTCCAAGACAAAAAAAACATGAGTAAGATGATGGTACAGACTTTTGTATCAAATTAAGAAAATAAAATCATCTTACCTGGTGTAATCAACAAGTACAGATCCTGAGCCATCAGAAACATGTACCTTCCTTCTCAATTTTCCCCTTGGCTTTTCTAACCTGCCCTTTGACGGGACATGAGCGGAGTCGTCTCCTGAAACAGGCCGATCTATGCTAGATATCCTTTTGCCAATTTCTCTGTTAATTTTAATCTTTCTCACAGGTTCTGGCTTAATATCCAACAGGGAAGGAATAGCAGGTTTCTCCTTCTCGGCCGGCCTTTCGCTCTCCGGCTTAGGTTTAGATTTCGGTGAGCTTTTGGCTACATTGACAACTTCCATTTTAGGTACTTTTACTGGAGGAGCGTCGAGGTCTTTCAGGGATGTCTTTTCATCTTTCCGTTTTTTTCTATCTGGTTTACTATCAACTGCCTTGGTGAGCATTTTTTCCTCTGGTTTCACAGTCTTCTCTGGCTCTTTCTTCACCTTTACATCTTTGATGGTAACCTTGTCTTGCTTTGCAGAATCTTTTGCCGATTCTTTTTTGTTCTTAGGATCCTCTTTGACGGGTTTCGGCTCTTGATGGTGTTTGATGGGCCTGGACTGCATTAGCTTACGAGGGAGCATGAGTTTAGACTCAATGGTTTGAGATTTGCTTGCTTCAGGTTTGTGGGATGGTTCGTCTTTTACCCTCTTAATGGCCGGTTCAGGGGGAGCCACCTTCTCTCGTGGGGCATCCGCCTCTTTTTCTTTAACCGGCTTTACCACCTTTCCTGTTATTTCCTTTTTCTGTCCACTGCTCTCAGACTTGCGTTTAGCTTTGTCAGTCTTGCTTTTAGTCTTCTCTTTCTTGTCTTTTTCAGGGGTGCTCTTGTAGGGTACAGCTGTGCTATCCATGGGCTCATCCCTGACCGGTGTGGCATCATCCCGGTTTGAATTCATAAGCATGGAGTCTCCTTTGCGATCATCTTTCCTGGTGTCATCCATAGAGTCAGAGTGGCTGAAGAGGTCACCGTCATCTCTCTTTTTCTTGCGATGTTTCTTGTGTTTCAGAGACTTGGACTCCGTGCCAGTGCTGCCACTGGCCTCTCGCTCCTTAAGAGGTTTAGAAGATTCTTTAAGCCCTCTGCTAGGTCCAGTAGTGTTGACATGGATGTGGGTATACTTCTCAGTGCACTTTTCTTGGTACGTCATGGGACCGCGGCCTCTCGGAGGGCCACCGCGGCTCTGAGGTGGAGGTGGGTAATCCTCTCGACGTCCCCCCCTGCCATAAGGGGAGTTTTCTCTTGGTCGAGGAGGAGGATAACGTTCAGGGCTATAAGGATCTCTACTGCCACGGCCTCGAAGCTGACCACCTGGAGGTGGGTTGTCGTAGCTCTTGAGGTATTTGTCGTACCACTCCCTGTACTCTCTTTCCCACTCTCGGTAGCGCTCTCTCTCGTAGGGATCGCTATGATCTACATTTCGTCCATAGTAAGCCTTAGCGTCATAAGGAGGAAGCTCTCTGTATCTGCTATTGTACTTGCGCTCGCTCTCCATCGGAGCAGTAGGTGGAACTTTCTTGCCAGGACTTTGGTTCTTAAATGGAGGTGTCCTGGAGCGTGAACGATAAATTCCACCGGCCGCTCCGCTCACATCTCGAGCCCTATATGATGGTGATCGGCTCCGAGAGCGATGGTACGCTGGACTTCGTGACCTAGATCGAAAGCTGCGACTCCGACCTCGGCCTCTGCGGGAGTATGGTGAACGTGAAAAGGAGCGTGACCTGGAACGTGAGCGGGATCTAGAACGTGAGCGGGATAATGATCGAGAATATGAGCGTGGTGATCTAGACCTAGAGCGAGATTTTGAATAGGAATACGATGAGCCGCTGTATGTGGAGTCCCTGTAAGGAGATTTTGATCTAGAAAAGGGAAATGTAACAACTTTAACAAATTATCTTTTCAATCAAAAATGACAGATTGGTGGTGAACTTGTCATTTTTCCTTACCTAGAAAAGGATCGCCTTCTCTCCTTTTGGATCTTTCTATACTCCAACAGCTCTTTGGCAAAGTCATTGGTAAATTCATCAAGCTTAGATTTCTTCTCCCTGGTAACGAATCGACATTGGGAACTATTTATCAAAAATAGAAAGGAAATAAAACTTCACAGTTAAATCTTCATCATTTCAAGTTGGAAAATCACTACCAGACACAGTTATAGGGATGAGGCGTGGAAAAGAGAATAACAATAGTTATAGTCCCTACAATACATCAAGATACCTCTACAAAGACACAAATCAATGAATAGTGGCATATCAAAATCACCATACATGCCAAATATCCTGAACATTTATTTACATGAAATTCCCCAGCTAAAAATCGAACTCTACTCACTCTTCCTTTAGTCTGCGCTGCTGTCTGTAGAATTCTTCCTTGGACAGGAAAGGTTCTGCTGGCATAGTGGGGATTGGGTTGGGAATAGGTGGTTGAGTCCCAGGAGGCCCCCAAGGAGCCTGAACATTAGGTGGGACTGGTGGAAAAACCGGTGGCGGTAGGTTGTAAGGAGGAGGAGGTTGCTGTCCTGGAGGAAAATGCATAGGATACTGCGGAGGAATCACACCAGGTGGCTGAGGCATGGGGTGTGGAGGAGGTGGAAAAAGAGCAGGAGGCATGTACATTGGAGCTCCTGTACACTGCACAGGAGGAAGATTTTGCATTGGAGGAGGAGGTGGTTGTGTTCTTGGTGGTCGCTCACTAGGACCTCTCCCTCTACTTGTGGACCTGTCATGACTGGAAAAGCTGGAGTTACGAATCTATTTTCATCAGAGTGAAACTTAAAAAGACTAAACGTTTAGACACTTACGGATCCCACGTAGGACGGTTCCCAGTTGGCCTTTGTCCACTAGGCCTGGGCTGTCCTCCTAAAAGATAATGATTAATTTTTAATATTTAATATGGTAACAGATCACATAAGGATATAGGGTTAAAATCTAGAGAAATTAAAATTAAATTATATTACCTGATCTGTTGTGCATGACGTGCTGTGGCATATTGGGCTGCCCAATAACAGGTACATGGTATCCCTAGGCACACAAATACGTGCATAAGAATTGAGCTTTTTAAAAACAAAGGCATCTATAGAATAATTTCACTTCCTCAAGTTTATATATTCACTATGTAGAAGTACTATAAAAAGTCAATCCTTTTGAAACGGCAGTAGCTGTCGCCACAGGGCTTTCAGATGAAGGCACAGCAGAAGATGTGGGGACCTCAGATTCCCTGTGAACAAACAAAATTCTCAAAATTGGGGGAACAACAGTAAAGGACAAACTGAGTCAAGTCACTCATACCCTACACAATATGTAATGCTAGAAAATTCCCTGGCCAATGGCGGGTCATCTTGCTTGGTAGAGTGCGGAGGAGAGTCCACCGTAGGGCTGTGGTCTGAAACTGCAGGTGCAGTGCTACTCTGTACAGTGGAGGTGCTGATAGGTGGTGGTGGTGGTGTACTGGAGGACGGGAGAGAGGGAGGAGGAGGAGAAGGAGACAAGGCAGCTGGCATGCTTTGAGGAGGGGTGCTGGAAGGTGTTGAGCTCTGAACATTGGCCATAAGAGGGTCCTGTTGGCGTGAGGAGGCCAATTTCAATGGCGGTCGCTGCACAGGAGCCTGTGTCTGGGATCCTGTTGCAGCTGCATGTGCGGCTTTGCGAATCCTTTTGGTGTATCCAGTTTCATTCCTAAAATTATTTACTGCCTGCAAATAAAAACAATAGGTTAGACAGGAGAGTCTGCTAATGAACAACAAATAAACAACAGAATCATTTAACTTACTTGGCGCAAAAACTTGTTTGCAATCAAAGCATCAGGAGAAACATCTGATTGTTTGCAAGTGGGGCAATCATGTTCTTCAGACTCCAGCAAACACGTGCGAATACACTCATCACAGTAGCTATTTCCACAGCAGGGAATAACAACAGCATCAGTCATAAGATCTTTGCAGATCAGACACAGCAGCTCATCAGGCACTGGATCTTCTTCCTCGGAGGACGAAGACTGATTCTGGGGCAAGAAGGGCGGTTTCTCTTTCTTCCCAATAGCATACGCCTCACTAAACACATAAGACATGTTAAAAAAACAGACATTCATCTCTACCAAACACAACTTGTATCAGAGCCAACTACACTTACGCATCAATGGTGGGAATGGCATACATTCCACTGTTGGTCAGCATGACTCCCTTTCTGTTAGGATCATCTACCTCCACCATGAAACTGCGAGGAATTCCTGTGCTTTTCTTAATCCGTTGAGGAGCTTCGAAACTTCGATCCTGCTAACGCACGGATAATATCCAAGGTTACATTTCTCCTCAGACCAAAGAGGCGTACTAGTACACGCAACGCTTGAAGCAGTTATAGTAACAAAAGCCCAATTACCCCATTCGTTGGACAGTTTCTGATATAATGTCCGGTTTTTCCACAGCGAAAGCACGTGTAGTTTGGTGGGGGTGGACCCACAAGCTTTTTTGTGTAACTGATAAATACAGATTCGTGTTAACAATTGATGTGGGGGTCATTTATCAAATACCGTCAATGCCTTGCATAGCATACTTACTGGATGGGATCATATTCATGGTTGGACTGAGACATCATTGCTCTAATTTTGTCTTCCTCGGACGCATTTGTTTCAGCAAGATTGGCTGTCTGTTTAATAGGCAACAATGTTTTCACACATGGCATTAATGTCGACATGCGCAGAGATACTTTGTAACCTTGGTCCTGAAAGAAGATGCTGCTCGCCTCTATCAGTGTGAGACCCATTTTTTTATTCTTTGTATTTATGATGCATGATGAACAGGCCTTGAAATGACTTCAAGACAAAAGAGTAATAGCCTTAGCTAGAGAGCAGAAAGGGAAAACTAAATAAAATAAAAAAATGAGTCGCATGTAAGGCATTAAGCAAACAAACAATCTCAACCAAGCACTTGTCATGGTCTAATGGACTTTTCCCCATTTGCTTCGTTTTATTGGAATGCATTAATTTTTGTCACGAGTAAAATAAACAATATGAGTGCACTTACATACTGCTGTCATGCTTTTTACATATACACAGTAACTAAAGATATGATTTTCTGTACCTTTTAAATCAAATGTCCAACTACACCAACATAATGTTAAAGTATATTATTGATATACTAAACTGTGACATTACAGGAAAAAAGATAAATATAAAAATAATTTTGCAGGTGATGTGCAAAAGTCCAGAGTAAAGATAACTTCCATCTGGTGGCAAAGAGAGTCCATAAAAGTGAAAAATGAATCTTGATGAGGTGTTGCAATAAAAAAAGGTGGTGTAGAAAAAATGTCCAGGGCGATCCACAGGCTTTAGTCCTCAATTAAAAAAAATTTATATAGGCAAACTTCGTTTCAAAGTGCTTCAATGTTTCAAAAAGAAATGTGATTTAAATATGGGTAAGGGACATGCACAACACTCCCCTCAACACTGATAAAGGCACCGAGCACACTTATTACAGGACCAGGCTTTCAAACAATTATTAAAACTTATACAAATAATCAAAAACATTAAGACTATACAAATACATCCTATAAACATATGGTGATCATCTAAAAAATAATTACAGACATACTGCTATGCATCAATCACACAAAATGCTATCATAGCAATTTTTGCTAGGTTAAACAACAAAAAAAGCATAAAATGTGTACTTTGAGCAATACACAACCTGTACTATACACTGTGTGCATATATAACAACTGATAAAACTGGATGTGACAAACCATGCATATTTGACATAAAATACATTTGAGTACCTACACTACGACTTGCCAAAACCAAACACTTATACAAGTTAGACACAGAATGGAGTGCATTAAGGATTCACAAATGAAAGTACCTTTGAAAGCAGGGCCAGTGAAATGGATGAAGATTCATCAATCTGTTGTTAAAAAACAAAACATTAAAACAAAGAGGAGTTCACCACTACGACAACACACACCTCCATGCCCAAAGGAGATAAAGTCTTTAAATTAAACATCACAACATTAAACATAACAACTAGCATATGCACAATAATTCTTTGGTTGTACCTGAAATGTAAAAGCCATTTAGATTTAAAAAATTAAATATTTGTTTTAAATTAGGAACATAAATTTAACTTTTTACTTGAGTCAGTGTCACACCAACATAGTTTGGAACAATTACAGTAAGCTAATAACTGCAGTAAATTAATGACTTTAATGTTTTCCAGTGAAAAATGTAATTAATGAATTAGAAACCCTATGAAAAGTAAACACAAAGGGTCTCAAAGATGTCAAGGAATTGAACAGTGTATTTTATTGTCAACCTTGCAGTAAGTCATAAAAAATGTTCATATAAAAATGTAACAGTGTACAACAGGGCATTTAGAAAATTCAAATATTTGACACTTGAATTGCTTGTACTGTTCTACATCATGTGCCAGACTATAGTCTGCTTCTCTGGGTAGATTCAGTGTTAACATTACACATTCATGAGAAAAGCTCAAGTACTTTTACAAACAAACAAAAACACAAATAGTATGTGTGTATCTGTAAAATAATGAAGCACCCAGCAGCTTCGTTTCAAATAGAAATGACACAAGAAAATTTGAAAAAGTACATAGTCTAAAGAGTCAAATATGCATTTAGGCACATTTTTATAGTGCATTATTATTATTATTAGTAGTACAATGTTATGTTCCAAACAAATAAGGGGAACAAAAGTATTAAAAATATTTGTATAATAAATATAACAAGGTCACTTGACAATTAAGTTATGAGGTACAATAAAAGCAATCTGTAATTATAAAATGTTTTAGTATTCACTTAGGTTGTCTGACCAATATCTAGGCCGAAACCCTTAGAACAAAATATTGCTCTTTAAAAAGAAAATTGGTATGACAAACAAGAAAAATATTAAGCTAAAGTGAAGACCAAAAAACATGTGGTGCTGTTTTTATTGAAAACATCACCTAAATATGTACTTTAAGACAGGGGTTTTCAAACTTATGATGCAAGGACCCCCAAATGTGATTAACTTTTTTTTAAGGGACCCACTTCCTAACATAACAATTTACATATTATGTATGACAAATATAATTGGCTATACAGCCAGATGTAAAAACCTGAAGACAAACATTTTCTGCAGCAACTGACAATAAATCTGGTTTCATAGCAGCTTTACAAAGAATTCTGTCTTACGAACGCTAGTCAGATAATGGAGACTCGTAAGAAAAACACAGAAAGATACAAAGCAAATAGAAATTATTCTGGAATATGTAGCAAGAAATGAGAAAAATACACAAATGAACAATTTTTTTTCTCTGAAATTTTTGGGGGACCCCAGACCCCAGTTTGAAAACCCCTGCTTTAAGCAGTAAGCCACAAACCATGGGACTTTACTAATGTTAAGTGATGTTATGTTTATTAAGATTTTTTTTCAAGGTTCTCATTTTACATCAAATAGTCAAGACATCGATTGCGGGTGCTTGCCAATGTTTTTCAGCTAAGTGCTTTGGTTGCCACGATACCTCAGCTTTTTTAATCGGTCGTTGAACAATGTACCAGTTGGTTGTTGTGATATTTGTCCCACCCCTCCTCAACTATGATTGGATGGCCGAGTGAGAAGTGACATTGACTAACAGAGTTTCAACCAAATGTGAACTTTTTTCAACTCTGGGTGCAGAAAAACACATTGTGCTGGTGCTCAACACAGACAAAACCTGCCAGCTGCTGGCGTTTTTAAAAAGTGCCTTGGTGTACATGACCCCTTTTGGGTTAGTCACTTGCCAACCTTGTAGAAAGGTGCTTTTAATACTATTTGAGCTTAAGAAACAAAAGCTATGATACAGTTGATGTTAGGTTTAATGGGATCGTTTTCCCCAAAATAAAAATTCTGTTTTAGTTTACTTGCCCTCATGTTGTTCTAGGCCTGTATGAATTTTTCTTAAGAAATTTTGAAAAATGAGAAGCACACAGCTGGTGGAAACCATCGACTTCCATAGTAGGAAAAACAAATCCTATGGAATTGAATGGGAACCATCCACTCTATGCTTGCCATATTTAATAAAATATCTTCATATTCATCATCTATCACAAAACGTCTATAGTATGTGTTTATCCAACTATCCAAGTCAATGATTTAAAGCAGTTGTGTGCTTATCAAAATTTCTTGTGTTGACATCGGAAAAAAAATAATACAGGTCTAAAACAACATTAGGATGAGTAATTGATTGAATTGAACTTATTTATTTGTTGGTCGGAAATATTTTCGTTTAACGATTTTGGCACGCAATTGTAGACATATCCATCTTTACTCATTGAAGGAAATAGTCTAGCACGAAAGAAATAACTCCCGAGGCATTGCAAAAATGGCTGCCAAGTGGCGCGACTTTCTTAAAGGTGACATAGGATGATTGAATGGGGTATTTATCCTTGTTCTGTGATGTGACATGTAGACAAAAATGTTTTTGTTTGGGTCTGTAATGCCTTAGAAGCTTCCTAAAAACCTCTCTCAGATAGCTCTAATTAGGGAGGGGATTTTAAACAAGTGGTTTTGCACCTATTTGGCTCCTCCTACTGGCTTAACTTGCAATCTCATTACTGATTGGCTGACTTTGCTGCCACTCAAAAAATTTAGCCAATTATTTTAAAGTGGAGGGGCAGTTAGATGCCTGTGATGTCATAAGCATCAGTTTTTCAGATGGGCTGTTTTCTGGCTGACATTTCTAAAAGAGGAATTTCTGTGAGACAGATGTTTAGCATGTCTAGCACTTTTTGTATGTTTGTGAATGTGGGTAGACTATCATTATTCAACAAAGACAAGGTAAAAATGGTATTTCATTCTCTGTCCCCTTTAAAGTGACTTTGGTAACACCTTCCATGAGACTTGGCTTTCACTCTATGCATAGGGCAAGGTAAAACGTAGCTCTTGAAAATCTGTTTTCTATTGGTTAAGAAATATCCAACTATCAGAACTGTTAATGTTAAATGGAGCTTGTCAGTATGTAACATTCCAGTTTTTAAAAAAACAAAAAACAGACTAATTCCATCTGCTGTTATTTGTACTCCCCTAGGCAGGGAACATACAGTGGCAAGAAAAAGTATGTGAACCTTTTGGAATTCTATAGTTCTCCGAACAAATGTGTCATAAAATGTGAACTGATCTTTATCAAGAGTTTTGACAAATTTCTAAAAATAACACAAATCTGATCAATCATGTCTTTATTGAGAACAACAAAAAAAATCATAGTGCTTGTGAAAAAAAGTATGTGAACCCTTCGGTTAATGACCTCAAAAGCGCTAATTGGAGTTTTAGCACACCTAGAGTCTGGTTAAAGCAACACTAACAAGTTTTTGCTTTTTGCTCCCCCTACAGGTTGAAAGCGGAATTGTCCATTACCACTGTCGTAAATAATTTAGCCTACTGCAGCAAAGCTGGCCCTGATTGGATTGTAGGTTTGCCGTAAAGCAAGTTTTTGTAGTTTTCACACGAATTACAGGACCGCGAACGACGGTTGGAAACTTCATTAGTGCGGTTTTGGACGATAGAGGACTGCAAAGCGAATATGAAAGTGCCGTTCACCCTGTTTCGAGTGGATGAACGACTGAAACTTTTTTGAAAACGTTATTTTAAGGTAAAAAAAACTTTTTAGTGTTGCTTTAATATAACACATTTGGAGGTGTAAACTACAGCTACTTTGATAAAACGCCTCAAACAACAAGTACACAGTTATGTGAGTCATGCCTCGCCAAAAAGAGCTTTCAGAGGAGCCATGATCAAGAATTGTTGCTTTACATAAAGCTTTACGAAGTTATTACAAAGACTTACGAAAATCACCAGTCTTCAGTTACGCAAACAATCTACAAATGGAGACGCTGAAGGACTGTTGCTACTATACCAAGAAGTGAGCGCCCTGTCAAAATGACACCAAGAGCACAATAAAGACTCAATGAGGTAAAGAAACAACCCCATATGAAGATGGAGATGATGAATATCCAAGTATATACAATATACATATAAGTATAGACAATTCTTCAGGATAATGTGAGAATGTCTGTACGTCAGCTGAAAGGTGGGTGATACAACACGACAACCACCCAAAACACCAGAACAAGTCCACAACAGAATGGCTCCAGAAAAACAAAATCCACCTTTTGGAGTGGCCAAGTCAGAGCCCAGACCTCAACCCAATAGAGACGCTATTGACTTGAGGAGGGCCATACACGTGAGAAGATTGAAGAACATGAAAGAGCTAAAGCAGTTCTGCAAGGAAGAATTGGCTAAAATTCCTCATCAACAATGAGCAGATCTGATTCACAACTACAGGAAGTGGCTGGTTGAGGCTATTGCTGCCAGGGGGGTCAACTTGGGCCACACAAGCTTTTGTTTATGTTCCTGCTGCTGAAACCAACTATAAAATGAAGACATCTACCAATATCAGGGAATTCAACAATTTAACTCCTCTTACTGCATGTTTTTAGTAAGTAACATGTCTAAATAGGCTAAGAAGCAGGGTTATAACATCAAATATTATTTTAGTAGTTCACCCAAACATGAAAATTCTCTCATAATTTACTCCCCCTTATGCCAGTTATTAAATCTAAGGGTTCATTTACTTTTTCTACTGCCATTTTAAATGTTGAATGAGTGTGTTCAATAAAGACATGAAAGATCAGAATTTTTAGACACAATATGTTTGTCAATACCCTTGACTTAGATGAAGATCAGATCACATTATGACAATCCATTCAGAAAACCACAAAATTCCAAAAGTTACACATACCTCCTCTTGCCACTATACATGCAAGTTGGCCGTAGTCTTTGCTGTTTCATTAAGTGCAACCTTTTGGACCTGACATGGGCAATATGATGTGATTGTCCAAACAGTCTGCTCGTTCATTGATGTCAGTGATTGTCCAAACAGTCTGCTCGTTCATTGATGCCAGTTTGGTTAGTTACAGCCTTTAGACTAAACCAAAGGGTAAAACATTTAGTCCTGGGATCACCCTTCCTCTCATAATAAATTCTAGACATTTCTATATTGAAATGTAAAAAAAAGTCTTCACCACAATATAAAATTCCTAACCAAGCAAAAAGTGAACTGCAACTGATACGCCGCTACCTGTCAAATGGTATTCATGCTAATGGTTTAACTCAGTAGTTGAGCGTAAAGCACATTTCTACAATGGTTTTGGTATGTGAAAATCTTTGCGTGTTGTTGCAACCACACTGCTTAGAATCAGTATATACACATCGGATGGACGCAAATTGTCACTCCTGCGTTTACTTCTGGTCTGTGACTGTTTATCGGTCTGGTTAGTGAATAAACTGATCTCTGGAAAAATACCTTGTGAAAAATAAAATATTACTGTCTTCCCTAATCTTTTGGAAACTTTGTGAGCAAGGATCAACACTGTGTGGATTCGGAAGCAAGGTTAAAAATTTAAGTATCTGTAGTTAAAATTGGATACATTCAGTTTACACAGCGTAACGTTAACTTGGCGTAATGGTCAATACGCTTTAGCTATGATTTGAACACAGACAACTTATTTGTTATTCATTTAGCTTGTTATCACAAATCATCTACTCTAGAGGGACTCTGTCTGTTGTTATTGATTCCATGCAGGAATCTGTTGAAAGTTTGGGCCACACAAGCTTTTGTTTATGTTCCTGCTGCTGAAACCAACTATTAAATGAAGACATCTACCAATATCAGGGAATTCAACAATTTAACTCCTCCTCTTACTGCATGTTTTTAGTAAGTAACATGTCTAAATAGGCTAAGAAGCAGGGTTATAACATCAAATATTATTTTAGTAGTTCACCCAAACATGAAAATTCTCTCATAATTCCCTCCACCTTATGCCATTCCTGATGCAAATGATTTCCTTTCCTCAGTGGAATACCAATAGTTTTTTATTAAAACGCCATCATGTTATCTTCTCATGTGGGAGACAACACGGCAAACATTTTTTAATGTCTGAGCTTCGTTTAGATTCAATACTTTGTTTACATTTAATACTCCAGGAAAGACACAGATAATCATGATAAATTTAAAAAAATGGCAGCTCATTGATAACATTGAATCTCACCAGCTCTTGTGACAACATATTAACCCATTAAAGTGATTTATGGGTAAGTTAATTATGAGAGAATTCTTAAATTTGGGTGAACTATAATTCTACTAAAACTTTAATAATTGAGAATGATAATAAAGAGCCTTGTATCGATTAATAGAGTATGGCTATTAAAATGAACTTATTTTGAATAAACAAATAATCCAAAACAATCCGAAGTTCTTTTTAGCAATGACAAAAAGTCAATGTCTTAAACCCATCAAGAACAAAATGTCAGTTTAGAGCAACTACTTTATGTAAACATTTACTACAAGGCTAGACTCACTGGACTTGTTAAACATATACAAACATACAATGACAGACTCATACACGCAAACACACATTCTCTCTTACATACATTCAAGCACACTCATGCATCCATGCCACTCTAAACTACCCTAGAAATTGTGTAAACATGGGCAGTCAGACATTAAAGCTGTGTAATACAAGGTGTAATTAAGTAAATAACACAATGCACTTTTATTTAAAAACAAAAAACAGACAACTTTTTACAGAAGTGTCACTTTAAGGACAAACAAACTGAACATAAGCCATGTTCAATAATGAATAATTAGATCAATAGGATCTTACACTACACTCTAAAACAGAATTCATTTTTGTAAGGAGTATTAAAACTCATTTCAATGTGAAACAGTGTATAAGCATGCGCACAGACTTCTGTACACATAGGAAATTGCATAAAAACATGAAATTCAATGCAACAAATGTAGTGAATCACAGTATACACATTCAGCTCAACACATTTTGTCATCTTCAAACAGATTTCAAAGACAACATTGAGGAGCATGAAAAGTTTTCCCTAAATGATTTTAAGACAAAGCAACTGCTGTGCAGTCTGAAAATGTGTGTAATGAGGCAATAAAATTAGGGTGTTTTTACATACTGCTTTTGAAGATCCACTTGATCGTTCAGATCGATCGCTGCAAAGCAAAACAAAAGAGGGGTTAATTTCCAGTTAAAACTACACAGTACAGAAACAAACTGACACATTAATACAAAAGACTAAACGTAACTCTCATACAAATAATTACTACACCATATCAAAATTAGAAGAAACCATTTACAAAAAAAGACAATCCTGCCATCACCAAACCAACATTATTGACATGCTTCCATACAACAACAAAGATCTGATAAAGCAGCTACTATCAGCATGTTTAACATTAAACAGATAGCTCACCCAAAACTTAGACATCCATAGTATTTGTTTTCCTTACAAATGAATTCAAGGGGTACCGTCAACTGCATGCTTACCATCATTTTGTCAAAATATTTTGTGTTCAACAGAAGAAACCCATACATGCTTAACAGAACATGAAGGTGAGCAAATTAAAGATTTTTGGGTGAACTATCCCATTAAAGACATTGAACGCTGCTGGTTGTACCAAGTCTTATTAGACCATGGTACACCCAGTGAGAACAAAAATATGAATGAAAATGACAGCAATGGCACAGGGAAAATTCTCCAATGAATAAACTTTAAGTTATGTGAAGACCACATTTACTACATTTCTGTTGCGTTTGGAAACTTGACAGCCCATAGTTATCATATTCCTTTAATGTATGAAAAATGGTTAATTGTAGGGTGGACACATTTGCAAAACAGATGTTAACAGTAAGTTCAAGATGAGTAAATGTCAGATCACTTACATGACATATGTTTTACTTGTCGACTTAACCCCTCCAATAGGGATTCGCCTAATGATAACAGATGAGTTTTTGGGTATGAGGGCTCCTCCATCAGTGTATTCTATAAACAAAAACAGGAATGACGGTATCAACAAACATGTAACAGTTTTTTAATCATTTGACTTTCACGGGTAACTCAGTAAATCCTTGTGTTGAGTCAAAACACACAAAATGGAGTCCTCTCGAAACAAGTGTCCAATGCTAACAGACAATAACATACTGTTTGAAACGTTTGAATATTATGAAACAATTCGTCGACTTAAATAATTAGTATCACAATTTTAAAACAACATAACATTTTAGCACAAACTTGCACATTTAAAGAGAAGACATAATAGGGACAAAGTATAATGGCGACGGCCATGGCTTTAGCGTTTAGCATGATTAGCTTTCCTAGCCAACGTTAGCTTTGATTGTATACATCAATAAACCCAATATTTCATTTTCCACACACACATGGACGGACTTTAAATGTAAAATAAGTTGAAACGTAAAGTATTTCACAAAAATCTGAATGTATATAAGAGTAAGTTGTCCCGCTTACCTTCTTTTGTTTGCGCGTTGGTGATTTGCAGGTCGCAGTCCGCGGCCTTCAGTTTTTCTCGCCCCATGATTTGGCGTTTCAGATCACTGAGCGTGATGTGAAGGCCATCAAAGGTGACCGTGTCGTAGTTAAGTTTAGAAGAAAACTTGTAATGGACACAAGACATGTTTAAACAATCCTTGTGGTCAGATACCAGCACACAAAACCAAACTCAACTACAATGTGCACAGTCGCGTGGGCTAACTGTTAGCCCAGCGAGAAAATTTAACCAAATGTCAGTTCAATAGTTTAAGAATAAAAGCCATATTTGCTCATCATTTTAAGCATTCTTAATTAAGAGTCACCACTAAACAGAGGTCGTGTATTTCGCCTCCCGTTAAAGAATAAAGTAAGTTAAACAACTGCGATCTTAATATAAACTGTTCAAAGAGATCAAGTGCAACACGTAATTTTAGTCACGAAAGCGATTCATTGTCCACGAAATTTCCCGCAAGACACGAGGAAATCCCAGCCGTTTCAATGTCCCATGAGCATATGGCGTTTAGCCGTATGCTGTTAAAGAAGTCCAATTCCGATCGAGAAATACAGTTCAAACAATGTCCGAGTGATCAAACGTGTAGAGTCCCATCAAATATTTCGCCTCATTGTCCGTGTCGAAGTTCCTCCGAAATGAATTTTCTTCAGCGTAGTCCAAATCTCAACAAAAAACAAACCGATGTAGATTGAAGCAAGGCCTGAAACAATGTGGCTAGAAGCTAGTGTGACCAACCTAAAATGGCTTCCATCACACACACAAAAAAAACAAAAGACTACAGCAAAATAATTACAAAAAGCTCAAACAAATGAGTATGTAGTATGTTTATCTTGTTATCAAAATACTGCCGTGGTAATCCAGTCGCTCCGTCGTCAACCTAGATGACCACAATCGACGTCTACAAAAAAAATTCGCACTAACATACGATAATAGTAAAGCTAATCCATGAATTCAAGGGTGTTTCCGCAACAAAACGCAGGGGCAAAGAATGAACCAGTTACTGGGAGGGGCTAAAAGTGCGCATGCGTTCAAAGTACTATTTGCCGGA
The DNA here is from genome assembly GCF_027580225.2 of Misgurnus anguillicaudatus. Taxonomy (NCBI): domain Eukaryota; kingdom Metazoa; phylum Chordata; class Actinopteri; order Cypriniformes; family Cobitidae; genus Misgurnus; species Misgurnus anguillicaudatus. The sequence continues at coordinate 22,865,796 of NC_073355.2, forward strand.
GGTCATGGAGTGCGACCATTTTAATCTATTAAAGGGATAGTTCACCCAAAAATGAAAATTCTGTCATCATTTCCTCACCCTCATGTTGTTCTAAACCTGTATGAATTTTTTATTATTTTGATGAACACAAAATAAGATATTTTGATAAATGATGGTATGCACACGTCTTTTGTAACCATTGACTTCCATAGTAGGAATAAAAATATGAGGGAATTCATTGGGTACCATCATCTGTGTACTTAACATCATTTATCAAATTATCTTCTTCATCCTTTATCAAATAACTAGAATAACCTACTATGGAAGTCAATAGTTACAAAAATATCTTCTTTTGTGTTTATCAAAATAAAAAAGTCATACAGGTTTAGAACATAAGGGTGCGTAAATGATGACAGAATTTTCATTTTTAGGTGAACTATCCCTTTAAATTCCAAAAAATTATCAGACACGCAAATATCCAAAGAAATTGTAACGCCTTGACATAATCAGTAATTATTATTATTAACCAATCTATCAGACTGTTTGTCATCATCACCAACAATATGTAACATTTACCATTTATGATTTACAATTTATAGCCACAAGATGGCAGGCTATATTCACAAATTCGTGCATGTGCGCATCATAATAAAGATCTTTTGAGTTTTGAGTATAGGCTTCCAGTAATTTTTACACAATTAGATCATTCCTTGTTTTTTTTATGTTATGTTGAATCTAAAACCAACAAAGAGAAAAATATTTAAGAATGTATGACATCAGTTTTGTAATTTCCATTCCAATTCGTAAATATTTTTTAAAATGGTAATCTGGTGAAACTTTGTTTGCATATCCAGTCAGGCATTTTTAGAAGATTTAAAGGTATAAAAAACATTATATAACTTTTTATAGACATATATGTGGCAACAACATAAACAAACAGCCTTTGTTGCCCAAAAGTTAAGGGATAGTTCACACAAAAATGAAAATTCTGGCATTAGTTACTCATTAGTTTTAAACACAAAAAAGCTACAGTATTATGATAAATGATGGTAACCGCTCAGTTGACGGTACCCACTGACTTCCATAGTTGGAGAAACAAAATCAGTGGAATTCAGTGAGTATCATCAACTTTGTGCTTACTATCATTTGTCAAAATATCATTTTTTTTTGTGTTCAGGAAAAGTAAGAAACATAAAGAATTAAAAAAGCCCACCCGCAATCTAACGGCTCTCCACTTTGCATTGTGCCACATTACTATACCTTTGGTGTGCATTATTTTCGAATAATATAACGGGCATCAGTTATTCCTTACTTAAATCATAACTTAAGCCATCAACTACTACACTGAGCTAATGTTAAAGTTAACTTTGGGCCATGCTTAGATGAAACCGTCTAAAACATCTCTTGTATTGTTGCCTCCTTAAGATGAAGTTGCATCATTGTTTTTCTCAAGTCTCTGGATAAAATAATCTTCTAAATGTTTAAATGCTAATTGCTCAAGCTAAGGATGACAATATCCTCTATTAAATGCCAAAATAGCCCATTTTTAACAATAGTCACTCTTTATTCTAACTGATAACTGATCTTTCACTATAGCACAAACTAATTCTTTTGATACAAGCTGATGACTTAAGCATCTCTTATTTTTCTCTTCTTCTATTTTTTTAAACGTCAGCTTGGGGCAGTCATTGACCTGTGGTAGAGCGCATGAATATATAATCTACCTGAGCAGGTCCATATTAGAATTCTCTTCGCTCTCTCTAGGTTTAATCAGACTACATGCTCATGGCTACTACAGTGAGGTTGTGAACTTTTAGTGGTGGAGTTCCCTCTCCTGTGGCACATAGGAACATTTGGCTCTCTGCTGTCACATCAAACATTCATTTTCTCAGAAGTAAGGAGTGACTGATGGTCACCTACCTGTCTGCCATCTACTATCTTCTCCTCAGCAGCCTATAGCTGTCTTTCTAATCCTTAGTTTCCCATTAGACATTTTTGCACATATTATCACTTCAGCTCAGGTCATGTCAGGCATTAAGTTGATTTAGGACATACATGACTTAAATCAGAACATTCTTAGGTTTTGTTAACATTGTGGTTGAAAATGAGCTAAATCATCGCACTTCATCCCAAGAATGACAATGCATTTTTTTTGTCATTTTATTTACTTCTAGACATTGCCCAATGTGGTAACTCAGTGAGTGAAGTCTCCTGAAATATAAAAAACAGTGTTCCTTTATGATCACCATCACTATGTTCATTTACAGCTTTTTTCTTAAAAAATGTACTCCACTTTATCTAAACCAAACCATTACAACAAGTGGTGATTGTTCTTTTGTGGATGTCTTGCTTTGAAAACTGCAGTGGGTTTTGGTGAGATTAAAGGTCCCAAACACATCCCCCAGAGGCTCTTATAAAGGGCATCCGTGTAAAAAATAGCAAGAATGGAAAGGCAAAAGCAGAAAGAAGGAAGACACATGTTAAATCTTATATAACAGTGGCAGATGACTGCAATTATGCTTTTATGTATAGTATACATACCTTTCCCAGTGTTAGATTCAGTTGAACTGTTTTTGCTTTATTCAGACATAAAGTATTGCATATAGAGAAGATGACCAAACACATCTTTCCAGAAGAGAGAGAGAGAGCTAAAGAAGTGCAGGTGTTTCCAAAGATAAATCGAAAAAGATCCTCCCTGCTGTGCGTCAGACCGCCACAACCTCAGCAGTCATGAGAGGTAATTAAAATCAGCGCTATCATTGCGTGTTTGGAGAGGTGCACTTTGGGGAGGAAGGATGCTCTGGCACTTCAGCGGAGGAGGGAACAGAGCAAAATCATCAGCCATTGTGTACAGAGGCTGCCTCCCACTCAACTGCCTCACAAGGCTCTGCTCCCATGTCGATGAGAATACTGATGCAAATGCAAACATGCAAATGCATGGCATTGAACATACGAAACACGGTGCAGTGCATCCCTTAAACCTACTGCAGGATCTTTGACATGCTTAGATGCAGAACAGCTGATTTGATGCTCACGTTGCCTCTAAGTGTTTCCTAAAAGAAATACCCAGTTTATTAGAGGTTACGTTTTTGTGTGGCATGATGGAGGAGGGTGTGCCCATGAAGGGAGTTTTTTGGGTCATTGGCTGTCTCTTGGTTCCCCATTTTGTAGTGACAGCTGGCAGCTGGGAGGCAGCTTTGCCCCTCGGTAAACATTCCCCTTGGCCTGCCATAGAATTCAAGAAGCTCTTTCTTACCTCTGGAGCGAGCACAGTTTTCTTTCCTCTTCTTTTGCTTATAAAAGTCTTATAACTGCTCTACAGTGGGTTTCAAAACTTCTTTATTGAGCAAGTTTATGAAACAACCATTAAATTCATCTGTGCAGAACAGCACAATGTGCGTAGAGTACACTGTCAGAAAAAAACAAACGGTCAAATAATGGTTTCTGAGCTGTTATTGGGGGGGTAGTACTCTTTCAAAAAGTATACTTTTGCACCTAAAGAGTTCATATTAGTACCTCTAAGGTACATATTAATACGATGTATCTATACCTATATGATACATATTCATAGATCAGTGTACATACATATTAGGACATTACTGCACCAGTGTCAGAGATCATATCTTTATTTGTATTTTAAAAGATGAAAAAGTACAAAAGTAAAATATATGCATAACTAAACATTATTAATAAATAATGTTAAACAAAAACATAAAATAATAAAATAACTAAATGGTTATTTTTACTACACTACACTACAACGGTTGTGTTAAAACAACACATTTTGGGGCGGTTTCCCGGACAGGGATTAGACTAGTCCTATTTAAATATTTAAATAAATAAATGTTTTTAGTAAGGCATGTTTGTTAAAACTAGTTATATTTCCTAATTAGACTAAGCCTAGTCCTGTCCGGGAAACCACCCCTTTGTGTCTAGTTAAGGACAACACATATAGGGGTGGTTTCCCAGACAGGGATTAGCTTAAGCCAGGACTACGCCTTATTTTAATTAATTAATGTATTTATTACAGGGAAAATGCATATTAATAGACATTTAAGCCAATATGCCAGTTAGCCAGATGGCTATTTTTCACCTGTAGACAGATGGTAATAGTTACCCTAAAAAACAAAAAAATTGATAAAAGTACATAATTAAATAACAATAAAGCAACTAGTATATTTAATAAAAGTACTATTAAACTAAGAATGTTCCAGTGTTGGGAAAGTTCACTTTCTACATGAACTAGTTCAGTTCACAGTTCACAAATTTTAAAATGAACTAGTTCAGTTCATAGTTCATATTTCCAAATTTTGAACTAGTTCACAGTTCCAAAAATGAACTAATTTATAGTTCTTTTTCCCCATATTATTATTATTTTTTTTTAAAATATTGCCATTATAGCCCTGTAGAACCACAGACAGCAATTATTTTATCAGTTTTAACACTGAAGCTAAATGCATCAGATTTCATCTTGATATCCAACTTTAAATCCTTATCCAACCAGGGTTTACGAGCATTGACTGTCTTTTAATTTTTGTATTTGCTTGCACATACCTTGAAAGGCTAGCGCTAGCCGGTGCTTCAAGGGGGTTTTCCGAGCGAAAAGCGCTGCGAGGCGTTGCGTGTATGACAACTCGCAGGTATTGCACACCGCACGTGCACGTTAAATAGCGTGAGCATAGTCAAAGTCTATTTCAAGATCCAGAATATGCGTAAGCAGCCTTTGTTAATCGTTAACGATTTAGGACAAATATGATGTTATTTAATGTTAAACTATGTGAGTGGCGCGGCAGGGATTTGGATAGCAGCGTCCAGTCAGCGTTGTTTTGATGACGTATGCAGCCTGGTGGCAGTGTTGCCAGATTGGGTGTTTTTCCGCTACACATTAAGGTCTGTTTACAGTGTGTTTTAGATGGGTTTTCGCCTGGAAGACTCTATAGAAATCTGGCACCCTACTGAATGACGTTAAAGTGAGAGAACGTGCCGTTCACAAGCCCCAGAATGAACGAGTTCACCTTGCGTTCATCAGGCAGTAATACAGTACGTTCAGTTCACGTTCGCCCAAAATATGAACTAGTTCATGAACTTTCGTTCGATGAACTCGTTCAGGCACAACACTGGAATGTTCATTAAAAACACAACGAATCAGTTAATAGGAAATATAACTAGTTTTAACAAACATGCCTAACTAAAACATTACTTGTGTGCATTTTGAGGGAAAACAAAGGGCACTGATGTATTTTAAAGCTCACGTAACACACGCTGTTTCTGCATTTCTGATATTAATCTGGAGTACCTATGGAGTAGTATGACATCCTTTATATCTCTGAAGAGTCTTTAGTTTAATCAGATTTATAAAAGAAAGATTAGCTTTAACGAATCTTTCCGATAACGTACGAAAAAATGAAGAAGGAGGAGTTATAACACGGGAGGAGCAAGTAGGAGTCATACAACACTATACAACACTGTTTTAACTTATGATTCACTACATGTTCGTGTGATTTATATAATATACACGCGCCTATTTCCAACATAAGACAGAAGTCTTACTTACCACGTGTAACTCGTCATGACCCGGTTCTGAAAATCCACCGCATCAAACGCACACGCAAAACTCCGCTGCTAATCCGGATAATAAACTATATCCATTGTTTCCATAAGGCTGGATGTCTTCTCCTTACATCCAAAAACACACTTCTTCTTGTGCCATTGTTGACTTTTGAAATTAAACAAGGCTGAGTGGCGTGATAAGCTGTTAGCAAGCTCTAGCGTCTCCCGCTGACTGACGGCTGGGCGGGGTTTTCCGGGGGAAGTTTTCCGGCGGAAGCCCATATAAAGAAGTGATACGTATCGAAAACCCCTGAAACGTCAGTTGGAACCGTAATCGAAAAAAATTAGCCGAAACTTGTATGAACCCTGGCGAAGTGCATTCGGCACAGAAATACTCTGAAACACGCCCAACTGCATTTTTGACACGTGCGTACCCTTTTCTTTTAGATATGAAATTTATCGCAAATGATCTTGAACTTGTGCGCAGTTCAGCAGTTTCAAACCTCCCCCTTTAAACAATGCGTAATTAATGTCATAGACATATAAAAGAGCGCTTGTCAATGTTTAAACCCAATTTCGAGCAGCAAGAATGCCTTAAAGACCGTTTCATTGGGTGCACGTGCGTGACGCGATAAGCGCCTGGTCTGAACTTTACTTCCTGTTTCTGTTTGTTTAATGGTCTGACTAGTTGCTGAAACTGAACTCTTAAACAAATACATTGTCGAAAATAACAAATGTTTTGGGTTCCTATGTAATCTACGTGTTGTTTATTTTGTTTTTTAAATAAATAAACGACTTTAAAAGGACTTTGTTGTTATTTATTCTTGGCGGAGTTTACCGGAAGTTACGTGATGACCACGAAAGCCGCTTGTTTATGTTGCTACTGCTGAATCGTCTATAGTTGAAAAAACCTGCAGCAATCAGACAAGCAAAAGTGCGTACGTCTGCTCAGACCCTGACGTGGCGCTAAGCACTTTTCCACGTCAAATACAGTTTTTATAAATATGGACTTTGCCGTGGATTTTTGCGTACGCACACGTTACGACTAAATCTGTGCATACGCAAGTTTTATAAATGAGGTCCCTGGGCTATACTGCCCTACAAAGGCTAAGTGCAACCACGCAAACACTGAAACCGAGAAAATGCCCTTAAAGGCTCTCTAAGCGAATCTGCGAGACGTTAGTTATTGTTGACGTTTGAAACTGTTTTCAAACAGACGGAGCGTAGCTAACTCCTCCCCCTCCCTTCCGTGCTTTCATGAACGTGCCCAACCCCCACCCCCAAATCCTTTTTGTCGTTTATTGGTTGGAATACTTTGTTTTGTTATGTGATGCTAGGTTTGGCCACTTGTTGATATTGCCGTTTGTGAAGCCTGGGCTATCTACAGAGATCGCGTTTTTTTACAGTTTGATCAGCGGACAGGCAGCAAGCAGATAGTGAGAAGATGTTTCCGGTATGTAACAAAAAATGTTTTATGGTCTAAAACGCTTCAATTAGCTTAGAGCGCCTTTAAAGTTTTTTTCACCAGCCAGTCAAAGTTAACTCAATTTTGACCAAATGCGTACGTCGCTTTGGCTTTGTAGGGCAGTATAGTCCCAGACTTAAAATCCATGTTTGTGCTGCCCTAATTTAAAAGCACCTTTAACTGAGATATCTTAACATATATCAGTGCAGTATTGTTTTTTGTAAAGTATGTCTGTGTGAAAAACTAAACAAACTGTCCTAACATAACTAGGATTTAGCTAAACCCTGTCTGGGAAACTGCCCCATAACGTGTTAAATAGGATAACACAAAACAATGTTTAAAAAAATGAACACATCCTTTCTTAGAGTGTACAATGTAGTTTAGAGAAAAGCACTAGAGTGGAATCATTCATCAGGACACAAGAATAAAGAAATAGCTGAATCAAAGAAAACAGCGCATTTGTCACACGGGCTTACATTTTGAAATGTGGGGGTGCGGGATAACTTTCAGATATGATATGTGTATTCCTGTACTTTATCACACCTTGATAAATATGTCTATGACAAACTTGACAAGAAGAGCCATGAGGGGTCTCATATATATTCATATGCAGCCCAGCCAGTGGAGATGCCTTCAAGCTTCTGAGCTGAGTGGGATGAAATATAACTCTGATTCATTACAGTGTGCTATGTGTGTTGGCAGCTGACATTAACCCATACAGTGATTCATGTGTGTCAGTGTCACTTTCCTCACGGGGACCGCGGCTGTGTGAGAGACAAGCGGGAATATTTGGAGGATAGTGTTGGAGGGGCACGGCCCCACTGCGTCCTATTCAGGATTAAATGAGTGTGCCAGGATAACAGGAAGTGATAGCATTGTTAAAAAAATGAATTTTACATTAATGATACTGTAACTTTATATTACCTTGAGAAACAACTACAACAATGATCATTCATGTTTTGCTTAACATAGTCAGATCCTAAAGAAATGCAATTGTAGCCTCCCAAACCTCCTTTGCACCCTAGGAATAATCTTATAGTTGTAGAAAGAAAAGCTGCTGTTGTTGTGGTTAAAGTTATGTAAATAGTTTCTACCGCACACGTTCATTTGTTTCGTATTTGGAGTCATCGTGCTCTTGAGACTTTGAGACATTGCTAACAGCCTTGGACAAGGCCACCGTCTCGGAAGGTCGATGAATTTTAACTAGAAAAACAAATTACTGCATCTAACGCACCATGACACAGGCTGTTAAATACTTGATTTAGTCTGTGTGGCAAACATATGATGCCTTAGTCTTGGTCTGTTTATCTTCATTAGTATTTATGTCAAAAACACACAGCTGATGCTCCACGAACTGTTTCATGTGGCTTTTTCGACAAAAACACAATTGTAACTTGCAATAATTGTCTTGTCTTGGTTTCCAAAAATATTTGCTTATATTTGTCCTCAGTCTTTGGGGATTTTATTTCGGTGGTGGGTCTTTGGGTGGCATCTCACAGCGGGTTTGAATCTCAGGTGTAACAGTTGTTTGCAACGGCTCTGACTTTCTCTGTCATTAGTTTAATGTGCAGTTCAGAAGTGAACACTTTGACAGCATTTCACTTGGTTGAAGAAACTTTAAAAGACCAGAGAAGATGTTAATTGGGATATCAAAGTGAATGGGCTGTCCCCTGGCGTGTGGGAGAGAGCCAGCCAGATGTTATGGTATTTGGGTTTTCTTTTTGAGAGAGAGAGAGAGAGAGAGACCTTCACTTGTTTATACAGCCCAATAAACCTTGTTAAATGGGATCAGTGAGTGCAGCAGGGAGCAGGATGAATGATTGTGTGTGTCTGTATATAAAGATCACAGATTGGAAGAGAATTAGCCCTCTGTGTAAAACTCACATATGCACATATGTCCTCACACATCTATGCTGTCAATCACACTCCCACACACACACCTAACCTGTGAGGTATTTAAACCTCGTGCACGCAGCAGGGTAACAAGCCCAGGTGTCTCTGTCATCTGTTACGGTATGGCAACAGCTTGCTTGAGACTACTGGGTGGAGACAGATGCAAACCCCACCTTATTTCCCTCATCCAGATGCTCTGCCAACTTTTTTAGTTTTCAATGACTTGGAAATGCTATAAAGTTTTGGGGTCATGCAGTTTTTGCACCTAAGGGATCTGCTCACCTTATTGAATTTTAGATTATGTCTGTAGAATGAATTATTCAGCATAGCAGTTTCAGAGGTAACGCTCAACGTATACTGACATATTCAAATGAAATTAGTATATTCAAGAGCAAATTTTATTTATTTGAAAATGCTTATATAAGTTCATAAAAAACTAATTATTTATCTATTTATACACTCTCAGAAAAGGCACAAAGCTGTCACTGGGCTGGTACACTTTCAAAAAGTGATGTAGTACTCAAGTCCGGTCTTGAGACCAATTTCTGCTTTCTCTGACTCGTCTCGGACTTGTTCCTTCAAAGACTCGGTCTTGACTCGGTCTCGGACCACAGTGGGAGGAGAAGGACTCGTAATTTCAGGCATAAAAAACGCATTTTTATGTTCATATAAAAAACACACAACACATAACAATAACAATTTTTTTAATGATAGTAAAAGCATAGTCCATATTAAAACGTTAAGACTGCTCCTCTAAACAATTCCCAATCTAGCTTAGTCTGTAGGCCTAACTGTTTTAGGTTATTAACTGGGGTGATATTAAATCATGAATATGAAAACTGACATGTTTTTATGGTCTTGGTCTCGACCCCTAAAGGACTCGGTCTGGACTCAGACTTGGTTCCTCAAAAACTCGGGCTTGACTCGAACTTGAATGTATTTGAAAACCAACGGACTCGGTCTCTGCCCTTCAAAGACTTGGCATAGGCGGTCTCGTCCCCATCACTACATATTAGGATCTTTTTAAAGGGTACTGTTCCAGTGACAACTTCTGTAGTTTTTATACTGACCGCGTCCACATTTTTTATATTTTCAGGTAACATTTTATAATAAGGTTTTATTTATTAAGAGTATAACTCTACATTAGTTACCATGATTATCATGACAATTACATCAGTTAACATAACAACACTTTAAAAATATTTATTAATTCATTATTAAGTTTATTAAGTAATTTACTAAGTCAAATTTTTGATGCCTTAATTTTTTAAGTATAATAAAAAGTTGTATCTGGAAACATTTGTAGTATCTGCAGATACATTAGTAGTTTTATTAAAAAACATAATTGTTAATTCATGTTCAGGTTTGTTGTTCCCAGATAACAAGCGCTCAAAACTAATAACACAAGGTAACCCGGATGCTGCAAATCATTTTGACAGGTATATTACAAAAAATGAAAATAAATGTCTTTTAATGACATTATATTTATAAATGATTCTGCCACATGATCTCACGGAAAGTCGTGTTATAGTCATAAAAATGTGATTAATTTATTTGTGTCCATGGCACGAAATTCAGCTCTTTTTGTGCCTTGTGCAACAATTTATTTTTCATGCCAATCAGCAAGAATTTCTATGAATATTTTTTCTAGTCCGTGGCACGACTTTCTTTTTTGTGTCATTTTATGTATTTTTTCCTCACTTTTCCCCATATTTCTAAATAATTTTCGCTTTGGGTTGGGGTTAGATTTAGGGTTTGGGTTAGGATTTATGTATTGGTTTCTACATGTTTTTCTTCCTCTTTTAAAACTATTCTCGCATTGAGTTGGGGTTAGAGTTGGGGTTTTGGTTTGGATGTCTAAAAATGTAACAGAAAGTAATTCTAACACCAACCTGACAATGGTAAGAAAATAGGAAAAAACAATGAGAAAACAATACATAAAATTACATGAAAAAGGAAATCGTGCCACGGACACGAAAAATTATTTATAGAAATTTGTGCGAGTGACACGAAAAAGACATTTGTGCTCAAGGCACGAAAAAAGCTGAATTATGTGCATGGACACGAATAAATTAATAAAATTTTTGTGATTATAACACGACTTTTTGTGAGATCTGTCTGCATTTGAACACCATTTGTTAAAAATTAGCAAATAAAATATTTTAAATCAATATTCAATGTTCCTTAGCTTACTTTTGAGGTAAATATCTGTATAATAAGTGGGATAATGGACAGGCAGCCATTTGTTATGATGAAATAAGCCCCATCAGTGTGATACAAGACCTGATCATTATTTCAGCAATTACAACCCGCTGCCACATTATCCCTAGCTACTGCATTAACTCATGTTAAGAAATGAAACCTTATTGTGAAGTGTTACTTGTATTTTTGTCTTATTACCACTTTAATTGGACTTTTGACTCAAAACCTTATAGAGATCCAGCCTTTGAGGGGGCCTTTTTTGAAATGCCAAACCTACTGTAATAAAACATTTTGGCTGTCTTTATGCAGATGTACAGAGGTAACAAAATTAGTTCAGTTTGTCCCGTCTGTTAAGTCACACCAATCTTTTAATACCGGCTTTAACCACGAAGACATACTTAAGGAGGTCTTTATGCTCAATCACTTTTATCTCTAGCAGGAACCATTACAAGGAAGAACAATTTCACCCTGATTAAACACTTAGACTCTAAATTAACTGCTGCTAACCATCGAGGCGCTTGTGCTACGAACCACAGAGAGCACTTCTCATGGAAGTCAAAGCATTCATAACATTTTTGGGATGTTTCTGAATGAAATAGTGCCTGCTTAGTCGATTCTTTGTTGTCAAAATCCTAATAAACGACTGGGGACAGAGTACTTTCCGATTCAATCACTTTAAATGTTTTGCATTTCTAATGAGACAATTAGGAAATTGAAATCTGATGATTAGCATGCCCACAAACTGCTGTAAATAATTTGATCTGAATGTAACAGTGTGCACTAGTTAGAAAGAATGGAATTAAGTCTATACTAATTGGTTAAATGAGTCATTCATAAGGATCATCATGCCTTCTAAATTGACCACCCTGTGAGATGTTCTGTAATTTGGTGTTTTGTTCCTACGTCACCATTTATAAATATGTATGTACTTTTCTCAATGCATCGCTCGGCACTCTGCAATTAGTTTTGTTTTCCTTGAATGCTGTGTAATTGTGTTTCTTATATGCATGTCTTTGTTTCTTGGCGGATGTTTGTGAAAGGAGTGAAAGCGCTTTGACATTAGTCTTTGAACACGAACGAGTTCTCGCCGGTTTGCACGATACATTTGACGACACAGTTGTCACCAAGACGTGGGTGATAACCGGAGAACTGCATCTTGTCTGTTTTTTTATTATTATCCCTGTAAAGTGTGCTGTCACTGCCTGCACGACATCGCTCCTACGTCTACTTTAAGCGGCTCTCGAGCCAGTGGCTCAGTCATTATCTGTTTACACCAATTGACTCTGCCATTTCCTCAGCTCCTTATCTCCCTCTGTAGCAATTTAAGCCGAGTGTGAATAAAATTATTCTGGTAGTTATGAATAGCTGCTCTGAATGTTTCCTTCGTACTAGAGGAAGCCTATTTAAATGAATTCGTGTTCAGCCGTTTCCCGCATTGCTGTCGTGAAGAAAATGAATAAATAAATAAAAGTCTAGAAATGAGAAAATCAAACATGTGGAAAGGAAGTGTTGCTCGACAAAAAGCGAAGGTGTTTCAGCACACCGACCGAAAGTTAGTCAAATAAAAATCAAGAGTCACACTAAAGTCAAAGCTCTAGCCATTAGCCATAAGATCAATCTGAAATAATGGATTTGCTCCTCACAAAAAATCATTCCTAAGCTTCCCAATTCCTGTTAAGACAACATCACAGTAGGCAGCTTTTCTTCATAGATTAACTGCTGCCAGAATGAACGAGTTTGTTGGCCTCCGTCTGTCTGCACCGTCTGTCCTACAGGAGGAGGTTGAAGATGTGATTGAGAAGGTCATGGTAAATCTGATCCCCCTGCTCCTGTCAGACCTTGTGCGAAATAGTCTGGGTGGATTTGCGCCCCGGCTGAGGCTCAATCCCTTCACGTTAATATATTTGGGCGGGGTGGGGAGATAAGGCATGTTTTATCGGTAGAAGAGGGTAATTTAAAAATGTTGACAAAGCAGCTCAGATTAGAATCTTGCCAGGCTGGATGGGGCCTGCATTGTCTCTGGTCTGCGATAAAAGGGTGCTCTAATTTGTTGTATAATAAAGACTTCAAAAATAGCAGAATTATGTTCAGAGACCTAAATGTTATGATTGCATATACGTGGGATAAATTGAAATTTCTGTGGAAGACAACATATTGGTTTAGTGTGGCTATTATAATTAAACATGTTTCTATATGAAGAGCTCAGATTCAAAAGTTGCTAAACGTCCAACCTGATCTCACAAAATACGTGAAATAGTCACACATTATTTTGCTCAGTTTTGCGTTACATTGTCATGTATTTCCACCAATTCTTTTCTGTGACAGTTTCACCTATTGGTTACTCAACTGTTTTTCCTATTTTCTTACAATTGTCGCTTTGGTTTGGGGTTAGAACAACTTTCTATTACATAAAATGACATCCTTACCCAAACCCAACTCTAACCCTAACGTCAGGCGACAATGGTTTAAAAAGCATATGAAAAATTAATATAAACCAATACTTTAAGTAACATCCTAACGCAAGCACCAAATCTAACCCTAAACCGAAACGACAATTGTTTAAAAATAGGAAAAACAGTTGAGTAACCAATACGTTAAACTGTCACGGAAAAGAAAGTTGTGGCAGGGGCACGTAAAATGGTGGAAATGACAATGTCACGCAAAACTGAGCAAAACAATGCGTGACTATTTCACGGAAATTTCTGAGATCAGGTTGTAAACTTCACCTTCATCTACACTGAGATAATGACTGACTGAATGCGCTCGGCATGTAATATATGTTCATCAAAAACTTTTGCTTCTAATCCCAGCTTCACTATCAGAAATATTGCTTTGTTAGCAGAATCGTTAAACGCCATGTTGATTTTTCAGCAAAGTCCACTAAGTGCACGGAAGAAGAATTAGGCCCTGTACAAAATGCACACTATGGACTTCCTCAGAGTCCACACTTTGATGATATCATGTAGTGCAGAGCTTAGGGACCACAAGGGTGCACTGGAGTCATATTTTGGGACAGACTCGAGCGTCATGCCGGAAATAGAAAGAGAAGTTGCCCATAAGTGTGAACTCCTCTCTTCTGTTGTCTGATTGGCCTGACTGCTCTTTTGCAAGGACTTTTGGGTTGGTAAAGTGCAGGACTTCACCGAAGACCCCATCAAGGGTGCAAAGGGGGCGCTAATAAGCACACTTCAGAGCATAAAAATGACAGATGGGATACCCTACGGACTCGTAGACTAAGCGAGTACATGCAATTTAAGGCATTTCAATAAATTACTAATAACCTTTTCATTGTCATTAAATTGAACATTAAAACAAGAGTCTGATAAATGAAATGCTAATTTACTAGAAAAAATGTCAGGTGTACTTATAGGGTTTTGCATTTGAGCTGTTCATATGTTGGCTGCGTCCGAAACCGCATACTGTTCAGTAGGTACCGAATGAGATGAAGTATTTACTTACTGACTGTTAAAACAGTAGGCACTGTATAGTATGAATCCTAGTAGTATGAATGCGATTCGGACATACTACATCCGCCATGTTGATACATCACGTGACATACGTCGTCATCACGTCACGTCAAATAATAGTGCGAAAACCCTGCTTTCGCCTTTCTTCTTTGTTAAGAAACACTGCGCCAGGGGGATTCTGGGGTAGTGAAGTGTCCAACGTATGCACACCTCGAAATCTAACCGGAAGTATAGGTCATCCGGGTACTTTCGTTTACTGTTTTTGGAATAATGCGCATTTGGACATACTACTCGTCTCGCATCCTGCTTTTCGCCTACTATATAGTATGGAAGTAGGCGGTTTTGGATGCATCACACGTTTATATTATACCATTGATTGGTTATGTCAAAATTTTGTCATTGGTACCTGAACAGATTCTTAAACCTAGTTCATATGATGAACTTTACCTGTGGTGGTTACCTTGCTGAAAAAAACTAAGCTGGTTGGCAGCTGGTCTCTCAGCCTGGTTTAGCCGGTATGGTCATTTGTGATACATAAACACACACTATATAATTGTGATATTTATAATTGCTTTTAGTAATTGTAATAATATTTTATAACTTCTCTAGCCTTTAGCCCATTTCTCTGAGCTGTGTTTGTGAGAGTTATGATAGTGGAAGTGAAATTGACAGGCAGAGATTAAAACATTGTTATGGTGAGGATGGCTGACTATCTCCAGACTCAGGCAGAAAGAAGCCAATCTTCAGCCTTCACTTGCTCTTGGAGATAACTTACCCGGTGAATCATCAAAGCATGTTTAGAAAGCAAACATCCAAAATTCCCTTCATCCTTTTCAGCACAGAATTGGTTTTCATAAATCCTCTTGTTTTAATTTTCATCCATCAGTCTTGCCGGTGGTGCTTAACAGACATGCCCAGGAAGCGAAACAATATCCAATAATGCAAATTTTAATTATTTTTCCAAACCAGCACAAACCGTAGATGGTGTCAGGTTGAAGGGCTCAAACAGAGTAAGAAGGTGAGGAGGAGGGAAGCCAAAAGGGCAGAACTAGTTGATAAACATGACCTTTTTGTGATAGTTATCTGGTTCGTGCTGGGTTAGAGCGAGATGGTACGCATGAGGAATAGGAATGCTATTGATGGGAATCTTTGCAAGATCAACCCATCCTGTTTTTTTAGGTACCCCCTAATCTTTAAAGACACTCACTCTCAATACCGCTAGCGTGGTTGAACTCACTCACCCCAGAAGAGACCAAACTCAAGGCTGTCTGGCAGGGCAAAAAACCTTCACCCCTCCTCTCTCTGTTTTCTGCAAAACTAAAACACAGCCTCTGGAGAATTTTCCTGACAAAAGCTTATTCACATTCAGCCAGTCACACACTCGAGATTCCATATGTGGAATCCATGAGATGATGATTGTCACCATAGATGTGTTGCTCTTCAAAAGCCTCGCCTGTCTGGAGGTCCTGCGTGCCCCAGCATCAAGCCTCATAGGCTTCAGTCCAATGTCTGAAGCTATCACCCACACTGACTCAAAATAAGCATCTTTTCCCTATTGAAAATGAAAAGGAGCAGCCTGGAGCTCAAACGCCACGGACAGAGCTCCTATTGATTTTATAGCACAAGCTGCTGGTAAGCCGTGCTCTCTCTGGCATACTAAATTCCCTGCCCTTCTGGGTGGGCTTGATGAACTGCCCAGATTGCTCTCACTCATTCCTCTTGTCAGAAGCCCTTACAGATCTCGAGCGAGATGGATGTCTTACCTGTGGCCTTGTGTGTATGCGAAACAGAGTCACCTAAATGCTTCCCAACTCTTGAAGCTTTTTAGCTCGGCGTGCGATGATGGATAGCTTTTCTGAGAAATTGCTTCAAATGTTTTTGCAGAAATGGCAGAGCGGAGGATAAATCTCCCGCTCTGTGAAGATTGGGCATTTAGTGTGAATGTCGGCACATAAACCTGTCATTGCTCTCGATGAAGGTAGAGGTTGGCCTAATAGTTGAACATTTTATGTACATGGAGGTGTTTTGCAGACACATTTAGAGGGCGTACCATCATTCGGCAGTCAACATGAAACAACACTCAACCCTTTTACTTCCGTAATACTGGACATTATCCATTATTTCCATTGCAACTTAAGTGGGACTTGACATGTGATCATTATATGATAGGTGGTAAAAAATACAAGAGTTTGGTGCTGTCTTCCACAAATTAAAGTTGCTTTAGAGGCGAAGATTGCATACAGAAACAAACCCTAATGTTATTACCAAAATGTACACCGACGAATCATTCAAAATAATAGGAATGTACATAAGGAAAGTAAATAGGGTGATTTTTACTTCATGTTGACTTCATACACCTCCATTAAAGGGACACTCCACTTTTTTTGAAAATATGCTCATTTTCCAGCTCCCCTAGAGTTGAACATTTGATTTTTAGCGTTTTGGAATCCATTCAGCCGATCTCCGGGTTTGGCGTTTCCACTTTTAGCATAGCTTAGCATAATTCATTGAATCTGATTAGACCATTAGCATCACGCTCAAAAATGACCAAAGAGTTTTGATATTTTTCCTATTTAAAACTTGACTCTTCTGTAGTTACATCATGTACTAAGACCGACGGAAAATTTAAAGTTGCAATTTTCCAGGCAGATATGATTAGGACTATACTCTCATTCTGGCGTAATAATCAAGGACTCTGCTGTCGTAACATGGCTGCAGCAAGCGTAGTGGTATTATGCACAGACCGAAAATAGTTCCCTTGGTTACTTTCTATGGCAGGGGACTATTTTCAGCCAGTGCATAATATCACTACTTCGGTCTTAGTACACGATATAACTACAGAAGAGTCAAGTTTTAAATAGAAAAAATATCGAAACTCTTTGGGTTTTTTTTGCGCGATGCTAATGGTCTAATCAGATTCAATATATTGTGCTAAGCTATGCTAAAAGTGCTAGCGCCAGACCCTGAGATCAGCTGAATGGATTCCAAAATTGTAAGAATTAAATGTTTAACTCTAGGGGAGCTGGAAAAGGAGCATATTTTCAAAAAAAGTGGAATGTCCCTTTAATACACAATGTAACTACAGAAGAGTCAAGTTTTAAATAGGAAACATTTCGAAACTCTTTGCTAATTTTTGAGCATGATGCTGATGGTCTGCTATGCTAAAAGTGGTACCCTCAGATCCAGAGATCATCTGAATGGATTCCAAAATGGTAAAAATTGATTAAAAAGTGTTTAACTCTAGGGGAGCTGGAAAATGAGCCTATTTTCAAAAAAGTGGAACAAACAAATCTTGATTTAAACCAAAACATTTTAACATTGATTCATCATTGGCTTTTTTACACAACTCTTGCATTCCTCTTTATATGACGGCCCCCTTGCAAACACTCTGAGAAAAAGTACAGACAAAGACGTGCAGCGTTGGCATTCTTAAAACTGACTTTATTTTTCTAAATTTTTAAATATCTTTCTAACTATTATCTTCATAGATGTAAACTACTGTATTTAAAAGGTGTGCTTTTTTCTACAGCATGTATCAAGCTGAAACTGCTGTTTTTGTTGAGAGGTCACGTACACAATGTTGCAGGCCTAAGTGGTGAGCGACAGGGCCTATGAGACTCTATGGATGTGATTGACTAATAACAGTCATGTTTAAGTGGGAAAGATGCAAGGCTGTGATGGAGATGAAAGAGCAAGCGAGCGAAAGACGGAGTGACCTGAAGATGTGCGCTTGGAGGAGGCAGAAGAGACAGGCACTAGGTGCTCTGAGAGCGGGTTGTAGGGCAGAGCTTTTCACACTCCGCTGGAGCTCCTTCAAAAAACATTTAGTTTAAGACCCAGAACTGCACAACTTCACAACATAAAGTGGATCCAAACAAAAGGCAACATTTACAGTAATATTCCCAGCGAGGCGGCTGATCAATATCTCGACTTTTGTAAGCTGAAGAAATCAAACTGGAGATGAGAGACTGGCTTGGATGAATTTTGGAGGCTAAAGTACATGCATGTCAGTTATTGAAGGTTCTGAAATGAGGTGAATTTCTGAAAAACTACGTTGTTATAGATGTTATAAATGAAACTCCATGTTTGAGTCTACATCTATTTCTACCTGTCTGACATATAGGGATTAGTAATTGAGAGTGATGAGAAGAAGAACTTACTGTATACATTATAACATTACATTTTGACTCCGGATGTGTTTCGCATACATAAATATGGCTAGGTACAGAAGTTTTTCACAATTTAAAGGAACAGTATGTAGGATTGTGGCCAAAACTGGTACTGCAATCACACAACTGGTGGCCAATATACAAAATGACAACATAAACATCAGTTGAGGGCTGCAACTCCATTTTTTAAATGACAATATCCTGGCCGGACCACTGTTGTTAGTGATACAAGTATTTGAAATGAAAATGATTTCTTAATGTCTAGTGACATATCAGGGCCATTTTATGATTAATTGATATAAATTTCTTACATACTGTTCCTTTAAATATTTTAAGGGCAAATCTGCTGTTTTCTATGTTGGCTAAACTTCTTTGAAGCCCTTGTATGATTGTTATTTGAAAACCAAAAGCCCTTGGAGTTTATAATATATACTGTATCAATTGATAACTAAGCAACTAAAGCGTCATATTTATTAATATTTAATTTTTCCTTTCTGTGTAATTGTTGTTGATGTATAGCATTAATAGAAAGAAATATATGAAATATAGTTTTTATATGATATTCATAAGCATAACTTATATATTTTTTGTGTTGAGACTGAGATCCTACAGTCCCATTAGCCCATAAAGAGCCCTGTCTATATGAATGGTCCTATCACAGTTCTGTATCTTTAATAAAGAACAGAAGCACATGGCAGTACTCTTTGTTTTCACAATGATCGTCTGTTTTTATAAACCCTTGATGTCCAGCTTTTGGCAATTGTATGAACACTTTCAATATTTTCTAAAAATAGTTATAGACTATACACAATTAGGAAATCTACATTTGGCAGCCACCTGCTATATGCTGCTGATAGATGAAAAATCTACAGTAATAATGACAACAATATATTCATATTAATACGCCTTTGAATTATAAGGGCCTCAAATGAACCTCATTGTAAATCACAGTAAACTACATTTTTAAATTCTTAATAAAACAAATGTAATACCAAAACCTTTGGTGGGCTAAAAGATTATATTTAATAACAAGCATTTAAACCCTGTTATAAAAGTTAATGCAGGAGATGTCTGAAATGGGAATAATGGATCTGAACTTAAAAAATGACCTGGTGTAAATAGCATGCAGAGCCCTGTGAAATAACTCGGATAGGTAGAGCGTATAAAGAACAGTAAGGGCTGAGGCAGCATCCCCCCCTGCAGGGGGGATGAACGGATGTGATGGGCCCATGGTCGAGCATGGCTTGTGAATTGGGTAAAAGTGGCACTAGGTGAGGAGGGCTCAATGTCCAACCCATGAGAGAAACCAACAATGTGTACAATCTTGTGAGTGTAAAGAGGCGCTCACCAGCTATGGGCTACTGAGCTGTGCGTAAGGCGAATAGTGGGACAGCCTTTCGGTACATATAGTATGTCAAAATCATGACGGTCCTCCCCCTCATAGGACTTCACAGAATCACTGGGCTACTTTTCCATTTCAAGAATTTCAATCGCAGTACTTGAACAAAATGACATTGAAGAGAGGACAAGCATTCTACTCGAGTAGCCCTTGGGGGAGGGAGGTGTGTGATAAAGAGTTTGTGTGAACGGACAGAAACGTTGACTGAAAAATTAGGAATAAAAGGAAGCACCAATGATCTAACAATTACCATCTATATTTATATATACTGTAATAGAAAGAGGGTTAACGCCCTGCGGCCCTTCAAAGAATTCCCTTTGGCTCGAGTCTGTGGTTTTAACGTCTCGGCTTCCTCTGTGCTTATGCGTGGTTACCCCATGCCTTCATCTCTTTCAGACGGGAGTGGTCCTCCTGTTGGCCGCGTCTTTGAAGTCCTTCGCGTTGGAGTTGTGAGCCTGCAAAAACTCCCTCTCGGAGTTGAGCAAGGCACCCATCGCAGCCTTGGAAGGATCCCTAGACAGGGTGTACATGGAGATGTCTGCGGCGGCAGGGCCCGTGTAGCCGCTCTTGCCCATTGGCGAGGGGTCACGGGAGGCCGGCTCACTGGAGCGACAGCTGGAACGTCGACGGAAGCGGTAACGGTAACTGGGGATGCGGCTGAAGGCCGACTTCTTGATCAGCTCGGTGCGAGATTTGGCGCGCTGCTTACGGTGCTTTTCAATGAACATGTGCACGGCGAGCACGCCCACCATCTCGGCCATGATGAAGGATAGAGCGCCGAAATAGAAAGACCAGCCGTACGAGTAGCTCTTCTTCGAATCGCTCTGGCCCGGGTCACCCGAATTGGCAGATATGTACACGATGATTCCTATGATGTTACTTAGACCTGTGTGGAGTAGAGAGAGAGGGGATAGAGTAAACGGAAGAGAAAGAAAGAGCCACGCAGCTGTAGCGCATCATTCCGTATCATTACACAAGAATGCATCACTCATCAGCCATGCGTAACAAAAGATAAAAAGAACAATTGAAATATTTTAATTAGCTTTTTATCATCTCTGTGATATTGAAGGGTAAATAATTACTAGTTTGGTATTGAATATTTAGATCATTACCAATGGGATGAGTACCATGTGTACACGATCAGTCACTGGCAGTGCATGACCACGATCACGAGGATTGATTCATCATGATTCAGTGTACTCATAAGTGCCTAATGGGGTCTTTCTATAAATATTTGACCGGCACGGAATTCTGTTTGAGGATTCCCGTCTGCCACCCATTTCCGGGCCAGAACTACAGCAGTGGGTCAATATGTTGGCCTGCTGTTTGTTTACACTGCTCTAGCTGGCCCATTTATTTCCTTTGTCAATAATCACAGTTAATCTGGAAAGTCAACACGGATCTGCAGCGTGCAGAGAGGGCGACATCGTAACCTGTGTGGGAATTAGTTTGTTCTCAACATGCTGTATTATAAACCATCAATCAGGCATTAAAAACTCCACTTGACAGTGGTTTAAAAACACCCAAAAAGACTGTGCAATAACGCTGAAATATAAACGGGCTGAGCAACTTTAGGGTTGATGCAATAGGTTTAATCTCTCTTACCAGCAGAGACAAAGAAGATTCCAGCACTGAGAATGACATTGTGTCGGCTCCTATAAAACTCACTGGCAGCCACACACAAACCTCCCATGAACAGAAGTCCAACACTCATGATGGGGAAGATACTGGATGCTCTCACAGCTCCTAGGGGAGAAACGGGCAGACAAACACACACAGTTGTGTCATTATAAATAGCACAGAGGGCCTCTTCGCACACAAAAGCATAAAACGTATTCATGATGTGTTCATGCAGATTGTAGCTTTTTGTGAAATCAGTTTAGATTTAAATTGATCAAATATGTAACATAAACAGTGTTCCCGTCATGCTAAAATACAGAATATGGTAAAAGATATGAAATGTGACACCCGTTCGTCTAGTTAACAATACCCTACAGCCATGAATGTATTCACAACATAGCACAGCCTCTTGTGCCATATGGCTTAAATATAATCACCAATGACTTTTGTTGGCAGCTTGTCTATTTAAGGGTTACCAACATAATGACATATAAGTTCACACACTTTAATATTTTTGGATATGTCATTTAAATTTCACTTCTGTCTCAAATGCCCCTCTACACTGTTAGAAAAAATGGTCTCGAGCTACCTTTAAAAAAGCCCCTTATATCAGGGGTGTCACGATTCTCCAAATCCTCAATTCGATTACGTTTTAGATTCTAAGGTACTCAACACGTCTTGCTTGGCAAGCCGACCGAACGTGACATGGGGGCGTGGCAGCATCAACGTTTCCATTTTTTTATTCGAAGTTCAAGGTTGTGACTTAATTTTGATCGATTTCGATTTAAAATCGAAATCGTGACACCCTTACCTAATACTGTACCAGTATATACATATATTTGTTACATACAAATCTGAGGTACTAATATGAACTCCTTTGATGCCCCATTGACCACTAGGGACCATTTTTTGACAATTTGTAAATAGGCATCAAGAGAATGTCACATAGGTATTTTGACTATTAAATCCATCCTCAGTGAGCCATCTGTAGTTGCTCTTAAGATATTTCCTTGAGGCGATTTCTTAAGTCTTCCCTGATTTGAGCACCGCAATAGACACCATCTGTCCAAAACGCCTCATACTTTCTCCTCCCAATTATTTGCGGAGGGTTCTGATGCAGAGAACGCAGCACACATGGGGCTACTCAGACCAAACCCCTCACTCCCTTCACCTCTTCACTGTGTTTTAAATCAAGCTTGATCAGCCTCTTCTGAAATAGGATAAAAGCTAAAGGAGGCATCGGAGAGTGTCAGGATCAATGTCAATAGCCAAGCTGACTGCCCTTATCAGCATGCCGCTGCTATGCGTACTGCATCGCTACAGCATTTGCCCTTCAGAACCGTTTTCCTCTCAAAGACAAACATTTTGGCACAAGAGGGGTACTTACATTTACAGATAAAATAACAACATGTGATAGGGGTTTTCAGATCTGAAAGTGTGTCAGCTTTCTCTAATCTCAAGTCAACCTTTAAGCGGCCTTTGAAATCACAATTAGACTTTAGCGGTTAGTTTTTGAGACTGTGCGTGTTAGTTTTGAGGCCATTCTCAGCAATGTCAAATTTACAGTCGTTCTTATCAGGAAAATGCACAAGGCATGCACTAGTAGGCCTACTATACAAATTTTGGTTCAGTTAAATGCACTAAAAAAATAATAATGTATCTGATGATTTCACCTGCTGCAGACTAGCAAGTAACAAATCGCGGTTCATGGCTGTATAGCCTACTAACATAAAAAACGAGCGAAAAGCCCCGGCAATATTTTAGGATCAAAGCGGGAACAATGTCAAATGTGCATTTCAAATGAGTTCATGGGGAATTTATCTTTTGATATAAAAACTGAAAACTTTTTACCTGATCATATTAATTGATTAAATATTCAATAGTTTTAATAAAATAAATATAAAGATTACAGTCTTTTTTTATAAAGAAAAGAACATTTGCAATAGGTATTACCTCAAATGTTTTCTGTGTTTTCTTTTTCTTTGAGAAGAGCTCAGATGCAAAACCCTCAGATGCAAAAAGGGCAATGTTTTCTTGTAAATTAGCAGTTATTTATCATATGTTTAGGTTCAGTAATTTCACTTTAATGCCAATGAAAAGGTTATTAGTCAGTAAATGTTTTATTTTCACTAATGTCATTTTCTTGGTATTTAACTGTTTTAGTCTCCACTCACTCTTTAATGTCCTTTTTTGAATAAAGACTCAAAAATTCAGTCAATATCCAATATATTCGGTAAAAAACCTCTTGAAACTTCAGTGCGCTTAGAGGACTTTGCTGAAAATTCAATGTGGTACTGGATTCTGGCAAAAACTGGTATTTCTAAATGGTCTGAGGCAGGGATTAAGCGGATTTAAAGAGAAATTATTTGATGAATGTATAATACGTGCCAAAAGTCTAATTTTTAACGAAAAAGTGTTTAAAACAATAATTTTGCAGTTTCAACGCTGGTGTGGGAATAACCAACCCATTCTCACCAAAAAAACATACAAATGACACGCAGTGTGATTATCGTGCAATAGATACACCAAATTTTGCGTGCATTTGATACGCCAGTCCTTCCCATTCACTTATATGGCGAATCGTTTCGTGTCGTTTTATTTATTGTTTTCTCATTTGTTTTCTGTTTTTTTTCCCATTGTCACTTGGGTTTAGGGTTAGAACAAATTTTTTGTTATAAAAAAATGACATCCTAACCCAAACCCCATCTCTAACCTCAACTCCAAACGACCATGGCTTAAATATAGACAAAAACATAGAGAAACCTGTATATTAAATAACCTGCTTAAACAAATTTGAAATCTAACCCTAAACCCAAGCGAAAATGGTTTAAAAAACAGAAAACAAATGAGAAACCAATAAATAAAACGACACAAAACGATTCACACTATAAGTGAATGGGAAGGACTGGCGTATCATATGCACGCAAAAGCGGAATTTGGCGTATCTATTGCACGATAATCACACTGCGTGTCATTTGTACACATATTGGTGAGAATGGATAGGAATAACACAGGTAACCTTAAGATTAATGAACTTTTCCCAATACAACAAAAATTAAATGGATTCAAATGACCTTAAACACTGGAAGTTAATTATACACAATTATATTGGATCAGATGTAAACCCACTCATTGATGGACAGATGGGGTCCGTTCTTCGTAGACTGCACTCTATGGCTTTGTTTTCGTTCTGAAGCAGAACAAATGTCATCCTCGTTCTCATTTCTTCCTTCTCTCCTATCATTTCTCATTCTCCTGGGTGGATCAGCAGTCTCTCATGGCACACCTCATTAATATATTGGTGCCCAGGGGAAGACAAAATACTCCTCCATCATCCAATTTTCCTGCCATCCTTGAGAAATGGATCAGTGGCCGAGCCGTGCTTAATTACAGCTGGAAACGGTGGATATTTATTGAGGAGGACTATATGGAGTGTTAGCATGCAAAGAGTTGACATATGCGTCCTTGATGGCTCCGGGGGCACTGTCAGGCTGATGGGTAAGATCTCTGCAGGGTAAGACCTTCATGGGGTGACTGGGTTCTGAAACGTTTACTCTTGTCTTGCACGACTGATGCTTTGAGTTTGTAAATTACAGCAGATGGATGGGCTTTTTTGGTTAAGGGCATACAGTTGCATAATAAAGCTGCATTAGAGAATACTGAAAATGTTAAAGACATTTCAGTTTTTGCTGAATAAAAAGAATATAGCTGGTCTATGTGCATTGGACATTTTTGTACACTCGGGCCCTGATTTACTAAACTCCTAAATAAAGTGCACTAATTTGCCTATGCAGTTTATAAATCACAAAATGTCTATCGGGAGTGATTTTCTAAACACACACACACATGTTTTTGTAAATTTGGGGAAAAATTCACTTGGTGCTCTTACTTAACAATTGATTTCAACATGTCACCATTAACAATGTACAATATTGCCATTATACTGTATAAAAATAATATTCTAAATATAATAATTTAGTAGAAACCATGCAAGCATGATAAAGGATGCGGTTCTCTGATTCATATTAATAACACAGAAAACATAACAATGCTCATAAGGAGAGACAGCCATCTCAAGGGTAACCAAAGTGCTTCAATAAGACAGAGAGACAGATAAAGATCAAGAGAAAGAGCGAAACAGAACAGTAGGTGCATCACATACTTATGCATGATTCTATGGGCCGTTTCGTAGTCTTAATATACAGTAGTGTAAGAAATGGGTTTGCACTGAAGAATGTGACAATGCATTGCGTACCCGCCTGCATGCACTTTATCAACCAAATAAATATTGTGGAATGTTAGACAGTTCATGCGCTCAATAGCTTTGCGTATGGAAAGGGCTGGGCTAAATTTGTTAAAGCTTATTACAATGCATCAAATGTATTTAAAACTTTTAAAACTATTTTTTAAAGGTTAGTTGCCACGTAGTGCATATTATATAGTGTATAGTACACTATTTGGACTAATATACATGGAATGGACAGCAATACCTTTTAACTGCATTTTTTTCCTTCATAAAAAGACTTTCACTTATTCCCAATCTCCTCACAAAATGTTTATTTGCAGCGCTCATGAATGCATTTCACTGCAATCCTTGTCTGACTGACAGTCAGTGGCAATTGAAACATTTTTACAGAGCTGTGAATGATGCTACAATGCAAAGCTTTAAACCATTCCTCTGGGCTTTTGTTTACACAGTCCTTGTTTCCCTTAGTCTTGGTAGGATGTCTGTATTTGTTACTTCTCGAATGCCCAAACAAACAGGCAGCATGCAGACACAGACTGTGTTAGACTTGTCTTCTCTGGATCTTTAAGATAACTATTGTAAACAGTTATTGACAAAAATCGTGCTTGCTGTGTTATTTTTTTTTTTTTGCATGCAGTAAGATCTTTTATCAGTGATGAGGAAAAATGAAAATTTGCTGTTAATTTACTAACCCTTAAGCCATCCACGATGTAGGTGACATGTTTTCTTTAGTAGAACAGTAGGATTTTCATTTCATGGTTCACCAAGGACCACAATTTTAGATAAAAACTTGTCACCTACATCTTGGTTGCAATGAAAGCAAAATTAAGCCCCGGAGTATACTCTGTTTTTTACATGTACGTGAACGTACGCATAAGGTTGAACTCACAGCTTTGCAAATTATAGTTAATTTGACTCACACGTGTACACAGACATTCAACACATGCACATTGCAACAAAATACAATGCATTTCCTGGGCTACATACTACATTCGACCAACGCCTACAATGTACGCAGTGTTTCAAAAATCTGGCAGTGCGCTTACACTATACACACTCTTCTGATGACAAAAATTGCGTTATATACGTGGAGTCGTGGACCCTCGCATACGCATATAAAATGGATCAGCCTTTATGCACTGAAAAAAATAAAGGCTGGATTCACTTAAAAATATAGTGCATAATTTATGCATCCATTTTTTTAAAGTAAGTATTACATGGAATTTTAAGCAATTTATGCAAGTGCTTAAAATTTCAAGTAAAACTTGGGCTACTTAAGAAAGTGGATGCAAAAATTATGCACTATATTTTTAAGTAAATCCAGCTTATAATTTTTTTCAGTGTGGTCCAGTTTTACACATACACGAATGTGCGCGTGATGCAATTTTTGTCATCTGAAGACGTGCATACAGTAACCTGCGTACATTGTATGCGTAGGTTGTGCACACGCATACAGGAGTACTGGATGTGGGCCATGAGAGGTATTGTTAATTGTCGCAACGCGCATGCGTCGAATGTCAGCGCATGTGTATGAATCAAATGAACTATGCTTTGCAAGGCTTTGCGTTCGACTGTATGCTCGCGTATACGTAAAAATGTAGACTATAACCAAGGTTTGAGGGTGAGTAAATTACCAGCAGTTTTCTTTTGTGAACTATCCCTATGAAGTAACACGTAAAAAATATTTTTAATCCATGGTTGGGTCAAAAAAGGGACAAATCTAAGTGTTGGGTTTGATTATCCCATATCTAACCCAACAATAGGTTTAAACAACCCAGCATTTTGGGTTGAACCAACTTAGCATACTGTATGTCAATTTATAACCAAATGGTTGGGTTTGTCACTTTTTGACCAACCATGGGATAACCTATATGCTGTTATTATTCTGTTAAACACAAAGGATAAATTGCACATAGCTATTGCATACAGCAGTTCCAGTTCATCAGTTTGTCAAGCACCAATAAAGACAAAAAGCATCAGAGCACCCAATCAAAATATGACTCATATGCTATATTTATATTTTTACACTTTTTTATAGTTTTGTATGAAGCAGAACAAAACTGAATACTAAATTTTGTCTTGTACACATTCACATTCAAATTCATAAATTACATAACACACTAGTTTATACATTTTGGGTGAGTGTGAAAACTGGAAAGCTTTGGCACTTTAAATTTTGATCTGTTTAGCACACATTTTCTTTGACTTTATTTATGTTCACATTGAATTATTTAGCAGATGCTTTTATCCAAATGAGAGAGACTTAAGAGTAAAAAAATATATAAAGCTATGTTTTCAATTGAATGGAAATCAAAATCTGAAAAAATATGGATGAGCAAACATGACGGAATTTTCATGTTTGATTCTAACATCCTTTTAATGTGCAACTGCATGCATCCCATATGCATTTCTGCAGGAGTGTTACATAATCACAGGCATCTGCTGTGTGTCTCATCATAAATGAGACGATTCACATAAACACGCACAAACAAAAACATAAGCGTCATAAGGAGAGAATTAATATTCCAAAAATGTGAATACATTTACACAGTGGAGCCAGTTAAAGAAGATGTCATTTAAACAGTACAACCAAATGGCCAGAACAATGGCTTGTGGGTAAGCATGATTTATCACGAAGCATAAACCATCACATGCTTGAATGCATGCATCTACTTTGTTCAGCTTCAGTCACCATGCAATTTCAAGACACCCTGAATCTAATCTATAAAATGGTAAAATGTGTGGAGGTCATTGCAAAAACTAAAGAAACCCAGCAGGACTAAATGACGAAAATACATTTGACCAATATGAGTCTTCTGTATGCATATCATCACTCTCTGGGTAAATGTGTGATGGTTGAGATTTGTAACATTTGATAGCGGTCGGGAGTTGTGGGTTTTTGTGTGTCAGTGGTGAGGGTAAGTTCCCTCCCTGGGTTTGGGTTTCATTGGAAATTCATGCTCAGTTTGATATTTTGCAGTGTTTGGTTAAAGGAACACGCCGACTTTTAGAGACTCTGGGCTCTATAATACACCTGGCGCAATGCAGCGCAATTGTATTTTGCTAGTTTCAACCCGGCGTAATTATCATTTTCACGTTTAGCGCCACGTTGTTTAAATAGCAAATGCATTTGCGCCCAATTTTGCGCCCATGGGTGTTCAGTTCAGGGGTGCGTTTCCCAAACAACGACGTAACTCGTTGCTGAACGACCATAGTACGATGCATCGTTGGAGAAACAAACTACCTTGTCGCAACTGTTTCCCGAAAGCATAGTAATTTTGTCGCACATTCGTCATTTAAACGATGTTGGTTTAACAACATAGTTGATGATGTCACGTGGGAGGTGAAGCACTAATTAATCTGCGCATATCGATTTAATGTCAGATTATTGCTGTAAATAACATATATTGCATCGGAAGACTGATTTTGTTATCGTGATTTAGTTATCTATTGTTTATCTTCAAGATATTTAATTCACGCGCAAGTTCCCTCTTACGTCACTCATCCCAGGGATTCCCCAGGGTCTTAAAGCTCGTAGGGCTGTGCACATCCGCAGTTTTCAAATGCAGCGCTTTCATTCTGTTTACAAATTTAAAGACGTAAATTAAAATGGTAATATATATTAGAATGATGGATATTGACTGTACTACATGTTTTTGCGTATTTTTTTTCAAAAGCATGATCAATGTAAGTCTACATATGATAATAACAAGGAACGATGCTTCTAACGACAGGTCAAAAGCTGTCGTTCCAATGACACAAGTTAGCGATGCAGTTTGCGAATGTTCGTTTGAAGGATGGTTTCGGGAAACACCAAATCGTTGAACGATGTTAGTAACGATGGAACCTACGATCGTTGGTTAACGATTCTTTTGGGAAGCGCACCCCTGGTCTGAAAACGAGGTGTGTTCAGGTGCATTACTGGCGTGTGCTGCTATTTTGAGGCAACTAAAATAGACTACTCCATTGACCAACAAAAACCTGGTCTAAAGTCGCAATATTGTTTTTGTTATTTAATAAGCGCGTTAGAAATATGCGTCTATAAATACACTTGGATGCGCAGCAGCACAAAAACTCTTTAAATACTAAAAATTAAAGGATTAAAATGTAAAAGATTATTATTGAGTCCCGTGGACATAAATAAGCAACGATTATGACAAGTTAGAAGGCGTTAAGTAAACAAATGCTTTGCTTTAAACATGCATCTAATTTTACATGTTTTTTTTTTTTAAATGCTATCACACAGATTTATTGTATATGATGACTCTGTGGATATGGTGAGATGAGAAACATTTGTAAGTAATGCTTTAAAAAAAAACATGCCGCTGTCCGAGTGCTAAAATGGCCTCTGCACGTTTGTGAATTTTTTATCTCCTGTTTGTTACAAAAAAAGTATTTTTAGAGTACAAACAGTTTCTTCCATATTTGCAAATTATGAGATTACAATGATTATGTAGGATATCAATTATAGGCTGGGAAAAGATTAATCGCGATTAATCGCATACAAAATAAAAGCATAACATATGAGTTTGTGCTGTGTGTAATTATTATGTACATATAAATACGCACACATTTATGTATGTATTCTAGAAACATTTACATGTGTATATATATTTATTTATATTTTTATATATTCTATATTATATATAAATAAAAAATGTATACATAAATTAAAAATCTGACATGAATATATGTATGTGTGTGTGGTTAAATATACACAATTATTACACACAGTACACACACATATATTATTCAAAAAATAACTTTTATTTTGTATGCGATTATTTGCGATTAATCTTTTCCCAGCCCTAATAATATATTTACAGCAATTAAAAGCCTGCTATTTGTACTTCTATGACTGAAAGAAAACATCTTTTAAAGGTTTTAATAAAAAAGAACAATTTCAATACAAATGTAAACAACACAATTATTTAACATTAATCTTAAACTAGTGGTCTTCTTCCTCTGCTTAGTTTTTCAGTTTATAAATTCCGCTGTCTAGGAATTAGGCATGGCTCCAGCGCAACTTGCTTTTAAAGGGGATGAGAGCTGAGACTCTCATTGGTTTATTTCACGTTAGCCCCGAAACACACCCGTTACTCATTACAAGAATAGGAACAACTCTTTTAGGCCGTGCGCTTGGCGCATAAACCATTTTACCTCTTGTTAAATTAGCAAAAGTGGAATCGGACAAGCCCATTTAGACCGTGCACCGTGCGCTTTAGACCATGTGCTTAGATCGTTAAAATAGGGCCCTATTCACTGTATCCCCCACTGTATGTAGTTAGATAAGTGCATACATATCATTTTCATCTCCGTGCGTCCCGTAACTGTCTGACGCACTTACCGCTAACCTAGCTTTGCACAAAGACTGGGCTCCGGCTAGCATACTGCTCCCAATAAGTGACAAAATAACTCCAACATTTTCCTATTTATATGTTGTGATTTGTATGTCACAGCGTGTACAAATGTCTTTTAACCGTATACATCCTGGAAACTATATATTCAGGAAGCAAAGCACTGCTACTTGGGCAAAAAATGTTGGTGTTATTTTGTCACTTTTGGGAGCAGTATGCTAGATCAGTGGTTCTCAAACTGGGGTCCAGGGCCCCCAGGGGGGCCGTGAGATGGTGCCGGGGGGCCCCAGCTTTATAACATTTTATAAAATACATTAATTTATAATGAATTCTATGTAATTAAACCTAAAAGATTAAGGCTACTAACCAACAGCACTACTTTGTATAATATAATTTTATTGTTTTTTTATTAAAATGTTACGTTTTAGAACAAATTTGTCATAAATTTTCTTTGGGGGGCCGCGAAGGAATGCACCGTATATAAGCGGGGCCGCACGCTGAAAAAGTTTGAGAACCACTGTGCTAGATGGATAGATTTGCGCTAAGCTAGGCTAGCGGTGGGTGCGTCAGACAGAGTTACGAGACGCATGGAGATGAAAATGGTATGTATTGACTTATCTAACTCTTGGGGATACGGTGAATAAGCTAAAGTCCCAAAAAGTCGACGTGTTCCTTTAGGGCAGATGAAACACCATTTATCTTAAACCATTAATAATATTTTGGTAACACTTTACATTAGGTTACTTTTTTAAAAATGTTTGTATGCTTACATTAACACACACTTCATTAAAACATCAAAGTCTCATCTAGTGCCTGCACTCTCAGATAAAAGGTACAAAAGCTGTCACTGGGGCGATACCCTTTGAAAAAAAATCTATGTAGTACCACAAAGGGACAACTTTGTACGAAATGTACCTTTATTTTTGGGAGTTAGTGTTAAACGTTCCTTAAAAAACTGTCCCCTCACGTGCTGTCAATTATTGTTCATAGAAATCACTGCAGATGTGTGTTGTTTTGACAGACTTACGTAGTAAATACTCTGCTGCGTCCTGTTCATAATCTGCATCTTCTGGAAAGTGGTCAATCTTCTTACATACACCTCGAAACGTTCCTGCAGCCATGAAGAACAGATAAACAGACTGTTAGTCTCCATTTCTCTGTGTGTTGTGTTCGACATCGGCGTGTATAAATGTGCACACAACAGGAATCCATTTTTTAGTGTAAGCGCAAACAGTAAACATGTCTTAATGTGTTTACTTTACTGTGTTCTCTTATGCATTTATCAGGTCAGTGAGCACAGCCCTGGTAAGCTGCTTGTATGTGTGTGTGTGTGTGTGTGTGTGTGTGTGTGTGTGTGTGTGTGTATGTGCACGTATGCATGCCGTCTTGTGCATTCCCTCACAACCCCTGTTCACTCGGCTGTGCGCTCAAGATGACAAATGAACAAAAATAACACTTCTGCCCTCAGGCGTAACATGTGACCGGCTAATGAAGAGGTTTATCGTACCAAATACATGCGCCCTATGTGGGGGAAACCGTTGTGACACATGCTGTCACATTCTTAACAAGAATAAAAAAAGGGTACACAGCTCAAACACTCTGTTTGTGCGTTTGTGTATTATTTCGAGGAATCCTGATGCATCATCTACTCTTTATATAATATATCAATGTTAAACAGTGCAGAGCGAATAAACACACACGCTACAGGAATCCATTTACCAAGCCCCAAAGAGATCTGAAACTGTTAGACACAGACGACTCTTTTTAAAGGGACAGTTCACCCAAAAATACAAATTGTTACAAACTGTAATCATTTGCTCACTCTCATGTCTCCTGTTTGCATTTATATTTTGTGTTCAAAACATTTAAGGAGATAATTTAATAAATATTTGGTTGGGTGAATTCAAGACAGTCATACTGGATGAAACTGTGGCTGCGTCCGAAAACTCTAAATTGCTGCCTTCTGAGGCAGCTTTCCAAGGCAGCAAGGCATCAAGGCATGTCCGAATTCAATGTTTGGTTTACTTCCTGTCTCCTGAGATACCTATGCGTGGACGTACATTAAGAATGTGATTGGTCGAGTCCGGTCGAGTTCGAAAAAATAAAATGGCGGCCAAGGACGCGACTGGACCACCAATTTAGTGTAAATAAGGGTATATTTTCACTTTTTACACCTTTTAATTGCATTTCTAGCGAGAAATTAGTATTGTAGTTTTCAAATATGTGATTAGTTATCACAAAGGCGCTCTCTGTTTAAATTTCAAACATGCTGCCTTAGAAGTGTGTCCGAAAGTCTTTCTCTGAGCTACCTTCATGCCTCCGAAGTCATTTCCTCATGAGGCAGCGAGGCAACAACAACAACAACAACAACAACCTTTATTTATAAAGCACATTTAACACAATAGAAATTGATCCAAAGTGCTGTACATAAGGGAAACAACTACAAATGTCCAAAAGCTAAGGAATAAAAATATGTCTTCAGATTAGATTTAAAACTGTCCAATGATGGAGCAGACCTCACATGATAAGGGAGAGCATTCCAAAGCATGGGCCCAGCCACAGAAAAGGCCCGATCACCCTTTAATTTGTAACGACTTCGTGGCACATTTAAAAGCAAATGGTTTGAAGATCTAAGTGCCCTAACAGGAAAATAAGGTACAATTAGATCACTAATATACCTAGGTGCACAGCCAGACAACCCCTTATAAACAAACATAAAAATCTTAAAATCAACTCGAAACTTAATAGAAAGCCAGTGAAGAGATACCAAAACAGGTGAAATATGATGCTTCTTTCTAGACCCAGTCAAAAGTCTTGCAGCTGCATTTTGAACAATTTGTAGTTGAGATAGTGAAGATTGAGAAAGACCACAATAAAAAGAGTTGCAATAGTCTAATCTTGATGTCACAAATGCATGAATTGCAACTTCTAAATCTTTTGTTGAGAGAAGATTCTTCAACTTTGCAATGGATCTTAAATGGAAAAAGCTTCCTTTAATAACCACACTAATATGTGTGTCAAAGAATAGTGAAGAGTCAAAGATTATTCCAAGGTTTTTGACTTGGGTGCATACATTTGTTGAGAGAGGACCTAACTGGGCTTTCAGGGCTGGAACAGAATCTGCCGGACAACCAAGAATTAAAACATCTGTTTTTTCCTCATTTAGCTGCAGAAAATTATTTGTCATCCACCTTTTAATATCATCTACACATTCCAATAACACATCGAATGACGCAGTGGTGTCAAGTCTTACTGGAAGGTAAAGCTGAGAATCATCTGCATAACAGTGATATGAAATGTTGTACTTCTGGAAAATGTGGGCCAAAGGCAGCATATAAAGGGAAAACAATAATGGTCCCAAAATAGATCCCTGGGGCACACCAAACAAAACGGGTGCAGATGATGATGAACAATTTCCAACATTTACAGAGAAAGTCCTCATCTCAAGGTAGGAGGCAAACCACTTTAATGCAACGAGTCACTGCCTTGAGTTTTCGGACGCAGCATATGTTTTTGGGAGATGACTACATTTAGGGAGATAACCAAGTATTTAAAGGTGCAGTGTGTAAATTGTAGCGACATCTAGTGGTGAGGTGCTGGTGAATTCACTGCTTACCCCTCGTTTTTTAATCACATAGAGAAGCTACGGTAGCCACCACCGGACAAAGATATCATCGGAGACAACTTAGTAAAAAAAGTTTGTCCATTAAGGATTTTTGTAGAAACATGGCGGCACAAAATGGCGACTTCCATGTAAGGGGACCCTCTGTGTATGCAGATAAAAACGTCTCATTCTAAGGTAATAAATACATAACGGTTCATTATGAAAGGTCTTTATACACCCCTGATAATATAGTTATATTATTTAGCATTTCTGTCAAGAGATCCTTCTTAAAATTACACACTGCACCTTTAAGACTGGTGGGAACCACATGGAGTATTTAAAGATAAAATATTTATAATAGTAAAATACGATTTCTATCCAGACACATACTGTATATAAAACATACTGAGGTTGGTCACCGAATATGAAAAAACCATACTGACCCACATTATGGCATGTGTCATTTTATGCATGTGTCCATATGCATGTTTGTGTATTTGTATGATGAGAGAAAAGTCGCCTCTCTGGTGGACAGTGACGACTCTGAATGATTCAGAATGAATCAGGGCACCCAGGCTTTTTCAGAAATCCCCTCTGGTTTGCCATACACCCCTCCACCACCATCAACTGCCTGTGTTTGTCAACGGGTGACCTGACAGACTGCCCATTTACAGCTATTCACTTTCTCTATTCACTTTCGCAAACACAAACGTATCTGCCTGCTCATAACACAGACAGGATGATCAAAAATGAATAGCCGATGAAAAACTCTGAGGGAGGAGCGCTTTGTCACGGTGACTCTCTCTGACTGCTAGGATGTATTTATGCTTTGAGTAATATGATGCAAATCTTCAGATTTAATTTGAATTTTGATGAGGTTTAAAATTGTGATATAAAATGCCTTACTGATTGATAACTTCACTTGAAGGTTATAACATGCATTGATAAAAGATTATGAAGTGTACCATTGGGATTTTAGAGGATTTTATGAACACACAGTAAGAGATTAATGCATCTTAAACACATTTGCAGGTAGGGGTGGGTGGTATAACCAAAATTACAGTATGAGTAATTTTATATAACATTAACAGTATTACATATATTATACAGCATTACATTTTATGTAAAATAAAATATTTTACTAAAAAATAAGCAAAAACTTTGTTTAAAGATCATCCAAATAATGAAGTACAGTTTAAAGGGAAATAATGTAATTTATATATTGTCTTTTTTAAATTAAAGTATGGAATTGAAATATGATGGCCACAAATTAAATAATAACATTAAATACAGTCAGGGGACTATATTTCACTTCAAAAACAAGACACTCATATTAACACACAAACTGTCTAAAAAATCACTTATTTCACATATAAAATGTATATTTTGCCTAATATATAATGGTATCACTTTACAATAAGGATGTTAACATCAGTAAATGCATTACCTATAAGCGAACATCGAGCAATATAATTTGTTAATTTTAGTTGATGCCAACACAATTGTTAATGTTAGTTCATTGTGCAATAACTATATATGGTCAACAGTGACATTTTGCTTATTTTAAAAATGTATAAAAAATGCTTATATAAACATGAACTAAAGTAAAGATATTATTCATTGTAAGTAGGCTAATGCATATTAACCAATGTTAACAAATACAACTTTATGTAAAATAAAGTTATGAGTATTTTTCTTATTACCGTAGCTTGCTCAGTGTGTGATGCAATGTATTTGTAAAGTGTAATTGTAAGTATAAATCATGTATGTTCAGTTTAATTTATGATAAAAAAGCCAAAACAGTAGTTCCAGATATTGTAATTGTAGTAGGCATGGGCTCAAGGTTTCAAAACCACTAACATTTTCTGTGATTCCATTTTCAAGGTATAAGCTGTGTTTACACAAAATGTATTAAATCGATATGTAATTGATTTGATGTTTACATTCAATATATATTAAAGAATATTATAATTTAAGGGCTTTATTTTAACCTGGCATACATGTTGTATGTTGCTTAAAAATAAAATTGTGTCCAGTTGAAAGGTTGTTCGTGATGTTTGAAAATAACAAATTTTAGTGTTGTAATGGCAATACCGCAACACCGTGAAACTGTGGTAGTTTTGCTTAAGGTTATAATACCCTCAAAATCTCAAACCGGCCCATGCCTAAATTGTAGTACAGTAATGAAAATCACATATTGTTGAATTATGATAATGACCATTTGGAGGGAGAAGAATAGACCTATTGCGAGTAGACGTCACAGTTACGTCACTGCAAGCTGCCCGCACAATGTGGTGACGGAAAAACAAATGAATTATACACGAGTGAAACGAACAAGATAACCCACTAGAAAATGTCTTATTTGCTGTTGGGTATCAGAATAGAATGCAAAAAAAAGATGGCCTTCATTTTTATAAAATATCATCGTCGAAGACACCATTTGAAGATAAACGTATAGGGGTGTCAACAATAATCGATTCGGCAATGCATCGCAATTCAGCATCAATGCAGCAAAGTGCCATAATCGATTATGTCACTGTTTATTTTCTGGCCTCGAGTGGACAATAAAGTTGTGAAGTTTCAATTATTTCCGGGGGCATAAGAACAACAATCAAGATGGTTGAGGCAGAGAGAGATGACAGTGATAGACGGGTAAATAAAAACGCACCCTTTTCCATGGAAAGTGGACACATTTCGGATTCTATGAAGTTAATGGGAACCTTTACAAGACTTACGCTGTGAATTCTCATCTCAGGTATATAATTGTCATTGTCTTAAAGCTGCTAAGCTTCTGTTTTTTTTTGAGAATAGTTGCACTTGACTGATTAAATATTTGCCTTGTTGTGTACAGTAGAATTCTGATGCATCGCAATGCATCGCAGAATCGAATTGAATCGTTACCTGGTGAATCGTAATTTAATCGAATTGTGAGGGCAGTGCCAATGCACACCCCTAGTTTATGGTTGCAAGACAGACCGGAGTGATGAAATCATCTGAAAATCTTGTAATAATCAGAATAGAAAATAAATAGAAAAGATGTCCGGTGTGCTGTTTAAGTCTGTTCCCTCTATATGTTTTTTATAGCTTTTTAATCACGTTACGCTTACAATTTATTTAGAAAGATTAAAGATTTGAATAGGTTATACTTAAAAAGCAATAATATTGTGTATTCTATAATACCGTTTATTAAATATTTTTATAGGAAGAAATAATAGAAGACAGAAAAATTATGATATTATTTACAAAATACTTCATCTCTGTTTACAAACATGCAATCAGTGGTGTAGTGGTGCCTGGAGAAGTGGGTATAGTCTTAATTCATGCCCCCATTTTTTAAAATAGATATACCCCATGCTATCAAATAAAGAAGTTGGTATACTTTGTATACCTGCATATACCCTGCACTACACCACTGCACGCAACTAAATAATTTTAACTAAAATAATTTGCAAATGCAAAAATCCATCTGTTATGCAGTGTGTCTATATACACTAAGTGAAAGTAGTTCCCTTGTTAGATCCGCCCACCAACTAAACAAAGAAATAAAGTGTTAAAGTATTTCCTGTGTAGGGTTAGGGTTTGAGGTAGGAAGGCTTTAATTTACCCAATAATGCATGGTCTATTTATTATTTTTAAAAAATATAATAATTTACGCTTTGTGTGTAATTATTGGATCCTGCTAATCGAGTGGTGTATAGTGGTGCCTGAATAAGTGGATATACTATGTGGGATATACTATAATTTATGCCCCCATTTTTTGAAAGTAGAACTATTTGCACCTCCATCATGTAGATTAACAAAGTGGTGTAGTGCAGAGTATACTACACCACTTTTATAATCTACAAAAATATTGAGGTGCAAATAGTATTTGCTATATTAGATAGCATCAAAATGCAAAAAATAATTCAAAAATAAAACATAAAAATGTGAGGCAACCGGATGCAGTAAGATTATTCAGTTGGCTTAACGACAATTGTAAAATTGTTCAAGCAATGCTGATTTCTTCAACAGAGACAACAACAGCATAAAGAAAGCAAACAACAAAACAGTAATATTAACCAAGGAAATGTCCGGTGGCTAATTTTAGTCAGTATACGGAAAATAATAAATTGACTACTTCTAAAGAAAAATCTTTGTTCAAGTTACTTTTTTTCCTTTGTTGGGAAAACATTTTGAAATCCGATTTTTAACAGAGTATAATTACTATTGCAAAAAGCAAAACTTTTTTCACTGACTGTGAATAGATTTTTGCAGAATATAATATTTTTATTTAGTGTACAAAGTATCCAACACTATTGCCTTTTTTCATTTTGTGTTGTGGTATTTTCATGTTTCTTGGCTATTGGAATATCAACTGAAGGCTCATCTAATATCATATTTCAATAAATCACCTGTCCACACCTATCTGTTTACCATAGTGTGAAGTACAGCCAGGCATCTCCATCTTCCAATCCGCCACGATGGATTACACCAGCGCTAAAAGCATCATAAGACCCAGCAGCCGCTTTCACCTGCAATCATTCAGATTTAGAGCTCTCTGTCTCCATTTACATAACATAAACCTGCACAACGACTGCGTGTTTGTCACAACTTTAGTTGCACAACTGTCACAGAGCTTCACGCGCGAAGGGGAAATGCATTTACGGGGAAGTATTTCATTAGCTTTTATATCCGTGTTTACTATCATTGCAAACAGGCCCCGAATAAATAAACCCAACACTGATGCTATTAGCTCAAAGGGTTCCCTGAAAAAAATGCCTGCGAGGAATACTTTGTATTGGAATTAAAAGTCCTAATTTGGTTTCTATGCTGACCAATGATAAAATAATCTGATTAGGAAATGGGAACATCGTCGGAGCGGTCAAACAAAAAGTGATGTCGATATAAAAGCGAGAGCATTTCTCTGTTGCCGCCAGTGGGTCAAAAGATTTGTCTTCGTAGCTGCTTTGTGGTCTCATTGACCCGTTTTCCTGGAAACGTTCTTGAAACAATTACTGTTTCACACTTTTAAGTAATGAAGTGCTTGGACTCACATATCAATAGACATTGAGAGAGTTTACAGTC
Organism: Misgurnus anguillicaudatus; assembly: GCF_027580225.2. Taxonomy (NCBI): domain Eukaryota; kingdom Metazoa; phylum Chordata; class Actinopteri; order Cypriniformes; family Cobitidae; genus Misgurnus; species Misgurnus anguillicaudatus. The sequence continues at coordinate 22,905,811 of NC_073355.2, forward strand.
AATGTTGAGGTAAATCCACCAGAGATGTGTTTTCAATTAAACGCTACCTTTGTGTGGATTAGAAAACAACTCATCTGGTTGTGTTGATTCGGGCCTCTGGGTCTCCACATTAAAGAGAAGTTGAATAGAGCCGTGAGCAGCGGGCACTACAGGCCATGGCTCTGTGAATGCAGTGACACACCTCCAGTTTAAATAATTCAACAGAGATCTCCTCAAAGGTGACAGCTTTGTTTGGAAGAGACCTGAAAGATTAAGAACTGATGGAGACATTTTCCGCCCTCCCCACAGATTGTGTAGAGCTCTTTCCACCATTCAATGCACAACCAACCAAGAGATAAAGCGACACTTTTATAAAAGGAAGAAGAAGAAAGGGGATAAAAGAAGAGAATCTTTGGATGGCTTTTGTGTTTCTCTGAGCCTCAGCATCTTTACTCGTCTCTCTCCTGAGTCTCCTGTGTGGTCTGCAGTGGGTGGCTGTGGGCGCTGTGCTGCTGTGGCTCTTCTGATAGCACACAGGCAGCCTGCATCGCTCTGATTGACACACGGTTAGTCACACTTCAGAGAAATACATGCTCAGCTTAATTTGCCTATGCATTCAGCCCCAGCTTAAAGAGAACTTACAGTCAGAGTCTAAAGACTTTATTTATGCTGAACGGTGCGAAGGAGCAGAAGTCAGCATTTCCATAACATTTAGCGTCAAGCAAGATTTTGCCCCGTTTTTGAAGTATGATGGCCAAATCCATTGACATGGTGGAGGGAGCAAAAAAAACATTTTATTTACATGAGAAGAAATAGTGTTTCTTTTATTTTTTACAAGACATTGGCTTTGTTCCAGCTGCCTACCTAGACTGAGCTTATCAAAGCGACTGTGTAAATGATCATGTTAAATAACCTGACAATGTGTAAGGTCATGTAAAGCCTTAAAGGGATAGTTCACCCAAAAATGAAAATAATGTCATTAATGACTCACCCTCATGTAATTTCAAACTCGTAAGACCGCTGTTCATCTTTAGAAACACAGTTTGAGATGTTTTAAATTTAGTCAGAGAGCTTTCTGACCCTCCATTGAAAATCTATGTGGGTGATTCTCACGAAACCATTGAAACACCACGGCACTAATGATTTTAGCTTTAAAATGTGTAATATAGTAACATTAAAAAGCATCAGAATTAACACAATACTGTGTTCTACCTTGCACAATGTGTGATTTCAACAAAAGTATTTATAATTGTAAATTTTCTCTCATTTTCTGCTGAAATTCTCATTACCGCAATGTGTCCGGCGGTTTTTGAACATGCGTTATGTTGTAATTTAATCAAATTAACACAAAAATATTAAGAAAACAAATAAATGTATAATAATAATGAAGAAAAATTAGGAAAATGATGTGTCCATGCCTGATGTTCTCATCCTCCGCAACACTTTTTGAGAACAGTTTAAGCACACATACAGAATTTTAATAAAGTTTGATTTTGAGTGACCAAGCACATGGACCAGTTACTTCAAGATGGCTACCAGGTAAGATCATTTTTTTTACAGTTAATTTGAAATATTGTCTTGTCAGAATGCTTACACGACATTTTGATTATCATTACCGCAACAGATGCTTATTAAATGTTAATTTAATTAATAGAAGCATAATACTTTGATTTTAAATGCATGTGCAGAATCTCCAAATTATGTTCTTTCAGGTTTGTCATGTCATTTTGAAAATATGTCAGTGTTGATGTTTTCTGACTGTTGCGGTAATGAGATTTTTTAGGACTAATTTTTTAAATTATGTTACAAAAAGTGTTAAATGATAAGTAAAAGTTTTTAAATTAATGTTCCCATTTACTCTAGACTTTGTTTTTCAATGTCTGGTGGGGAAAAAAAGTAAATTTAAGCAATTTTTACATTTTCATGCTTGACATTTTTAAAACCAAGTTTTCGTGAGAATCACCCATGTACGGTATACTGTCCATGTCCAGAAAGGTAATAAAAACATCATCAAAGTAGTCCATGTGACTTCAGTGGGTCAGTTAGAATTTTTTACACAAAAAAGCTGGTGCGCACCAGATAAAACGTCAGCAGCATTATACGTCAGAAACGTCGTACTTTAGCAGCGACACTGAAGTCTCATGCACGCGATTCACAACAGACCCGGAAGAGAAGACAATGCTGAATAAAGTCATAATTTTTGTTCTTTTTGGACCAAAATGTATTTTTGATGCTTCAACACATTCTAACTGACCCACTGATGTCAACATGGACTACTTTGATGATGTTTTTATTACCTTTCTGGACACGGACAGTATACCGTACAATGAAGGGTCAACAAGCTCTCAGACTAAATATAAAACATCTTAAACTGTGTTTCCAAGGTGAACGGAGGTTTGGAACAACATGAGGGTGAGTCATTAATGACATTATTTTCATTTTTGGGTGAACTATACCTTTAAACTGTGTCACCTTCTGCAATGCATTTATTGGGTAAAGATTTAGCAAAGCCTGATTGGTCCACACACACTGTAAAAAATATTTGCTGCCTTAAATGTTTTTGTTGAATCAACTTACTATTATTTATCTTGACTAAAGATGAGTTGGTATAACTACACATGAGTTGTTATAACTTATAAAATATAGTTGAAAGAAAGTCAATTTCATTTTATAATCTTCTATAATCTCTTGTCAAGATAAATAATAGTAAGTTAAAATTACTTGTAAATCTAAGTTGATTTAATAAAAAAGTTTAAGGGGGCGTGCACACCAAAGCTTCTAGCCCACAACTGGCACATGTTTTCAATTGTTTCCAATGGAAGCTGTGCATTGTTCAAAAAAGCCAGCAGCTAGCGGTTTTCTTCCACGCTGAAAACAAGAGTTGAAAAATAATCAACTTTGGGTGAAAAGCTCCACTCGTCAATGTCAGTTCTCACACGGCCGTCCAATCACAGTGGAGGAGGGGCAGGACATTACAACTGCAACCAACCGGCTCACAGCTGAAGTATCACAGCTACCAAAGCGCTCCGCTGAAAAAAGCTGGTACTCAGCTGAAAAAACGGTTGGCATTCGGCGTCCTCCAGGCATTTTCAGCTGTGCTTAAAAATTTTGGTGTGCACGCCCCCTAATGCAGCAAAGATTATTTACAGTGCAGAATTGTGCACATTAACTAGATTTTACATAAAAACACATTGAGTTTTGGAAGCTTATTTAAAAGTATAGAAAATTATTTTTTTCAGAATTTACTCAACCTCGTGCCATCACATATTTATATGCTTTCCCTGCTTCAGCTTAACACAAGCAAGTAATATTAATATCAAATAAATAATAACTCTCAGGCGTGCGTGTGGAAGGAGTGAGACTTGGGAGACAGGATTAATACAATAAACATTAATTATAATAATCCAAACATACATACAGGAAGGCAGGCAGGCAGAGAAACACACACTTCAATTTCAATTTTGAAAAATAAGCTGAAAATATTCATTGTTTTCTCAAACTTATTACTTCACTTCAGAACACCTGTATTTACTCACTGGAGTCATTTGAATTACTGTAATGATGGATGGATGTGCTCTTCGGTGCTTCAACATGTCAAGCCCCATGTTAGAAGATAACACTTTAATATAAAATGATTTGTTTGTGTTCGACCAAAAAAAAAAAAAACGAAGTCATACATCTGGGATGGCATGAGGGTGACTTAATTGATTCAATTAATTTCCCATCATAAAAAGTAGATAGATTTCCAAATCATGCTTTATGTTGGCATGAAGGAGTAAGGCGTTGGAACGAATCTTGTGCAACATTACTGCAGTACTAGTCACAATGAGTTGTGCAAGTCAGAGCATGACTGCTCCAGAGACACTGTTGCTCCTTTTGCCATCTTTAATAATCTATATGTGCTTCATTTTGCAGGTAGACTCTTGCGTTAAAGCCCAGCTTTGCTGAGAGAATGACTGGTCTAATGGTTTTGACACAGTGAGTCATCTACATTCATTAAGCATGGTTTTAATGATCCTCCACAGGGCACCGTTGTCTTCGCCAGTCCTCATCACAATAATATTCCTACAGACGCGAGAGGATCGCTTACCAGCTCACTAATTCAACTAAACATAACAAGCCAAGTAATGCTTTACTTGAGTGCTGTGATAAGCCAAGACATCAAGCTTCCATGTTAAATCATGTTTCTAGAGAATGAGCTAATAAATGTGCAACATAGCCTGTCCAACGGTACCGAGACGGGGCTGAGAGGCTTCAAATTTTACAAGAGGCAATCTTCTCCCCCTCCCCACTCTCTCTCTCGCACACACACATGCATGCACACGCACACACAGCCGCTGTTAGCTGCTTATTGCTGTTCTCTCAGCGGGGCCCAATAACTGTACTTGTTTGTTTAACTTCACTTCTTCTGCTTTGGTCTTTTTCCATTAAATGGAGTCTCTTCAAACGACAGCACACTTCAGAGGATGAGGAGAGGGGTTGTGTAGCAGCTGATGCAGGCAGCCGCTTCCTCTAGAAGTGCAGGGGCTCTTAAAAGCTTCCCGGGGGCTGAATAGTTTAAGCAATCCTGAAGGGTTTGGTTACAACAATCTTACAACATTTCAACTATTCCTTTTAGTGTAGTTTTAGTCAATTAAATATCATAAGATTTTAGTAGACTAAAAATCTACTTTATTTATGACCCTGGACCACAGTCATAAGGGTAAATGTTTTAAAAATGCCGTACAACGTATCTAATAAAAGCTGAATAAATAAGCTAAGTTGTCATTGATGGGTTGTTAGTTTAGGATGATATTTGGCCAGAAAATATTCTCAAAATATTGTCCAAATGGATTCCTTAGCAACACATTGCTAATGATAAATACATTTTTGAGATTTTTATGGTAGGACATTTACAAAATATCTTCATGGAACATGATCTTTACTTAATATACTAACGATTTTTAGTTTAAAAAATCTATCATTTTAACCCATACAATGTATTGTTGGCTACTGCTACAAATATACCTTTGTGACTTTACACCAGGGTCACATTTTATTAAAGTTGTAAATGTGCCATACAGACAAAAAAAACAAGTGTTATGATATCATGTTGATAACACTTTATAATAACTGCACACTATGAAGCATTAGCAAAGCATTAGTTAAGCAGTACTAATTAGTCAATTCATCATTTATTAAACATTAATAGACATAGTAAGTAGTTTATAAAATGCATTATTTTTACTTATAAGCATATATATAATGTGTTTAATAATTGTCTTTTCATACTTTATTAATGATCAATTCATTATTTCTAAAATAAGTATTACATTATTTACAGACCAGTTATTAAGGAGTTGTTAGTGGTTTATAAGATCATTAAGGATTGATCTTAGTGATTAATAAAATATTTAAACATTAATTTATACATCTTATTATTTAGACGCATATAATAAGTTAGTCAGTGTTAATAAGTATTCCTACTGTAATTCATGATTAATTCAGGTAGTCATAAAGCATTTAGAAGTGGTCAGTTAACTATTTTGTAAGCTCATCTAAAGTGAGGACTATTTATGCTTTGTAAAGCTTTTATAAAGGAGATTTAAAGGCTCAGTTATCTTTTAAACAGAAAAAGGAAACAAACACAACACAGAGTAATACAGAATATGGAAATATTTATTTCAGAAGCAAAAATTAAACTGTACAACTATACACTTAATATAAAATGAAAAATAAACCTCTCATAAAAAGAAAAAAGCAACAAAATGAACAACAAAAAAGTGAATATTACTAAAAAATAAGCAACAAAATAACAGATATAGAAAAACAAATATAATCAACAAATTATTAAATAATATCAGACAATTATGTTTTATATAAATTACATTTTTTTTGTTTTATATATTAGTCTGTGTTGTGTTTGTTTCGTTTTTTGTTTAAAAGATAACTGAGCCTTTAAATCTCCTTTAAAAGCTTAACAAAGCATAAATAGTCCTCACTTAAGATGAGCTTACAAAATAGTTAACTGACCACTTCTAAAATGTTTTATAACTACCTGAATTAATCATGAATTACAGTAGGAATATGTGTTAATGAAGCATTTATTAATTCACTGACTAACTTATTACTATACGTCTAAATAATATGATGTATAAATGAATGTTTAAATAGTTTATTAATCACTTCCTAAATCTGATAAACCACTAACAACTCCTTAATAACTGATCTGTAAATAATGTAATACTTATTTTCGAAATGATGAATTGATCATTAATAAAGTATGGAAAGACAATTATTAAGCACATTATATATATGGTTATAAATCAAGAATAAAGCATGAATAAACTACTTACTAATGTCTATTAATGTTTAATAAATGAAGTATTGAGTACTGCTAAACTAATGCTTTACTAATGCTTCATAGTGTGCAGTTATTATAAAATGTTACCCATTAGGGCTTTCTTAATATTTTTTATTTAATGTCTTTATTAATGTAAAATTAGTCATGACCTTGTTTTTCTCCAAAAGACCAGTATTTAGATTCTTGACCCCCTCTTTCACTCCATTCATGCCAGATTGTTCATTTTTACATAAAAAACTGACCCAAACCTGACCGCTGACTCACTGCATCAAGGCCACAGCGCTTTGACAGGGGAGTGACAGTGCTAAGCGTCATCTAAAAAGGGCCGTGTTCCCTATTTGTAATTCAATGAGTTCATTTTGTCTTTCACTTGTCAAAGGCAGAGCTCATGAATATTTGGGTTCGCTGCACCGCACACAACAGCAGCGGCATGAAAGTGATGTCATTTCGTGTGGGGGCTAATCCTAAAAGGCCGTATGTTCGGCTGATAAACATTTGTCTGACACCACCGGAGTCTAATCCTGAGGATGAGAAGCATTCTGCTAAAGTTTATTGTGCATATGGGAGGGACTCAAAGCCAGCTGGTTTGTGCATGAGAGTCAAACAACAGCCACTGCTGACACTGTGATTTGCTACGAAGAACATCTGAAAAGCGCTTTTCGCGTCGCATACATCCAACGGCCTTCATCTCACGGCTGTTCTTTAGAGCACAACACGCTTGATTTAGCCTTCCATGAAAGCATTAGAGGAAGTTGGCGGCACGAGCCAGCCGAAGGTTCCTGCCAGCTCGTTCCCGACAGAGGGGTCTCCTCAGGCACGGGCCAATATCGGGTTTAATGGACTTGTTTGGCTTGTTAGCACTCCAGCAGCGCTGCCCTTGCTCACGCGGAGGTGAAATTGACAAGGTGGTCACACACACAAACCCACATTAATATTCAGTTCTACACCTCCTATTTTCTTTCTCATTTACGCTAGTAAAATAAACACCTATGTAATACAGTGCTGGACATCTACATGCTATGTGTCAAAAAGCGCTCCACATGAGTGGATGCAAGTAAACAGTCGGCGCATAAGAGAGATAACGGCACTTAATAACATAAGGGAGGAACACGGCTCTTTCTGCAAGCCTCCTAATCACAATACTCCAGGAGATCGCAGAAACACAAGACAGATAGCTCATAAAAACAGCGACAAAGCCATAACTATTGTTCAGCGGTGAGCTTATGAACCCCCGCAGGTGGACATGCTGCAGATATTGAAGACACTTACTCATTGCCAAAGCCACAATAATTCTTGCAGTGACTTGTGCAGACACGACACTCTGGGTCCTGCTTTAAAGAGCTATGGCTATACTATTGAGTTCTAAGTACATTAGGAGAAAAGCCCCAGAGGCTAACACAATCAATGTTTGCCCAAGGAGTGTGAAAGTCTGTGTTTGACACCGCAAAGGACCTTGGGACCGCTCGACCAATTGTTGTCCGTGGCAGACAAGATTAAGTATTTAGTTATAAAAAAATTTAAGCGTGCACACGTATTATTTCTTCAGCTATGGGTATTTTTATATCCTGGGGCTTAGGTTTTATTAAAAAAATGACAGATTTTCATCTCTTTCCTCTAGTTATATGAACTTCATCTCATCTTTGAACTATTTACAATGGCATTATTGTTTATTTTTGCTACTATTTGAATGTAATTTTATTTGTTTCCAGAACTTTTTTATCTGAAAATATTCAAACCTATTACATAAATGCTAATTGTCATATATTGTTAAAGAGGGTGAAATCAACAATTTAAAGGGGCCATGTCACAATACTTATAAGATGTCAAACTTTTAAAATGTTAAATAAATCTTTGGTGTCCCCAGAGCACATATATGAAGTTTTAGCTCAATATAAATAATTTATTATAGCATGTTAAAATTGCCACTTTGTAGGTGTGTGCCGTTTTGGGTGTGTCCTTTAAAAAGCAAATGAGCTAATGAAATTCAAACACTGATCGCATGATGGTGGTTTGTTGCAATAAAAACTCAATTGTGCTGTCAATTATATTCTTTCTCTCTTTTTCTCTCTGCTCTAAATGGCTGTGCCGTGGTTGGATAGTGCAGATTAAGGGGCGGTATTATTATAATAAGATCTCCTTATGACATCATAAGAAGAGCCAAATTTCACTTACCTATTTTTTCACATGCTTGTAGAGAGTTCACAGTTTCACAGTTTCTAGGTTGATAGAAGCACTGGGGACCCAATCATAGCACATAAACATGGAAAAAGTCTGATTTCATGCCATGGCCCCCTAACAAAAGTTATTTATTTCACATTTATTTTGTAAAATTGACAACACTAATTCAGTTTTTTAAAATAATTTTCACCATACTTTCTCCAGGAGTAGATTTTAGCATGCTCTAAATCGAGCTAAAACATTAATTGTTGCCATTACTTAGCTTGAACTTTTGTAAAAATGTATACAGCTAATGTAGATACATTGTGTAATTATACCATATATCCTGTATTTTTTTGCTCCTTTATATTTTAAGTTTTATATATTTGCCTGAACTACTCTGTATTTACTGTAAAGCTGCTTAAAATAAATAATTTTGAATTCAATTTTACCAAAAAGCAACAAAATATTAGACAAAATATTATTAACAAAATATTAGACAAAATATTATTAACAAAATATTATCAATATATATATTTTCAATATTAGGCTCAGTGACAAAACGGTTTGGCAAGATGAGAAATTCAAAAATCTTAAAAAAAAACTTGTTGTTCATCAGGTTTATTTCAATGCACATAGTTAGGTTAATGTTATGCAATAAAAAATAAATTTGCACCATTTTTATGAAAGTTAAGACTGAATGCACCTGAAAAGGTCAAATGATGTAACCGCCAATTGTGCCAAAGAATGAGAAATATTACATATTTTGTCCACCTTGATGGCATGTAAGTGTAATCATCAAAAATAAAAAAATGAAAATTTCATTTTATTAGTTATTTCTAAATGTATATTTTAATGCGTTTTTGTAATATTTGTCCTGACATATGCTGAAAACAGCTCTGTTTTCTAAATAATCTTGAATGATGTAAAAATGTATGTAAAAAATCATATTACACTACACTAGATTATATTTTATTCCACGTTTTTATTAATATATTTGTATTTTCTTTTAAAAAATACTAGTTACACCAACTGACACAGACCGGTTACACCACATTGACATTTTTGCAATTATCGCCCAAATATTCTTTCAAAATGAAATAAAACCAGAAATTTTAGACTTGGTCCTCAAAAAAGAGAATGTATGCACGCAATCTGCATATTTATTTTGAAATTTTAACCCTTTTACATTTAATTGAACCATACCAACACAAAATAATTAACGTCACGTCAATGACCCATAACAAAATAAGATAAATATAATGCACAATATAAAATTAGGTTTAGCAAAAAAGTGATCTGCTATTGTATTTCATAAACATGAATGAAAGTGACAGCTTTTTGAGATGCATATACTGTAAATTAACTCTTTGGCATTGAAGTTAGAAAAATAGTACTAGACAGTATAACGGCTAAAATGCCTACAGTTGAAGAAGTACCCTCATCAGTGTTTATATATGTATAAATGCATGTGTTTATGTTAATGTTCTTTAAAAGAATATGTTATTGAAGGTTAACCATATATAATATGTATTTCTGGACACAAATGTCTTCATGGCATCTCCTTTCAGGGTGAAAACAAGGTGACAGTAGTAGCAAAGCAATTGGGCCACACAGAGACACACTCACACTAAGACAGATTGCCAGCAACACATTCTCACAAGTCCTGTTATCGCCTAAATCAACAAATGAAAAGTGTTTGCACAAACAGATTTTTCAGGCCTGCTTTCGCTTGGCACCCTGTGCCTCTTGTCAATATAATACAGTATCTTTATTGAAAACTCGCCTTTCACAGTAACCAATATGTAATCCATCCGAACCTTGCCGTTTTCATTTCAACCTAATGTGAGCCAGTATATCTGGCATGTCTGTGTAAAAACATGTACAGTATGTGCTTTTGTATACAATGCCCAAAAGAAAACGATTCACTTGACTGAGGTCAGAGGAGGACAAGATTATGTCCATAAAACTATATTATTCACCACGGTGAATGTCTCTCACATTTCTTGTCACCAATCTTTGATCAGTGATTGGTTACGTCTAGACTAAATTGTGACTGACTGTGCTGGACAGCTTTGAAAGAGTCTTTTAAATCGGACATTCAAGTTAACCCGAACCACAGTCCGTGAATGCAGATGAGAGCACCAAGTTCACTTTCACCAGCTTGGTCTCAGACCCACAGGAGTGGGTGCCGGTCGTGTTATCTCTGGTCGCTGAGCCTCTGAGATGGGAACGAGACACGGGCATCTATTTTTGCAAGCTTAACCAATGCTGTTAGAGAATCTATCAAGAGTAATTTGCCTCACAAAGGTCAACGCAGCCAGGGGCAGAAAAAGGATCACAGGCAAGAGCCTACAACAACAGTGAGTCACTATGGTCCACATTCTCCTGCTAGCATCATAGAACGCCATGTACCTATGACCATAACCAACACTGTCATGAATAAAAACAAATAAACTAACACTAGTATTCACTGAATGTTGCATGGTTTGAGAAGTCACAGTGTTCGGCTTCTTTAAAATAGTATTTAACTACTTATAACTAACTACTTTGAAAATAGTGTATTTGTGTATGACTCAGTGATTACTCTATCCAAATTAAATTGCATCAACTCTTTATTGATTACTTTTCAAAATCCATATAAATATTGACCACATGGACAATCGAAATGATTTTTACATTTTTGAATCTATTAAGATTAACTTAAACATACTTATAACAAGCTGTAAACATTACACTTTCAGTACACATTTCTAAATCATTTTAAAACAATCTCTTGTGTATTTAGATTTGAAATATAATATTGTTTTATACAGAATTTTTTAAAGTATATACAGTACACTTTAAGAAAGGATGTGTTCATTTTTTTACACATTGTTTTGTGTTATCCTATTTAACACATTATTTATTATTTTACCAAATTATGTGTCATTTTTTCGTGTTGATTTTGTGTTCAAAGACATAAAAGGGACAACACAAGAAGAGTAATGCAACCACATAATAATTAACTGTAAAATTAATTGCTTCAAAATGAAAAATTTCAGGAAAAAGTAATTTAATTACAAATTAAAGAGCTCAGAAGCAAAAAGCGCTAAACGCCATCATAAATGAGATAATGATATTAACTGAATGCTCTTGGTGCATAATATATCAGCCTTAAAACTGTAATTACATGGTAGAGATCATGATCTTAATGGGATACTCCACTTTTTTTGAAAATATGCTCACTTTCCAGCTCCCCTAGAGCTAAAAACCAGCTTTTTACCGTTTTGGAATCCATTCAGCCGATCTCCGGGTTTGGCGCTACCACTTTTACCATAGTTTAGCATAATCCATTGAATCGGATTAGACCATTAGCATCGCGCTAAAAAGTAACCAAAGAGTTTCAATATTTTTCCTATTTAAAACTTGACTCTTCTGAAGTTACATCGTGTACTAAGACCGACAAAAAATTTAAAGTTGCGATTTTCTAGGCAGATGTGGTTAGGACTATACTCTCATTCTGGTGTAATAATCAGTGACTTTGCTGCCGTAACATGGCTGCAGCAGGCGTAGTGATATTACGCACTGCCTGAAAATAGTCCCCTGCCATTGAAAGTTACAAAGGGTACTATCTTCGACTGCTGCGTAATATTATTTCGCCTCCTTCAGTCATGTTACGATAGTAAAGTCCTTGATTATTACGCCAGAATGAGCGTAAAGGGAAAGACGTGTTACGTTAGCTTACCTTGCGTTTTACCTCATTGCTCCTCATTCTGCATTTACAAATAGGCTCACTGAATTTGTTTTTTAAACGGTCATATTTATAAAAAAAGCAACAATATATGTAACATTAATAATAGCAATATAGATATTTACTTGGCACTACAATCATGATATATTAAGACAGTAAAACCGCATATGCGCTAGCACGAAAAATCACAGCCAGAGAAATTCCTTCACCGCCACAGCACTAGACCTATATTGCAATTTCGGAATGCATAAACAGAAATACAAAAGAACAGAAATTCCAAGCTGTTTTCTGCACTTCTGCACCAATATCTTTGCAGTATTCTTCTTGTTTTATTTTTTGTACATTCTGACACTCACAGGTGTGAAAATGCTTACATCAGAATTCGTCAAGTCATACAGTAAAATCTTGTCGCGTGTGACTGCGTACAAATTATTTTTGCATAAACTCACTTGTGTCGTGTGCGAGAGCTCACGACGTTCCGACCGTCAGAATTCGCACCGTCTACGCCCAGCTTAAGCTATGCTAAAAGTGGTAGCGCCAGACCCGGAGATCATTTGTGAAAGTGTCATTTGTGAAAATAAGGCATTTCATTGACTAATAACCTTATCATTGCAATTAAACTAAAATTACTGAAAATAAACATAAGAGCCTGATAAAAATGCTTATTTACATGCACTTAGATCTTTTTGCATCTGAGCTCTTCAAATATTGTAATGCATTGCACCCAACACTGCTTAGCCAACACAAAATGCATTGGACACACTGTATTTCCAGTAATTGAAGCTTAGAAGCCCCACAATTTCTTTATAAATAAATCCAGACTGGCTACAACTATTCAAAAATGTATATTTTGGCAAAAAATATAATAGCTGCCTGCCTATTCCCATTATCATTTATGTAAAATCAAGAACTCTCTTCAGAATCCCTCACATCTGCACACAATGAAGTGCATGAGCTCTTGTCAGCGGCGCTAAATGAAAATGTTAAGAAGCAAGTCTGACTGTTACACTTACAGTGTTTTTACACAAAGAAACATTCAATATTCATTTCTTCTCCTCATTTAAATGGCCACAAAAAATGTGCTCCCATATAGATAAAAACTGTATTACAACAATGTTCTGCAAAGTGCCGACAAGTTTCTTCCATTACCAGTGTCAAAAGAAATAAAGCTCACTCTATCCATGTGCATTACGGCACCTTAATAAAGCAAAAATACCAAGTAATGTCCAGCATGACAGTCTCATGTGGTATATTATAAACCATTTTCATTGTTCCGCCACTGATGCATGTGCATCACTCCATGCATGTTTGACACATGTAAGAGGTGCAGCGTGATGATGGACCTGTATTTCTATGTTTCCAAAGCCTTCATAACCAAGGGGACAAAGAGGAGGAGGAGGCTGGAAAGCAGGGGCTGGGGATGGGGGAAGGTATAGAGATAGAGCAGTGGGCATATCTCGCAGGCGGGAGCGGCTGGTTTCCAAGGAGATGTGTGTGCGTGATGAGAGTGCATGAGACAGGCTTTGCTTGGGTGCACACTTGGAAGGGAGAGTCCCTCTTCATCACTCCCTGCTTTGCCTTTCTCTCTTACTCTTTCTTTCTCTCTCTCCACCTCAGTTCCCAGGTCATCATTTATCCTGAGCACGGCCAAACCGGTCCCCTGAGATCCACCTGCACTTGAGAACGTACCGCATTAATCTTACACCTCCATTCAACATATGAACCCGTGTTAAATTCCACTAGACTGCTCCTTATTATTATTACACACATAACCACTAATGCATCTCCCCGTGATGCTATGTAACACGCCATATATATTTAATAAAGTCTGGTACCGAAGAAAAATCGAAGCAACACGCAATGAATCACAAGTCGCACATGCTGATTCATACTTTCACATGAACTCTAACTGCAAATTATATATGATGTTTGCATTAAACACATGACCGTACCATCAGCCTTTGCCATTTAAACTGTAATTACGTGGTAGAGATCATGATCTTGAGCAAATCGTACAGCCCATCAAATCCAACTCACACTTTAGTTCACAGCTCTTGCAGGATATGTGTTGCTGTTTAGTCCTCCTGCAGAGACAGAGTCATTTACATATTGGCACACAGAGCTGTACTTGATGAACTTCCCCCAGGGAATTGAACAGACCTGGCTGCTGGACATTAAATCAGGATGAATAGAAAGACAGTGTGACCTCACATTTTACACACTAATGAAAGTAAAAACAAACACACACACGCTCTTCATAGCACCATGGCCTCACTTACGGTCTTTTCAAAATGTGCTACTCTTCCCCGATGTTTTGCTTCAGTGCTTTCAGCATCTCAAACTCCAGAGCAAAAACCTCAGAGAGGCCAAATGTCTTATGAACCATATGGATATGCATGCAGCAAGAATCCATTAAATAACATCAAAGTATGGGTGGATATGTTGAAGGTACACACTCGTGCCATTCAGTTCAACCATTTCTTTTTTTAACCTTTTTCACCTCGATAAAACTTTTGTGCTACAGTTATAGAACCATACGGCCAAAAATGATTTTTGTTAAAAATGTAAGGGTCTGTTGAACAGCACACTCCTAAAGGTTAAATTCATGGAGGATGATCACGTATACCGGCATCTCATCCAGTAGAAACCCTAATTATTACATTCCTCAAAGATTAATATATGGATGAGCGCAGAGCGTGACTCAGACTGATAGGTTTCCACTTGCCACAAGGATCAATCCCTTGTTGATATTAAGCGAATAAATCATGCGGATCTTTTTTTAGATTTAAAGTGCATCAAATATGGCTGTGGGTATATCTGGTTCGCTGCGTGACAGTGACATACACTTCAATTAAATTAATACTGAAAAGTCAATCACTGGATTTGTGTAATCTGCCATGGCCACATCTATTGGATTGCTCCCATCCCTTTCAATTAAAGATGAGGATCTTCCCATCGCACTGCAGTCATGTCACCTCTCTGTGTTCCCCGGGGCAGGAGATTAATCAAAGTTTGAAAAGACATTATGAAGTACATTATTCTGCTTCCAGTCAAACTGTGTCAGGGCTGCCCGAATTTAAACTACATCGAATTCAAATGAATCTGTCCTGAGAACAAAGGCTGAGGAAAAACACAGCATGTCTTGTAAAAACTGTCAACCTGTATAGAGGGGTTTAGTGTGCTTATGCACACCATTAGGCCTTTAGTTTGAATTGGCTTTGATTTTCTCTCACGTAACCTTATAGAAGTGTATCGTGTGGGTCAGGACAGGCAGATGAATACAGACAATATTTTCCTCTGTTCATTGTTCTTATTTTGATTAGCTTGATTGTTATCATCACGTTGACATTGAGTGCCTTTACATCGTGACAAATTAAGTGCTCCACGTCAACAGATTGCAACACCGACAGATTTATACTTTGCAGAATGAAGTGCTTTTATTGAACCGTAATATAAGGTAGTCAATATGATTGCCTGTGTTATTTTAGATTGACAAGTGAGTAATTAGACAATTTAGCTCTGATCTATTGCTTATATGACAGCTGCAATTATACCGCTGTCTATATAAAAGATTGCACTTGCGTTTAGAGACAACCATTCCAACATGTAATGAACCAATAAACTGTTACGACTGATCGCAGTATTACAGCATTAAAAGTAAATTCAGGTGACTGAGATTGAGTCACGTTAACATGTTCCTGGTCTATCATCTTATCATATCATTATGATGGCTTGCCAAGTGGTTTGTTATCTTAAACAAAAACACACACTGTTAAAAATAATGGTTTTAAAGGCGTTCTTCAGAGTGTTGCCATTGAATAACCCTTTTTGGTTCTCCAAAGAACCTTTAAGTGGAAGAACAATTTGTTTCTTAGCTTTTTACAGTCTGAAGAACCTTAAATCAACCGAAATGTTTTATGGATGTTTCAAGAATTTAGTATAACAAGTCACAGTTATCATCATGCACTTTTAAGAAGTACCAGGACTTACCTTCTAGACAGCAGGTTCTCCACAGCCCTGAATGGGTCATCACCTCTTCATTCTTCCTGCTCGTTTCGTTCTCGTTATTACTTTTGACCCTGCACACTCCTCTCGAGTACAGCCAGTAGTCCGTGCCCACAGCTATGGTCATGAGGCTGAACGCGGCGAAAGCGCCCACTGTGGTGATGAGCATCTGGACTCCTCTGTCACACATCAACATTGTGCCTCATTTCAGGAAAGGGGTCAAAACAAGATGCCTAGCGTCTCTCGCCAACCCCCCTAGCCAGCTTGGCGCGCGGAATCCATGCTCCAATCGACTTGAAGAGCCCGTACCATTGTTTATTTCTTATTTCGGTGGTGTCGAGACTGTTGCAGTCGGTGTTGTTGCTTCTCAAGTTCACGAAAGCGTACACGATGTTTCCATCGCTCGAGACCCGTGGATAAGAGAAACGGAGAGCGGTTTGTTTGCAATTCTGTGCTGTGGAAAAAATGTTGTCGAGGAACAATGTCTCATCAGTATCACAGCATTATGCAATTGAGGTACCAGTTTAGGAGACGAGACACGATATTTCGGCTCTGTAAACAGTAGAGCGAAACTGTTATTTTTTAGAAAAACATTTTATGTACAAAAACGGTAATATATTGGTGTTCATCAATGGAGTTCAAGTATCAAAAATATTGTCCCTTAATAATCCATCGGAAAATACCTTCCCTCAACGAATGCATCCTGCGGTTTTCTTTATAACACTACAGGAGAGTAAATATCCCACTTCCTGATAAGCGTGCTCATCTGTCCAAAATTCCCGTCGAGACGTGGCGACTAAGACAATGACATTTTGACGGGGAGCAGCAATGTGTTGAAGGCACCTATCAAAAACTGATCATTTTAATGAACATAATCCCAGCACTTGTAATAGCTGTGCAGCGTTACTGTCAGCGGTGACGCTGCTTCCCGCAAATGTGCCTTATAGCAGTGACAGCTCCCACGCGCGTTTGAAACACCGCCCACAGAGGGAGCGCGCTGGTTGCTGTCCGCGGTGCTGAATGGACCGAGCCTCTCTCTCTCTCTCTCTCTCTCTCTCTCTCTCTCTCTCTCTCTCTCTCTCTCTCTCTCTCTCTCTCTCTCTCTCTCTCTCTCTCTCTCTCTCACACACACACTCTCTCTCTCTCTCTCTCTGCCCCAGCCAATGAGCTACTTAAGGCCTTCATATGCAAAGATATGATGCAAGAAGCGGTGCATAAAAAATCGGACTCTGGAGAACAGGAGGTATTTAAAGAGGCACTGACATTTGCAGATTTATTGGGATATGAGACAATACTCAAAAGTTTAATTTCGTAGCGTGACAAAAAATAAGCCCACCTTAAGTTCGCGAGCACACATTAAAATAACTGTAGTATACTTCAGTTATATACTATAGTATATTATAGTAATTACTACATGTTGTTACAGTCACAATTGCTAATTGGCCACTTTCTCAAAACCTTAAACACAAAATGCAATTTTCAAACTACAGTGAACCTCTGACTCTATTGGTAAAATCAAAATAATTTACAGTTTTTCTGAATAGCTAAAACACATTTTTTAAAACCATCACTCATTTTCTCAAAACCTTAAACACAAATCCAAATTGTCAAACTAAATCTACAGAACCCCTGACTCTTCTAGCAGAATCGAACACTGTAAAAAGTGTTTCTGTGCCTTAGTAGATTTAACTAAATAAAATGAGTAAACTGTGTTACAATTTTTTTATTTTTATTTTTTTATCAAAATATGAGTTGAAATAACATAATAATTTTAATAACTTGAGTGATTCTAAATGAACACATCATTGAGTAAATTCAACTTCATTTTATCATGTATAATACACTTAAATTTGTAAGAAGGAAATTAACTTAATAATTTTGTGTTGAAACTATGTGATTTTATTATTAAACATAACTAACTATCGTAGTTCCCAGTATGCTTTGCACGGGACTGAATTTGGAGAGTATAATTTGAATTTAAACTCTATTTTATGTGTTTTTAACTAAAAAGAAAGACTTGTTTGTTTTTAATGTTCATTTATCTTCAAAATTTGGAAGAGTTTCTGTTTCTTCTTTTGAGTTTTGTAGTTACCATTGTTCAGAAGACTGGTGCTTGTGCATAGACTGCATATTGAAGTATGTTGCGCTTTAAAGCTCCCCAAACGAAACTAAGTGGGTGTGTTGATTGAATACGTTTCGTGCCCTAATCTCACGGAATAAAAGAACAACAACAAACCATAAAAATATAATAATAATTAAATTAATCAGAAGACATTAACTATACATTGGTTGTACTTAATTTATTTGCTTTTTCGCATTCATTGAAATCCATATTATTAAGTTGTTCTTACTCAAAATATGAGTTAGTTAGTTGGAAAATGTTGCCTTAATTTTATTGAGTTAGATCCAAGTAACAGTTTTTACAGTGAACAATCCCTTCAAAACCATTTCTCCTGTACTCAAAATCAAACTAAGCTTTCAAATCATACACACACATGAGTCTATAATATAAAACACTAAAGAGCATCCATTAGACTCTACCTTAAAAAATGGAAAACACAACACCCAGGACATCTGCATAGCATTAGCTTATTGTATATAACAACACACTTGACAAATACTGTTAAAAAAATCTCTATTATTGTAATCACAAGTTTAGTTCAGTGAATATAGTGAATACTTTACTGTAAGTACTGCAAGAAATAGTAAGTTTTCAATATTACTGTAAACAGCACTTGTATTTTGTAAAAAGTCAGCAATCCAACTGCAAATTTTGCCAATTGCATCGTCTCTGGTGTCCTTTTCTTCATCATGATCTTTATCTGCCTCTCAGACTGTTTCCAATCCACACAATTGGTAAAAACATTTTAAAAAGTGTGTACAATTTTGAGTTGTTGTGTTTGCTTGATGGCAACTGTGTTGTAGTTGTGTTCAACTTTTGCCTGCCTGTGTTTAGCATTTATAAAACAAATGCATTGCAGTGTGAAATGTGTGTTTTAGTGAGAAGTTTGTGTTTAGAGTTTTGCAAAAAGAGTGCATGGTTTGACAAATGGGTTTAGGCCACTATGAATTTGGTTTAGAGATTGGGGTTTAGTGTTTTAGCAATTCAGAAGAACTGTAATACTTTCACATCCAGTCAAAATTCAAAATCCTACAGAACATTCATTAGATACTATATCAAAAAATAAAAAGCACAGCATCCAGGGCATCTGGTTACAGAAAAAAACATATTTATTTTAGTGAATATATTGTTTAAGTATTGCAAATACAAAAAGAGTCAGTTTTGAACAAAAATCACAATTACAATTCTCAAACATGTGCAACATCAAAACAAAAGTCAATGAGAAATTCATTCTGTTTCAGCATCTCAGCATTTTCATTTTGGTCTGACCACAAGCCTTCATCCACATCACAGACAATGCTGTCTATAAACAGAGGATAAACCCTCTTGACAACACAACACAGGCCAACTGCTTTTCCTCTTGGGTGCTGCTCTTCTTCATACAGCAATCTTCCTCCTCATCCACCACCTCTTCTTCATACTCCCCCTTTGGGAGGAGCTTTTCAGATTGTGTCCATGTATTGTTGACATACAACACACACTCTGAGCTGGTTTATTTTGTGTACAATTTGTAAAAACAGCATTACAAATAAGTGTGAAGAATTTAGAGTAGTTGTCACTAGTCTGTGTTTGAGCTATGTTTAACTTTTGCTTTGAGCTGGAGTATTGCAAATAGTTAAATAACTTTTTAAGGTTTTGCCAAAAGAGTAAATGATTGACAAATTGGTTTAGACCATTGGGAATTTAGCCCAGAGAATGGGGTTCAGTGTTTTAGCAATATAATGTAGTATACAATTTTCAGTACTATTAACGATAAACTGTAGTAAATACAGTAGGTTACTTAGACATTTATTATGTACGGCAGTAATAATGTACAGTTTACTATAGTTAAAGGGGTAGTTCACCCAAAAATAAAAATTCTGTCATCATTTACATGTTTTTACAAACCTGTACAAATGTCTTTTTTTCTGATGAACACAAAGGAAGATATTTTGAGGAATGTTTTCTACCAAACTGATCAGAGGCCCCATTGACTTCCATAGTATTCTTTATCCTACTGTTTGGTTACAAACTTTACTCAAAATATTTTCCTTCATGTTCATCAAAACAAAGACATTTATATAGGTTTGTAACAACATCAGAGTGAGTAAATGATGACAGAACTATCCCTTCACTGTAAAAAAAACTTTGCTGCCTTAAAAGTTTTTTGTTAAATCAACTCAGATTTACAAGTCATGTCAACAGAAATTAGCTGTCAGAACTTATAAAATATAGTTGAGAAAAGTCAACTTAAATTTATAAATTATAACAACTCACCTGTAGCTATAACAACTCATCTCTAAGATAAATAATAGTAAGTTGAAATGACTTGTAAATCCGAGTTGATTCAACAAAAAATTTTAAGGCAGCAAAGTATTTTTTACAGTGTTTAATACTAAAGTATAATACAGTATATTCTTATGAGCAATGTGTCTCAAAATGAGAAAATGGAAAGCATTTGAAAATCAAGGTCTGCCTTCCTCCCAAACTTTCTGTGTTGTGCGCTTTCTAACAGTACCTCATTTTGTTTCCCCCAAACATATGCACGAAAATGACATTGCTGTTTATAACTCATGCTGCTTAGTGTGTAAAATATGCTTGTGTGATTCCTGCTCTTTTTATTATATGGTAATGAACGAGCACGGGAAGCACCTTGATCCCCCAGCATTGCGATTCCTGCTTTCCTTCGACAGCGTAAGCTGAAGTTATCCTATGAATAATGCTATATAATTCAAATGCTCAGCTGCAAATCTTTAGAAGGATAATGGCAGGTGGTACAAGTCGAAAAACTGCCATACAAATCATTGCCATGAAGCAATCAGATATTGCTTTATTTACTAAGCTAATTAAACCAAGCTGTTTGGTTTGTTCATATTTTACACAACAATGGGGTGAAACTACCCATCATTTTATAATGCTGGTTTATTTCTTAAACCTATGAATTGTTCATATAATATATACATCTATTATATAATTCCATAATGTATGTGAATGACGCTGTAGTTAAAACGAAAGTGAGAATCATTTATAAAGTTGTCGAAACAACAGAGTCTCTGAGATTTTTCATTCACCCCTGTAAGCAACCCCAAAAAACCCAGCAATAACAAGACATCAGGCTTTCTAGATGAATCCATTTATTCACCATGTGCCATATCCTGTGAAGTGATTACGATAACCCCTCTGTTCACATCTCTCTTTAACCTCTCATTCACAGTGGTTTCCCACAGCGGCACTGGGCTTGATTGATCTGGCACTGTATGAATGCCAGTGAATGAGCTCCAGATTGTCTTTAAATGGGGATGTGGGGCTTTATGTTAGACAGACCAGCGGCATGAAGGCCAGTTCACATAGCTGTGTCATTTGCTGATGGAG